>NC_142074.1:16175000-16475000 GCF_059756535.1 Pantherophis guttatus | reverse complement strand
CGTGTTCTTTCCCAGGCACCAAAAAAGGCTTGATTTTTAAAAAGTGGAAGCAACACCATTTTTAGACAGGGAATTCCACCCTCAATCTTGTCCCTGGGTCCTTTTTTGCCTTTGGTTTCAAAAAAAAATTTGGCTTCAAAAAACAGTTTGGTTCCTGGGCAGCATTTTCCTGACCGCGGAGTCATGCGTTTTCTTCCCCAGGCACCAAAAAGGCTTGATTTTTAAAAAGTGGAAACAACACCATTTTTAGACATGGAATTCCACTCGCAATCTTGTCCTGGGGTCCTTTTTTGCCTTTGGTTTCAAAAAAAAATTTGGCTTCTGAAAACAATTTGGTTCCTGGGCAGCATTTTCCTGACCGCGGAGTCATGCGTTTTCTTCCCCAGGCACCAAAAAGGCTTGATTTTTAAAACGTGGAAGCAACACCATTTTTAGACATGGAATTCCACGCTCAATCTTGTCTTGGGGTCCTTTTTTGCCTTTGGTTTCAAAAAACAAATTTGGCTTCAGAAAACAGCTTGGTTCCTGGGCAGCATTTTCCTGACCGCGGAGTCATGCGTTTTCTTCCCCAGGCACCAAAAAGGCTTGATTTTTAAAACGTGGAAGCAACACCATTTTTAGACATGGAATTCCACGCTCAATCTTGTCCTGGGGTCCTTTTTTGCCTTTGGTTTCAAAAAACAAATTTGGCTTCAGAAAACAGTTTGGTTCCTGGGGAGCATTTTCCTGACTGCGGAGTCATTCGTTTTCTTCCCCAGGCACCAAAAAGGCTTGATTTTTAAAAAGTGGAAGCAACACCATTTGTAGACATGGAATTCCACCCTAAATCTTGTCCTGGGGTCCTTTTTTGCCTTTGGTTTCAAAAAAAAATTTGGCTTCAGAAAACAGTTTGGTTCCTGGGCAGCATTTTCCTGACCGCGGAGTCATGCGTTTTCTTCCCCAGGCACCAAAAAGGCTTGATTTTTAAAAAGTGGAAGCAACACCATATTTAGACATGGAATTCCACCCGCAATCTTGTCCTGGGGTCCTTTTTTGCCTTTGGTTTCAAAAAAAAATTTGGCTTCTGAAAACAGTTTGGTTCCTGGGCAGCATTTTCCTGACCGCGGAGTCATGCGTTTTCTTCCCCAGGCACCAAAAAGGCTTGATTTTTAAAACGTGGAAGAAACACCATTTTTAGACATGGAATTCCACGCTCAATCTTGTCCTGGGGTCCTTTTTTGCCTTTGGTTTCAAAAAAAAATTTGGCTTCAGAAAACAGTTTGGTTCCTGGGCAGCATTTTCCTGACCGCGGAGTCATGAGTTTTCTTCCCCAGGCACCAAAAAGGCTTGATTTTTAAAAAGTGGAAGCAACACCATTTGTAGACATGGAATTTCACCCTAAATCCTGTCCTGGGGTCCTTTTTTGCCTTTCGTTTCAAAAAAAAATTTCGCTTCAGAAAACAGTTTGGTTCCTGGGCAGCATTTTCCTGACCGCGGAGTCATGCGTTTTCTTCCCCAGGCACCAAAAAGGCTTGATTTTTAAAAAGTGGAAGCAACACCATTTTTAGACATGGAATTCCACCATCAATCTTGTCCTGGGGTCCTTTTTTGCCTTTGGTTTAAAAAAAAAAATTGGCTTCTGAAAACAGTTTGGTTCCTGGGCAGCATTTTCCTGACCGCGGAGTCATGCGTTTTCTTCCCCAGACACCAAAAAGGCTTGATTTTTAAAAAGTGGAAGCAACACCATTTTTAGACATGGAATTCCACCCTCAATCTTGTCCTGGGGTCCTTTTTTGCCTTTGGTTTAAAAAAAAAATTTGGCTTCTGAAAACAGTTTGGTTCCTGGGCAGCATTTTCCTGACCGCGGAGTCATGCGTTTTCTTCCCCAGGCACCAAAAAGGCTTGATTTTTAAAAAGTGGAAGCAACACCATTTGTAGACATGGAATTCCACCCTAAATCTTGTCCTGGGGTCCTTTTTTGCCTTTGGTTTCAAAAAAAAAATTGGCTTCAGAAAACAGTTTGGTTCCTGGGCAGCATTTTCCTGACCGCGGAGTCATGCGTTTTCTTCCCCAGGCACCAAAAAGGCTTGATTTTTAAAAAGTGGAAGCAACACCATTTTTAGACATGGAATTCCACCCTCAATCTTGTCCAGGGGTCCTTTTTTGCCTTTGGTATCAAAAAGAATTTGGCTTCAAAAAACAGTTTGGTTCCTGGGCAGCATTTTCCTGACAGCGGAGTCCTGCGTGTTCTTCCCCAGGCACCAAGAAAGGCTCGATTTTTAAAAAGTGGAAGCAACACCATTTTTAGACATGGAATTCCACCCTCAATCTTGTCCCTGGGTCCTTTTTTGCCTTTGGTTTCAAAAAAAAATTTGGCTTCAGAAAACAGTTTGGTTCCTGGGCAGCATTTTCCTGACCGCGGAGTCATGCGTTTTCTTCCCCAGGCACCAAAAAGGCTTGATTTTTAAAAAGTGGAAGCAACACCATTTTTAGACATGGAATTCCACCCTCAATCTTGTCCAGGGGTCCTTTTTTGCCTTTGGTATCAAAAAGAATTTGGCTTCAAAAAACAGTTTGGTTCCTGGGCAGCATTTTCCTGACAGCGGAGTCCTGCGTGTTCTTCCCCAGGCACCAAGAAAGGCTCGATTTTTAAAAAGTGGAAGCAACACCATTTTTAGACATGGAATTCCACCCTCAATCTTGTCCCTGGGTCCTTTTTTGCCTTTGGTTTCAAAAAAAAATTTGGCTTCAGAAAACAGTTTGGTTCCTGGGCAGCATTTTCCTGACCGCGGAGTCATGTGTTTTCTTCCCCAGGCACCAAAAAGGCTTGATTTTTAAAAAGTGGAAGCAACACCATTTTTAGACATGGGATTCCACCCTCAATCTTGTCCTGGGGTACTCTTTAGCCTTTGGTTTCAAAAAAAAATTTGGCTTCAGAAAACAGTTTGGTTCCTGGGCAGCATTTTCCTGACCGCGGAGTCATGTTTTTTCTTCCCCAGGCACCAAAAAGGCTTGATTTTTAAAAAGTGGAAGCAACACCATTTTTAGACATGGAATTCCACCCACAATCTTGTCCACGGGTCCTTTTTTGCCTTTGGTATCAAAAAGAATTTGGCTTCAAAAAACAGTTTGGTTCCTGGGCAGCATTTTCCTGACCGCGGAGTCATGCGTGTTCTTCCCCAGGCACCAAAAAGGCTTGATTTTTAAAAAGTGGAAGCAACACCATTTGTAGACATGGAATTCCACCCTAAATCTTGTCCTGGGGTCCTTTTTTGCCTTTGGTTTCAAAAAAAAATTTGGCTTCAGAAAACAGTTTGGTTCCTGGGCATCATTTTCCTGACCGCGGAGTCATGCGTTTTCTTCCCCAGGCACCAAAAAGGCTTGATTTTTAAAAAGTGGAAGCAACACCATATTTAGACATGGAATTCCACCCGCAATCTTGTCCTGGGGTCCTTTTTTGCCTTTGGTTTCAAAAAAAAATTTGGCTTCTGAAAACAGTTTGGTTCCTGGGCAGCATTTTCCTGACCGCGGAGTCATGCGTTTTCTTCCCCAGGCACCAAAAAGGCTTGATTTTTAAAACGTGGAAGCAACACCATTTTTAGACATGGAATTCCACGCTCAATCTTGTCCTGGGGTCCTTTTTTGCCTTTGGTTTCAAAAAAAAATTTGGCTTCAGAAAACAGTTTGGTTCCTGGGCAGCATTTTCCTGACCGCGGAGTCATGAGTTTTCTTCCCCAGGCACCAAAAAGGCTTGATTTTTAAAAAGTGGAAGCAACACCATTTGTAGACATGGAATTTCACCCTAAATCCTGTCCTGGGGTCCTTTTTTGCCTTTCGTTTCAAAAAAAAATTGGCTTCTGAAAACAGTTTGGTTCCTGGGCAGCATTTTCCTGACCGCGGAGTCATGCGTTTTCTTCCCCAGACACAAAAAAGGCTTGATTTTTAAAAAGTGGAAGCAACACCATTTTTAGACATGGAATTCCACCATCAATCTTGTCCTGGGGTCCTTTTTTGCCTTTGGTTTAAAAAAAAAATTTGGCTTCTGAAAACAGTTTGGTTCCTGGGCAGCATTTTCCTGACCGCGGAGTCATGCGTTTTCTTCCCCAGGCACCAAAAAGGCTTGATTTTTAAAAAGTGGAAGCAACACCATTTGTAGACATGGAATTCCACCCTAAATCTTGTCCTGGGGT
The DNA here is from genome assembly GCF_059756535.1 of Pantherophis guttatus. Lineage (NCBI taxonomy): Eukaryota > Metazoa > Chordata > Lepidosauria > Squamata > Colubridae > Pantherophis > Pantherophis guttatus. Next base: position 16,470,831 of record NC_142074.1, on the reverse strand, counting down.
CCTTTTTTGCCTTTGGTTTAAAAAAAAAAATTGGCTTCAGAAAACAGTTTGGTTCCTGGGCAGCATTTTCCTGACCGCGGAGTCATGCGTTTTCTTCCCCAGGCACCAAAAAGGCTTGATTTTTAAAAAGTGGAAGCAACACCATTTTTAGACATGGAATTCCACCCTCAATCTTGTCCCTGGGTCCTTTTTTGCCTTTGGTTTCAAAAAAAAATTTGGCTTCGGAAAACAGTTTGGTTCCTGGGCAGCATTTTCCTGACCGCGGAGTCATGTGTTTTCTTCCCCAGGCACCAAAAAGGCTTGATTTTTAAAAAGTGGAAGCAACACCATTTTTAGACATGGGATTCCACCCTCAATCTTGTCCTGGGGTACTCTTTAGCCTTTGGTTTCAAAAAAAAATTTGGCTTCAGAAAACAGTTTGGTTCCTGGGCAGCATTTTCCTGACCGCGGAGTCATGTGTTTTCTTCCCCAGGCACCAAAAAGGCTTGATTTTTAAAAAGTGGAAGGAACACCATTTTTAGACATGGAATTCCACCCACAATCTTGTCCACGGGTCCTTTTTTGCCTTTGGTATCAAAAAGAATTTGGCTTCAAAAAACAGTTTGGTTCCTGGGCAGCATTTTCCTGACCGCGGAGTCATGCGTGTTCTTCCCCAGGCACCAAAAAAGGCTCGATTTTTAAAAAGTGGAAGCAACACCATTTTTAGACATGGAATTCCACCCTCAATCTTGTCCCTGGGTCCTTTTTTGCCTTTGGTTTCAAAAAAAAATTTGGCTTCAAAAAACAGTTTGGTTCCTGGCAGCATTTTCCTGACCGCGGAGTCATCCGTTTTCTTCCCCAGGCACCAAAAAGGCCCGATTTTTAAAAAGTGGAAACAACACCATTTTTAGACATGGAATTCCACCCGCAATCTTGTCCTGGGGTCCGTTTTTGCCTTTGGTTTAAAAAAAAAATTTGGCTTCTGAAAACAGTTTGGTTCCTGGGCAGCATTTTCCTGACCGCGGAGTCATGCGTTTTCTTCCCCAGGCACCAAAAAGGCTTGATTTTTAAAAAGTGGAAGCAACACCATTTGTAGACATGGAATTCCACCCTAAATCTTGTCCTGGGGTCCTTTTTTGCCTTTGGTTTCAAAAAAAAATTTGGCTTCAGAAAACAGTTTGGTTCCTGGGCAGCATTTTCCTGACCGCGGAGTGATGCGTTTTCTTCCCCAGGCACCAAAAAGGCTTGATTTTTAAAAAGTGGAAGCAACACCATTTTTAGACATGGAATTCCACCCTCAATCTTGTCCAGGGGTCCTTTTTTGCCTTTGGTATCAAAAAGAATTTGGCTTCAAAAAACAGTTTGGTTCCTGGGCAGCATTTTCCTGACCGCGGAGTCCTGCGTGTTCTTCCCCAGGCACCAAGAAAGGCTCGATTTTTAAAAAGTGGAAGCAACACCATTTTTAGACATGGAATTCCACCCTCAATCTTGTCCCTGGGTCCTTTTTTGCCTTTGGTTTCAAAAAAAAATTTGGCTTCAGAAAACAGTTTCGTTCCTGGGCAGCATTTTCCTGACCGCGGAGTCATGTGTTTTCTTCCCCAGTCACCAAAAAGGCTTGATTTTTAAAAAGTGGAAGCAACACCATTTTTAGACATGGGATTCCACCCTCAATCTTGTCCTGGGGTCCTCTTTTGCCTTTGGTTTCAAAAAAAAATTTGGCTTCAGAAAACAGTTTGGTTCCTGGGCAGCATTTTCCTGACCGCGGAGTCATGCGTTTTCTTCCCCAGGCACCAAAAAGGCTTGATTTTTAAAAAGTGGAAGCAACACCATTTTTAGACATGGAATTCCACCCACAATCTTGTCCACGGGTCCTTTTTTGCCTTTGGTATCAAAAAGAATTTGGCTTCAAAAAACAGTTTGGTTCCTGGGCAGCATTTTCCTGACCGCGGAGTCATGCGTGTTCTTCCCCAGGCACCAAAAAAGGCTCGATTTTTAAAAAGTGGAAGCAACACCATTTTTAGACATGGAATTCCACCCTCAATCTTGTCCCTGGGTCCTTTTTTGCCTTTGGTTTCAAAAAAAAATTTGGCTTCAAAAAACAGTTTGGTTCCTGGCTGCATTTTCCTGACCGCGGAGTCATCCGTTTTCTTCCCCAGGCACCAAAAAGGCCCGATTTTTAAAAAGTGGAAACAACACCATTTTTAGACATGGAATTCCACCCGCAATCTTGTCCTGGGGTCCGTTTTTGCCTTTGGTTTCAAAAAAAAATTTGGCTTCAGAAAACAGCTTGGTTCCTGGGCAGCATTTTCCTGACCGCGGAGTCATGTGTTTTCTTCCCCAGGCACCAAAAAGGCTTGATTTTTAAAAAGTGGAAACAACACCATTTTTAGACATGGAATTCCACGCTCAATCTTGTCCTGGGGTCCTTTTTTGGCTTTGGTTTCAAAAAAAAATTTGGCTTCAGAAAACAGTTTGGTTCCTGGGCAGCATTTTCCTGACCGCGGAGTCATGCGTTTTCTTCCCCAGGCACCAAAAAGGCTTGATTTTTAAAAAGTGGAAGCAACACCATTTTTAGACATGGAATTCCACCCGCAATCTTGTCCAGGGGTCCTTTTATGCCTTTGGTATCAAAAAGAATTGGCTTCAAAAAACAGTTTGGTTCCTGGGCAGCATTTTCCTGACCGCGGAGTCATGCGTGTTCTTCCCCAGGCACCAAAAAAGGCTTGATTTTTAAAAAGTGGAAGCAACACCATTTTTAGACAGGGAATTCCACCCTCAATCTTGTCCCTGGGTCCTTTTTTGCCTTTGGTTTCAAAAAAAAATTTGGCTTCAGAAAACAGTTTGGTTCCTGGGGAGCATTTTCCTGACCGCGGAGTCATTCGTTTTCTTCCCCAGGCACCAAAAAGGCTTGATTTTTAAAACGTGGAAGCAACACCATTTTTAGACATGGAATTCCACGCTCAATCTTGTCCTGGGGTCCTTTTTTGCCTTTGGTTTCAAAAAACAAATTTGGCTTCAGAAAACAGTTTGGTTCCTGGGGAGCATTTTCCTGACCGCGGAGTCATTCGTTTTCTTCCCCAGGCACCAAAAAGGCTTGATTTTTAAAAAGTGGAAGCAACACCATTTGTAGACATGGAATTCCACCCTAAATCTTGTCCTGGGGTCCTTTTTTGCCTTTGGTTTCAAAAAAAAATTTGGCTTCAGAAAACCGTTTGGTTCCTGGGCAGCATTTTCCTGACCGCGGAGTCATGCGTTTTCTTCCCCCGGCACCAAAAAGGCTTGATTTTTAAAACGTGGAAGCAACACCATTTTTAGACATGGAATTCCACCCTCAATCTTGTCCTGGGGTCCTTTTTTGCCTTTGGTTTCAAAAAAAAATTTGGCTTCTGAAAACAGTTTGGTTCCTGGGCAGCATTTTCCTGACCGCGGAGTCATGCGTTTTCTTCCCCAGGCACCAAAAAGGCTTGATTTTTAAAACGTGGAAGCAACACCATTTTTAGACATGGAATTCCACCCGCAATCTTGTCCTGGGGTCCGTTTTTGCCTTTGGTTTCAAAAAAAAATTTGGCTTCAGAAAACAGCTTGGTTCCTGGGCAGCATTTTCCTGACCGCGGAGTCATGTGTTTTCTTCCCCAGGCACCAAAAAGGCTTGATTTTTAAAAAGTGGAAACAACACCATTTTTAGACATGGAATTCCACGCTCAATCTTGTCCTGGGGTCCTTTTTTGGCTTTGGTTTCAAAAAAAAATTTGGCTTCAGAAAACAGTTTGGTTCCTGGGCAGCATTTTCCTGACCGCGGAGTCATGCGTTTTCTTCCCCAGGCAGCAAAAAGGCTTGATTTTTAAAAAGTGGAAGCAACACCATTTTTAGACATGGAATTCCACCCGCAATCTTGTCCAGGGGTCCTTTTTTGCCTTTGGTATCAAAAAGAATTGGCTTCAAAAAACAGTTTGGTTCCTGGGCAGCATTTTCCTGACCGCGGAGTCATGCGTGTTCTTCCCCAGGCACCAAAAAAGGCTTGATTTTTAAAAAGTGGAAGCAACACCATTTTTAGACAGGGAATTCCACCCTCAATCTTGTCCCTGGGTCCTTTTTTGCCTTTGGTTTCAAAAAAAAATTTGGCTTCAGAAAACAGTTTGGTTCCTGGGGAGCATTTTCCTGACCGCGGAGTCATTCGTTTTCTTCCCCAGGCACCAAAAAGGCTTGATTTTTAAAACGTGGAAGCAACACCATTTTTAGACATGGAATTCCACGCTCAATCTTGTCCTGGGGTCCTTTTTTGCCTTTGGTTTCAAAAAACAAATTTGGCTTCAGAAAACAGTTTGGTTCCTGGGGAGCATTTTCCTGACCGCGGAGTCATTCGTTTTCTTCCCCAGGCACCAAAAAGGCTTGATTTTTAAAAAGTGGAAGCAACACCATTTTTAGACATGGAATTCCACCCTAAATCTTGTCCTGGGGTCCTTTTTTGCCTTTGGTTTCAAAAAAAAATTTGGCTTCAGAAAACCGTTTGGTTCCTGGGCAGCATTTTCCTGACCGCGGAGTCATGCGTTTTCTTCCCCCGGCACCAAAAAGGCTTGATTTTTAAAACGTGGAAGCAACACCATTTTTAGACATGGAATTCCACCCTCAATCTTGTCCTGGGGTCCTTTTTTGCCTTTGGTTTCAAAAAAAAATTTGGCTTCTGAAAACAGTTTGGTTCCTGGGCAGCATTTTCCTGACCGCGGAGTCATGCGTTTTCTTCCCCAGGCACCAAAAAGGCTTGATTTTTAAAACGTGGAAGCAACACCATTTTTAGACATGGAATTCCACGCTCAATCTTGTCCTGATGTCCTTTTTTGCCTTTGGTTTCAAAAAAAAATTTGGCTTTAGAAAACAGTTTGGTTCCTCGGCAGCATTGTCCTGACCGCGGAGTGATGCGTTTTCTTCCCCAGACACCAAAAAGGCCCGATTTTTAAGAATTTGAAGCAACACCATTTTTAGACATGGAATTCCACCCTCAGTCTTGTCCTGGGGTCCTTTTTTGCCTTTGGTTTCAAAAAAAAATTTAGCTTCAGAAAACAGTTTGGTTCCTGGGCAGCATTTTCCTGACCGCGGAGTCATGTGTTTTCTTCCCCAGGCACCAAAAAGGCATGATTTTTAAAAAGTGGAAGCAACACCATTTTTAGACATGGAATTCCACCCTCCATCTTGTCCTGGGGTCGTTTTTTGCCTTTGGTTTCAAAAAAAAATTTGGCTTCAGAAAACAGTTTGGTTCCTGGGCAGCATTTTCCTGACCGCGGAGTCATGCGTGTTCTTCCCCAGACACCAAAAAGGCTTGATTTTTAAAAAGTTGAAGCAACACCATTTTTAGACATGGAATTCCACGCTCAATCTTGTCCTGATGTCCTTTTTTGCCTTTGGTTTCAAAAAAAAATTTGGCTTCAGAAAACAGTTTGGTTCCAGGGCAGCATTTTCCTGACCGCGGAGTCATTCGTTTTCTTCCCCAGGCACCAAAAAGGCTTGATTTTTAAAAAGTGGAAGCAACACCATTTGTAGACATGGAATTCCACCCTAAATCTTGTCCTGGGGTCGTTTTTTGCCTTTGGTTTCAAAAAAAAATTTGGCTTCTGAAAACAGTTTGGTTCCTGGGCAGCATTTTCCTGACCGCGGAGTCATGCGTTTTCTTCCCCAGGCACCAAAAAGGCTTGATTTTTAAAACGTGGAAGCAACACCATTTTTAGACAGGGAATTCCACCCTCAATCTTGTCCCTGGGTCCTTTTTTGCCTTTGGTTTCAAAAAAAAATTTGGCTTCAAAAAACAGTTTGGTTCCTGGGCAGCATTTTCCTGACCGCGGAGTCATGGGTTTTCTTCCCCAGACACCAAAAAGGCTTGATTTTTAAAAAGTGGAAACAACACCATTTTTAGACATGGAATTCCACTCGCAATCCTGTCCTGGGGTCCTTTTTTGCCTTTGGTTTCAAAAAAAAATTTGGCTTCTGAAAACAATTTGGTTCCTGGGCAGCATTTTCCTGACCGCGGAGTCATGCGTTTTCTTCCCCAGGCACCAAAAAGGCTTGATTTTTAAAACATGGAAGCAACACCATTTTTAGACATGGAATTCCACGCTCAATCTTGTGTTGGGGTCCTTTTTTGCCTTTGGTTTCAAAAAACAAATTTGGCTTCAGAAAACAGCTTGGTTCCTTGGCAGCATTTTCCTGACCGCGGAGTCATGCGTTTTCTTCCCCAGGCACCAAAAAGGCTTGATTTTTAAAACGTGGAAGCAACACCATTTTTAGACATGGAATTCCACGCTCAATCTTTTCCTGGGGTCCTTTTTTGCCTTTGGTTTCAAAAAACAAATTTGGCTTCAGAAAACAGTTTGGTTCCTGGGGAGCATTTTCCTGACCGCGGAGTCATTCGTTTTCTTCCCCAGGCACCAAAAAGGCTTGATTTTTAAAAAGTGGAAGCAACACCATTTGTAGACATGGAATTCCACCCTAAATCTTGTCCTGGGATCCTTTTTTGCCTTTGGTTTCAAAAAAAAATTTGGCTTCAGAAAACCGTTTGGTTCCTGGGCAGCATTTTCCTGACCGCGGAGTCATGCGTTTTCTTCCCCCGGCACCAAAAAGGCTTGATTTTTAAAACGTGGAAGCAACACCATTTTTAGACATGGAATTCCACCCTCAATCTTGTCCTGGGGTCCTTTTTTGCCTTTGGTTTCAAAAAAAAATTTGGCTTCTGAAAACAGTTTGGTTCCTGGGCAGCATTTTCCTGACCGCGGAGTCATGCGTTTTCTTCCCCAGGCACCAAAAAGGCTTGATTTTTAAAACGTGGAAGCAACACCATTTTTAGACATGGAATTCCACGCTCAATCTTGTCCTGGGGTCGTTTTTTGCCTTTGGTTTCAAAAAAAAATTTGGCTTCAGAAAACAGTTTGGTTCCTGGGCAGCATTTTCCTGACCGCAGAGTCATGCGTTTTCTTCCCCAGGCACCAAAAAGGCTTGATTTTTAAAAAGTTGAAGCAACACCATTTTTAGACATGGAATTCCACGCTCAATCTTGTCCTGATGTCCTTTTTTGCCTTTGGTTTCAAAAAAAAATTTGGCTTTAGAAAACAGTTTGGTTCCTCGGCAGCATTGTCCTGACCGCGGAGTGATGCGTTTTCTTCCCCAGACACCAAAAAGGCCCGATTTTTAAGAATTTGAAGCAACACCATTTTTAGACATGGAATTCCACCCTCAGTCTTGTCCTGGGGTCCTTTTTTGCCTTTGGTTTCAAAAAAAAATTTAGCTTCAGAAAACAGTTTGGTTCCTGGGCAGCATTTTCCTGACCGCGGAGTCATGTGTTTTCTTCCCCAGGCACCAAAAAGGCATGATTTTTAAAAAGTGGAAGCAACACCATTTTTAGACATGGAATTCCACCCTCCATCTTGTCCTGGGGTCGTTTTTTGCCTTTGGTTTCAAAAAAAAATTTGGCTTCAGAAAACAGTTTGGTTCCTGGGCAGCATTTTCCTGACCGCGGAGTCATGCGTGTTCTTCCCCAGACACCAAAAAGGCTTGATTTTTAAAAAGTTGAAGCAACACCATTTTTAGACATGGAATTCCACGCTCAATCTTGTCCTGATGTCCTTTTTTGCCTTTGGTTTCAAAAAAAAATTTGGCTTCAGAAAACAGTTTGGTTCCAGGGCAGCATTTTCCTGACCGCGGAGTCATTCGTTTTCTTCCCCAGGCACCAAAAAGGCTTGATTTTTAAAAAGTGGAAGCAACACCATTTGTAGACATGGAATTCCACCCTAAATCTTGTCCTGGGGTCGTTTTTTGCCTTTGGTTTCAAAAAAAAATTTGGCTTCAAAAAACAGTTTGGTTCCTGGGCAGCATTTTCCTGACCGCGGAGTCATGCGTTTTCTTCCCCAGGCACCAAAAAGGCTTGATTTTTAAAAAGTGGAAACAACACCATTTTTAGACATGGAATTCCACCCTCAATCTTGTCCAGGGGTCCTTTTTTGCCTTTGGTTTCAAAAAAAAATTTGGCTTCTGAAAACAATTTGGTTCCTGGGCAGCATTTTCCTGACCGCGGAGTCATGCGTTTTCTTCCCCAGGCACCAAAAAGGCTTGATTTTTAAAACATGGAAGCAACACCATTTTTAGACATGGAATTCCACGCTCAATCTTGTCTTGGGGTCCTTTTTTGCCTTTGGTTTCAAAAAACAAATTTGGCTTCAGAAAACAGCTTGGTTCCTTGGCAGCATTTTCCTGACCGCGGAGTCATGCGTTTTCTTCCCCAGGCACCAAAAAGGCTTGATTTTTAAAACGTGGAAGCAACACCATTTTTAGACATGGAATTCCACACTCAATCTTGTCCTGGGGTCCTTTTTTGCCTTTGGTTTCGAAAAACAAATTTGGCTTCAGAAAACAGTTTGGTTCCTGGGGAGCATTTTCCTGACCGCGGAGTCATTCGTTTTCTTCCCCAGGCACCAAAAAGGCTTGATTTTTAAAAAGTGGAAGCAACACCATTTGTAGACATGGAATTCCACCCTAAATCTTGTCCTGGGGTCCTTTTTTGCCTTTGGTTTCAAAAAAAAATTTGGCTTCAGAAAACCGTTTGGTTCCTGGGCAGCATTTTCCTGACCGCGGAGTCATGCGTTTTCTTCCCCCGGCACCAAAAAGGCTTGATTTTTAAAACGTGGAAGCAACACCATTTTTAGACATGGAATTCCACCCTCAATCTTGTCCTGGGGTCCTTTTTTGCCTTTGGTTTCAAAAAAAAATTTGGCTTCTGAAAACAGTTTGGTTCCTGGGCAGCATTTTCCTGACCGCGGAGTCATGCGTTTTCTTCCCCAGGCACCAAAAAGGCTTGATTTTTAAAACGTGGAAGCAACACCATTTTTAGACATGGAATTCCACGCTCAATCTTGTCCTGGGGTCGTTTTTTGCCTTTGGTTTCAAAAAAAAATTTGGCTTCAGAAAACAGTTTGGTTCCTGGGCAGCATTTTCCTGACCGCAGAGTCATGCGTTTTCTTCCCCAGGCACCAAAAAGGCTTGATTTTTAAAAAGTTGAAGCAACACCATTTTTAGACATGGAATTCCACGCTCAATCTTGTCCTGATGTCCTTTTTTGCCTTTGGTTTCAAAAAAAAATTTGGCTTTAGAAAACAGTTTGGTTCCTCGGCAGCATTGTCCTGACCGCGGAGTGATGCGTTTTCTTCCCCAGACACCAAAAAGGCCCGATTTTTAAGAATTTGAAGCAACACCATTTTTAGACATGGAATTCCACCCTCAGTCTTGTCCTGGGGTCCTTTTTTGCCTTTGGTTTCAAAAAAAAATTTAGCTTCAGAAAACAGTTTGGTTCCTGGGCAGCATTTTCCTGACCGCGGAGTCATGTGTTTTCTTCCCCAGGCACCAAAAAGGCATGATTTTTAAAAAGTGGAAGCAACACCATTTTTAGACATGGAATTCCACCCTCCATCTTGTCCTGGGGTCGTTTTTTGCCTTTGGTTTCAAAAAAAAATTTGGCTTCAGAAAACAGTTTGGTTCCTGGGCAGCATTTTCCTGACCGCGGAGTCATGCGTGTTCTTCCCCAGACACCAAAAAGGCTTGATTTTTAAAAAGTTGAAGCAACACCATTTTTAGACATGGAATTCCACGCTCAATCTTGTCCTGATGTCCTTTTTTGCCTTTGGTTTCAAAAAAAAATTTGGCTTCAGAAAACAGTTTGGTTCCAGGGCAGCATTTTCCTGACCGCGGAGTCATTCGTTTTCTTCCCCAGGCACCAAAAAGGCTTGATTTTTAAAAAGTGGAAGCAACACCATTTGTAGACATGGAATTCCACCCTAAATCTTGTCCTGGGGTCGTTTTTTGCCTTTGGTTTCAAAAAAAAATTTGGCTTCAGAAAACAGTTTGGTTCCTGGGCAGCATTTTCCTGACCACGGAGTCATGCGTTTTCTTCCCCAGGCACCAAAAAGGCTTGATTTTTAAAAAGTGGAAGCAACACCATTTTTAGACATGGAATTCCACCCTCAATCTTGTCCTGGGGTCCTTTTTTGCCTTTGGTTTCAAAAAAAAATTTGGCTTCTGAAAACAGTTTGGTTCCTGGGCAGCATTTTCCTGACCGCGGAGTCATGCGTTTTCTTCCCCAGGCACCAAAAAGGCTTGATTTTTAAAACGTGGAAGCAACACCATTTTTAGACATGGAATTCCACGCTCAATCTTGTCCTGGGGTCGTTTTTTGCCTTTGGTTTCAAAAAAAAATTTGCCTTCAGAAAACAGTTTGGTTCCTGGGCAGCATTTTCCTGACCGCAGAGACATGCGTTTTCTTCCCCAGGCACCAAAAAGGCTTGATTTTTAAAAAGTTGAAGCAACACCATTTTTAGACATGGAATTCCACGCTCAATCTTGTCCTGATGTCCTTTTTTGCCTTTGGTTTGAAAAAAAAATTTGGCTTTAGAAAACAGTTTGGTTCCTCGGCAGCATTTTCCTGACCGCGGAGTCATGCGTTTTCTTCCCCAGACACCAAAAAGGCCCGATTTTTAAAAAGTTGAAGCAACACCATTTTTAGACATGGAATTCCACCCTCAGTCTTGTCCTGGGGTACTTTTTGCCTTTGGTTTCAAAAAAAAATTTGGCTTCAGAAAACAGTTTGGTTCCTGGGCAGCATTTTCCTGACCGCGGAGTCATGTGTTTTCTTCCCCAGGCACCAAAAAGGCATGATTTTTAAAAAGTGGAAGCAACACCATTTTTAGACATGGAATTCCACCCTCAATCTTGTCCCTGGGTCCTTTTTTGCCTTTGGTTTCAAAAAAAAATTTGGCTTCAAAAAACAGTTTGGTTCCTGGGCAGCATTTTCCTGACCGCGGAGTCATGCGTTTTCTTCCCCAGGCACCAAAAAGGCTTGATATTTAAAAAGTGGAAACAACACCATTTTTAGACATGGAATTCCACCCGCAATCTTGTCCTGGGGTCCGTTTTTGCCTTTGGTTTCAAAAAAAAAATTGGCTTCAGAAAACAGCTTGGTTCCTGGGCAGCATTTTCCTGACCGCGGAGTCATGTGTTTTCTTCCCCAGGCACCAAAAAGGCTTGATTTTTAAAAAGTGGAAACAACACCATTTTTAGACATGGAATTCCACCCGCAATCTTGTCCTGGGGTCCTTTTTTGCCTTTGGTTTCAAAAAAAAATTTGGCTTCAGAAAACAGTTTGGTTCCTGGGCAGCATTTTCCTGACCGCGGAGTCATGCGTTTTCTTCCCCAGGCACCAAAAAGGCTTGATTTTTAAAAAGTGGAAGCAACACCATTTTTAGACATGGAATTCCACCCGCAATCTTGTCCTGGGGTCCTTTTTTGCCTTTGGTTTCAAAAAAAAATTTGGCTTCAGAAAACAGTTTGGTTCCTGGGCAGCATTTTCCTGACCGCGGAGTCATGCGTTTTCTTCCCCAGGCACCAAAAAGGCTTGATTTTTAAAAAGTGGAAGCAACACCATTTTTAGACATGGAATTCCACCCTCAGTCTTGTCCTGGGGTCCTTTTTTGCCTTTGGTTTCAAAAAAAAATTTAGCTTCAGAAAACAGTTTGGTTCCTGGGCAGCATTTTCCTGACCGCGGAGTTATGTGTTTTCTTCCCCAGGCACCAAAAAGGCATGATTTTTAAAAAGTGGAAGCAACACCATTTTTAGACATGGAATTCCACCCTCAATCTTGTCCTGGGTTCCTTTTTTGCCTTTGGTTTGAAAAAAAAATTTGGCTTCAGAAAACAGTTTGGTTCCTGGGCAGCATTTTCCTGACCGCGGAGTCATGCGTTTTCTTCCCCAGGCACCAAAAAGGCTTGATTTTTAAAAAGTGGAAACAACACCATTTTTAGACATGGAATTCCACCCTCAATCTTGTCCTGGGGTCCTTTTTTGCCTTTGGTTTCAAAAAAAAATTTGGCTTCAAAAAACAGTTTGGTTCCTGGGCAGCATTTTCCTGACCGCGGAGTCATGTGTTTTCTTCCCCAGGCACCAAAAAGGCTTGATTTTTAAAAAGTGGAAACAACACCATTTTTAGACATGGAATTCCACCCGCAATCTTGTCCTGGGGTCCGTTTTTGCCTTTGGTTTCAAAAAAAAATTTGGCTTCAGAAAACAGCTTGGTTCCTGGGCAGCATTTTCCTGACCGCGGAGTCATGTGTTTTCTTCCCCAGGCACCAAAAAGGCTTGATTTTTAAAAAGTGGAAACAACACCATTTTTAGACATGGAATTCCACCCGCAATCTTGTCCTGGGGTCCTTTTTTGCCTTTGGTTTCAAAAAAAAATTTGGCTTCAGAAAACAGTTTGGTTCCTGGGCAGCATTTTCCTGACCGCGGAGTCATGCGTTTTCTTCCCCAGGCACCAAAAAGGCTTGATTTTTAAAAAGTGGAAGCAACACCATTTTTAGACATGGAATTCCACGCTCAATCTTGTCCTGGGGTCATTTTTTGCCTTTGGTTTCAAAAAAAAATTTGGCTTCAGAAAACAGTTTGGTTCCTGGGCAGCATTTTCCTGACCGCAGAGTCATGCGTTTTCTTCCCCAGGAACCAAAAAGGCTTGATTTTTAAAAAGTCGAAGCAACACCATTTTTAGACATGGAATTCCACGCTCAATCTTGTCCTGATGTCCTTTTTTGCCTTTGGTTTCAAAAAAAAATTTGGATTTAGAAAACAGTTTGGTTCCTGGGCAGCATTTTCCTGACCGCGGAGTTATGTGTTTTCTTCCCCAGGCACCAAAAAGGCATGATTTTTAAAAAGTGGAAGCAACACCATTTTTAGACATGGAATTCCACCCTCAATCTTGTCCTGGGTTCCTTTTTTGCCTTTGGTTTGAAAAAAAAATTTGGCTTCAGAAAACAGTTTGGTTCCTGGGCAGCATTTTCCTGACCGCGGAGTCCTGCGTTTTCTTCCCCAGGCACCAAAAAGGCTTGATTTTTAAAAAGTGGAAACAACACCATTTTTAGACATGGAATTCCACCCTCAATCTTGTCCTGGGGTCCTTTTTTGCCTTTGGTTTCAAAAAAAAATTTGGCTTTAGAAAACAGTTTGGTTCCTCGGCAGCATTTTCCTGACCGCGGAGTCATGCGTTTTCTTCCCCAGGCACCAAAAAGGCTTGATTTTTAAAAAGTGGAAACAACACCATTTTTAGACATGGAATTCCACCCGCAATCTTGTCCTGGGGTCCGTTTTTGCCTTTGGTTTCAAAAAAAAATTTGGCTTCAGAAAACAGCTTGGTTCCTGGGCAGCATTTTCCTGACCGCGGAGTCATGTATTTTCTTCCCCAGGCACCAAAAAGGCTTGATTTTTAAAAAGTGGAAACAACACCATTTTTAGACATGGAATTCCACCCGCAATCTTGTCCTGGGGTCCTTTTTTGCCTTTGGTTTCAAAAAAAAATTTGGCTTCAAAAAACAGTTTGGTTCCTGGGCAGCATTTTCCTGACCGCGGAGTCATGCGTTTTCTTCCCCAGGCACCAAAAAGGCTTGATTTTTAAAAAGTGGAAACAACACCATTTTTAGACATGGAATTCCACCCGCAATCTTGTCCTGGGGTCCGTTTTTGCCTTTGGTTTCAAAAAAAAATTTGGCTTCAGAAAACAGCTTGGTTCCTGGGCAGCATTTTCCTGACCGCGGAGTCATGTGTTTTCTTCCCCAGGCACCAAAAAGGCTTGATTTTTAAAAAGTGGAAACAACAACATTTTTAGACATGGAATTCCACCCGCAATCTTGTCCTGGGGTCCTTTTTTGCCTTTGGTTTCAAAAAAAAATTTGGCTTCAGAAAACAGTTTGGTTCCTGGGCAGCATTTTCATGACCGCGGAGTCATGCGTTTTCTTCCCCAGGCACCAAAAAGGCTTGATTTTTAAAAAGTGGAAGCAACACCATTTTTAGACATGGAATTCCACGCTCAATCTTGTCCTGGGGTCATTTTTTGCCTTTGGTTTCAAAAAAAAATTTGGCTTCAGAAAACAGTTTGGTTCCTGGGCAGCATTTTCCTGACCGCAGAGTCATGCGTTTTCTTCCCCAGGAACCAAAAAGGCTTGATTTTTAAAAAGTCGAAGCAACACCATTTTTAGACATGGAATTCCACGCTCAATCTTGTCCTGATGTCCTTTTTTGCCTTTGGTTTCAAAAAAAAATTTGGATTTAGAAAACAGTTTGGTTCCTCGGCAGCATTTTCCTGACCGCGGAGTCATGCGTTTTCTTCCCCAGACACCAAAAAGGCTCGATTTTTAAAAAGTTGAAGCAACACCATTTTTAGACATGGAATTCCACCCTCAGTCTTGTCCTGGGGTCCTTTTTTGCCTTTGGTTTCAAAAAAAAATTTAGCTTCAGAAAACAGTTTGGTTCCTGGGCAGCATTTTCCTGACCGCGGAGTCAGGTGTTTTCTTCCCCAGGCACCAAAAAGGCATGATTTTTAAAAAGTGGAAGCAACACAATTTTTAGACATGGAATTCCACCCTCAATCTTGTCCTGGGGTCCTTTTTTGCCTTTGGTTTCAAAAAAAAATTTGGCTTCAGAAAACAGTTTGGTTCCTGGGCAGCATTTTCCTGACCGCGGAGTCATGCGTTTTCTTACCCAGGCACCAAAAAGGCTTGATTTTTAAAACGTGGAAGCAACACCATTTTAAGACATGGAATTCCACGCTCAATCTTGTCCTGGGGTCGTCTTTTGCCTTTGGTATCAAAAAGAATTTGGCTTCAAAAAACAGTTTGGTTCCTGGGCAGCATTTTCCTGACCGCGGAGTCATGCGTGTTCTTCCCCAGGCACCAAAAAAGGCTCGATTTTTAAAAAGTGGAAGCAACACCATTTTTAGACATGGAATTCCACTCTCAATTTTGTCCCTGGGTCCTTTTTTGCCTTTGGTTTCAAAAAAAAATTTGGCTTCAAAAAACAGTTTGGTTCCTGGGCAGCATTTTCCTGACCGCGGAGTCATGCGTTTTCTTCCCCAGGCACCAAAAAGGCTTGATTTTTAAAAAGTGGAAACAACACCATTTTTAGACATGGAATTCCACCCGCAATCTTGTCCTGGGGTCCGTTTTTGCCTTTGGTTTCAAAAAAAAATTTGGCTTCAGAAAACAGTTTGGTTCCTGGGCAGCATTTTCCTGACCGCGGAGTCATGTGTTTTCTTCCCCAGGCACCAAAAAGGCTTGATTTTTAAAAAGTGGAAACAACACCATTTTTAGACATGGAATTCCACCTGCAATCTTGTCCTGGGGTCCTTTTTTGCCTTTGGTTTCAAAAAAAAATTTGGCTTCAGAAAACAGTTTGGTTCCTGGGCGGAATTTTCCTGACCGCGGAGTCATGCGTTTTCTTCCCCAGGCACCAAAAAGGCTTGATTTTTAAAAAGTGGAAGCAACACCATTTTTAGACATGGAATTCCACCCGCAATCTTGTCCAGGGGTCCTTTTTTGCCTTTGGTATCAAAAATAATTTGGCTTCAAAAAACAGTTTGGTTCCTGGGCAGCATTTTCCTGACCGCGGAGTCATGCGTGTTCTTCCCCAGGCACCAAAAAAGGCTCGATTTTTAAAAAGTGGAAGCAACACCATTTTTAGACATGGAATTCCACCCTCAATCTTGTCCCTGGGTCCTTTTTTGCCCTTGGTTTCAAAAAAAAATTTGGCTTCAAAAAACAGTTTGGTTCCTGGGCAGCATTTTCCTGACCGCGGAGTCATGCGTTTTCTTCCCCAGGCACCAAAAAGGCTTGATTTTTAAAAAGTGGAAACAACACCATTTTTAGACATAGAATTCCACCCGCAATCTTGTCCTGGGGTCCGTTTTTGCCTTTGGTTTCAAAAAAAAATTTGGCTTCAGAAAACAGCTTGGTTCCTGGGGCAGCATTTTCCTGACCGCGGAGTCATGTGTTTTCTTCCCCAGGCACCAAAAAGGCTTGATTTTTAAAACGTGGAAGCAACACCATTTTTAGACATGGAATTCCACGCTCAATCTTGTCCTGGGGTCCTTTTTTGCCTTTGGTTTCAAAAAAAAATTTGGCTTCAGAAAACAGTTTGGTTCCTGGGCAGCATTTTCCTGACCGCGGAGTCATGCGTTTTCTTCCCCAGGCACCAAAAAGGCTTGATTTTTAAAAAGTGGAAGCAACACCATTTGTAGACATGGAATTCCACCCTAAATCTTGTCCTGGGGTCCTTTTTTGCCTTTGGTTTCAAAAAAAAATTTGGCTTCTGAAAACAGTTTGGTTCCTGGGCAGCATTTTCCTGACCGCGGAGTCATGCGTTTTCTTCCCCAGGCACCAAAAAGGCATGATTTTTAAAAAGTGGAAGCAACACCATTTTTAGACATGGAATTCCACCCTCAGTCTTGTCCTGGGGTCCGTTTTTGCCTTTGGTTTCAAAAAAAAATTTGGCTTCAGAAAACATTTTGGTTCCTGGGCAGCATTTTCCTGACCGCGGAGTCATGCCTTTTCTTCCCCAGACACCAAAAAGGCTCGATTTTTAAAAAGTTGAAGCAACACCATTTTTAGACATGGAATTCCACGCTCAATCTTGTCCCTGGGTCCTTTTTTGCCTTTGGTTTCAAAAAAAAATTTGGCTTCAAAAAACAGTTTGGTTCCTGGCTGCATTTTCCTGACCGCGGAGTCATCCGTTTTCTTCCCCAGGCACCAAAAAAGGCTCGATTTTTAAAAAGTGGAAGCAACACCATTTTTAGACATGGAATTCCACCCTCAATCTTGTCCTGGGGTCCGTTTTTGCCTTTGGTTTCAAAAAAAAATTTGGCTTCAGAAAACAGCTTGGTTCCTGGGCAGCATTTTCCTGACCGCGGAGTCATGTGTTTTCTTCCCCAGGCACCAAAAAGGCTTGATTTTTAAAAAGTGGAAACAACACCATTTTTAGACATGGAATTCCACGCTCAATCTTGTCCTGGGGTCCTTTTTTGGCTTTGGTTTCAAAAAAAAATTTGGCTTCAGAAAACAGTTTGGTTCCTGGGCAGCATTTTCCTGACCGCGGAGTCATGCGTTTTCTTCCCCAGGCACCAAAAAGGCTTGATTTTTAAAAAGTGGAAGCAACACCATTTTTAGACATGGAATTCCACCCGCAATCTTGTCCAGGGGTCCTTTTTTGCCTTTGGTATCAAAAAGAATTGGCTTCAAAAAACAGTTTGGTTCCTGGGCAGCATTTTCCTGACCGCGGAGTCATGCGTGTTCTTCCCCAGGCACCAAAAAAGGCTTGATTTTTAAAAAGTGGAAGCAACACCATTTTTAGACAGGGAATTCCACCCTCAATCTTGTCCCTGGGTCCTTTTTTGCCTTTGGTTTCAAAAAAAAATTTGGCTTCAAAAAACAGTTTGGTTCCTGGGCAGCATTTTCCTGACCGCGGAGTCATGCGTTTTCTTCCCCAGGCACCAAAAAGGCTTGATTTTTAAAAAGTGGAAACAACACCATTTTTAGACATGGAATTCCACTCGCAATCCTGTCCTGGGGTCCTTTTTTGCCTTTGGTTTCAAAAAAAAATTTGGCTTCTGAAAACAATTTGGTTCCTGGGCAGCATTTTCCTGACCGCGGAGTCATGCGTTTTCTTCCCCAGGCACCAAAAAGGCTTGATTTTTAAAACATGGAAGCAACACCATTTTTAGACATGGAATTCCACGCTCAATCTTGTCTTGGGGTCCTTTTTTGCCTTTGGTTTCAAAAAACAAATTTGGCTTCAGAAAACAGCTTGGTTCCTTGGCAGCATTTTCCTGACCGCGGAGTCATGCGTTTTCTTCCCCAGGCACCAAAAAGGCTTGATTTTTAAAACGTGGAAGCAACACCATTTTTAGACATGGAATTCCACGCTCAATCTTGTCCTGGGGTCCTTTTTTGCCTTTGGTTTCAAAAAACAAATTTGGCTTCAGAAAACAGTTTGGTTCCTGGGGAGCATTTTCCTGACCGCGGAGTCATTCGTTTTCTTCCCCAGGCACCAAAAAGGCTTGATTTTTAAAAAGTGGAAGCAACACCATTTGTAGACATGGAATTCCACCCTAAATCTTGTCCTGGGGTCCTTTTTTGCCTTTGGTTTCAAAAAAAAATTTGGCTTCAGAAAACCGTTTGGTTCCTGGGCAGCATTTTCCTGACCGCGGAGTCATGCGTTTTCTTCCCCCGGCACCAAAAAGGCTTGATTTTTAAAACGTGGAAGCAACACCATTTTTAGACATGGAATTCCACCCTCAATCTTGTCCTGGGGTCCTTTTTTGCCTTTGGTTTCAAAAAAAAATTTGGCTTCTGAAAACAGTTTGGTTCCTGGGCAGCATTTTCCTGACCGCGGAGTCATGCGTTTTCTTCCCCAGGCACCAAAAAGGCTTGATTTTTAAAACGTGGAAGCAACACCATTTTTAGACATGGAATTCCACGCTCAATCTTGTCCTGGGGTGGTTTTTTGCCTTTGGTTTCAAAAAAAAATTTGGCTTCAGAAAACAGTTTGGTTCCTGGGCAGCATTTTCCTGACCGCAGAGTCATGCGTTTTCTTCCCCAGGCACCAAAAAGGCTTGATTTTTAAAAAGTTGAAGCAACACCATTTTTAGACATGGAATTCCACGCTCAATCTTGTCCTGATGTCCTTTTTTGCCTTTGGTTTCAAAAAAAAATTTGGCTTCAGAAAACAGTTTGGTTCCAGGGCAGCATTTTCCTGACCGCGGAGTCATTCGTTTTCTTCCCCAGGCACCAAAAAGGCTTGATTTTTAAAAAGTGGAAGCAACACCATTTGTAGACATGGAATTCCACCCTAAATCTTGTCCTGGGGTCGTTTTTTGCCTTTGGTTTCAAAAAAAAATTTGGCTTCTGAAAACAGTTTGGTTCCTGGGCAGCATTTTCCTGACCGCGGAGTCATGCGTTTTCTTCCCCAGGCACCAAAAAGGCTTGATTTTTAAAACGTGGAAGCAACACCATTTTTAGACAGGGAATTCCACCCTCAATCTTGTCCCTGGGTCCTTTTTTGCCTTTGGTTTCAAAAAAAAATTTGGCTTCAAAAAACAGTTTGGTTCCTGGGCAGCATTTTCCTGACCGCGGAGTCATGCGTTTTCTTCCCCAGGCACCAAAAAGGCTTGATTTTTAAAAAGTGGAAACAACAAGATTTTTAGACATGGAATTCCACTCGCAATCCTGTCCTGGGGTCCTTTTTTGCCTTTGGTTTCAAAAAAAAATTTGGCTTCTGAAAACAATTTGGTTCCTGGGCAGCATTTTCCTGACCGCGGAGTCATGCGTTTTCTTCCCCAGGCACCAAAAAGGCTTGATTTTTAAAACATGGAAGCAACACCATTTTTAGACATGGAATTCCACGCTCAATCTTGTCTTGGGGTCCTTTTTTGCCTTTGGTTTCAAAAAACAAATTTGGCTTCAGAAAACAGCTTGGTTCCTTGGCAGCATTTTCCTGACCGCGGAGTCATGCGTTTTCTTCCCCAGGCACCAAAAAGGCTTGATTTTTAAAACGTGGAAGCAACACCATTTTTAGACATGGAATTCCACGCTCAATCTTGTCCTGGGGTCCTTTTTTGCCTTTGGTTTCAAAAAACAAATTTGGCTTCAGAAAACAGTTTGGTTCCTGGGGAGCATTTTCCTGACCGCGGAGTCATTCGTTTTCTTCCCCAGGCACCAAAAAGGCTTGATTTTTAAAAAGTGGAAGCAACACCATTTGTAGACATGGAATTCCACCCTAAATCTTGTCCTGGGGTCCTTTTTTGCCTTTGGTTTCAAAAAAAAATTTGGCTTCAGAAAACCGTTTGGTTCCTGGGCAGCATTTTCCTGACCGCGGAGTCATGCGTTTTCTTCCCCCGGCACCAAAAAGGCTTGATTTTTAAAACGTGGAAGCAACACCATTTTTAGACATGGAATTCCACCCTCAATCTTGTCCTGGGGTCCTTTTTTGCCTTTGGTTTCAAAAAAAAATTTGGCTTCTGAAAACAGTTTGGTTCCTGGGCAGCATTTTCCTGACCGCGGAGTCATGCGTTTTCTTCCCCAGGCACCAAAAAGGCTTGATTTTTAAAACGTGGAAGCAACACCATTTTTAGACATGGAATTCCACGCTCAATCTTGTCCTGGGGTCGTTTTTTGCCTTTGGTTTCAAAAAAAAATTTGGCTTCAGAAAACAGTTTGGTTCCTGGGCAGCATTTTCCTGACCGCAGAGTCATGCGTTTTCTTCCCCAGGCACCAAAAAGGCTTGATTTTTAAAAAGTTGAAGCAACACCATTTTTAGACATGGAATTCCACGCTCAATCTTGTCCTGATGTCCTTTTTTGCCTTTGGTTTCAAAAAAAAATTTGGCTTTAGAAAACAGTTTGGTTCCTCGGCAGCATTGTCCTGACCGCGGAGTGATGCGTTTTCTTCCCCAGACACCAAAAAGGCCCGATTTTTAAGAATTTGAAGCAACACCATTTTTAGACATGGAATTCCACCCTCAGTCTTGTCCTGGGGTCCTTTTTTGCCTTTGGTTTCAAAAAAAAATTTAGCTTCAGAAAACAGTTTGGTTCCTGGGCAGCATTTTCCTGACCGCGGAGTCATGTGTTTTCTTCCCCAGGCACCAAAAAGGCATGATTTTTAAAAAGTGGAAGCAACACCATTTTTAGACATGGAATTCCACCCTCCATCTTGTCCTGGGGTCGTTTTTTGCCTTTGGTTTCAAAAAAAAATTTGGCTTCAGAAAACAGTTTGGTTCCTGGGCAGCATTTTCCTGACCGCGGAGTCATGCGTGTTCTTCCCCAGACACCAAAAAGGCTTGATTTTTAAAAAGTTGAAGCAACACCATTTTTAGACATGGAATTCCACGCTCAATCTTGTCCTGATGTCCTTTTTTGCCTTTGGTTTCAAAAAAAAATTTGGCTTCAGAAAACAGTTTGGTTCCAGGGCAGCATTTTCCTGACCGCGGAGTCATTCGTTTTCTTCCCCAGGCACCAAAAAGGCTTGATTTTTAAAAAGTGGAAGCAACACCATTTGTAGACATGGAATTCCACCCTAAATCTTGTCCTGGGGTCGTTTTTTGCCTTTGGTTTCAAAAAAAAATTTGGCTTCAGAAAACAGTTTGGTTCCTGGGCAGCATTTTCCTGACCACGGAGTCATGCGTTTTCTTCCCCAGGCACCAAAAAGGCTTGATTTTTAAAACGTGGAAGCAACACCATTTTTAGACATGGAATTCCACGCTCAATCTTGTCCTGGGGTCGTTTTTTGCCTTTGGTTTCAAAAAAAAATTTGCCTTCAGAAAACAGTTTGGTTCCTGGGCAGCATTTTCCTGACCGCAGAGACATGCGTTTTCTTCCCCAGGCACCAAAAAGGCTTGATTTTTAAAAAGTTGAAGCAACACCATTTTTAGACATGGAATTCCACGCTCAATCTTGTCCTGATGTCCTTTTTTGCCTTTGGTTTGAAAAAAAAATTTGGCTTTAGAAAACAGTTTGGTTCCTCGGCAGCATTTTCCTGACCGCGGAGTCATGCGTTTTCTTCCCCAGACACTAAAAAGGCCCGATTTTTAAAAAGTTGAAGCAACACCATTTTTAGACATGGAATTCCACCCTCAGTCTTGTCCTGGGGTACTTTTTGCCTTTGGTTTCAAAAAAAAATTTAGCTTCAGAAAACAGTTTGGTTCCTGGGCAGCATTTTCCTGACCGCGGAGTCATGTGTTTTCTTCCCCAGGCACCAAAAAGGCATGATTTTTAAAAAGTGGAAGCAACACCATTTTTAGACATGGAATTCCACCCTCAATCTTGTCCCTGGGTCCTTTTTTGCCTTTGGTTTCAAAAAAAAATTTGGCTTCAAAAAACAGTTTGGTTCCTGGGCAGCATTTTCCTGACCGCGGAGTCATGCGTTTTCTTCCCCAGGCACCAAAAAGGCTTGATTTTTAAAAAGTGGAAACAACACCATTTTTAGACATGGAATTCCACCCTCAATCTTGTCCAGGGGTCCTTTTTTGCCTTTGGTTTCAAAAAAAAATTTGGCTTCTGAAAACAATTTGGTTCCTGGGCAGCATTTTCCTGACCGCGGAGTCATGCGTTTTCTTCCCCAGGCACCAAAAAGGCTTGATTTTTAAAACATGGAAGCAACATCATTTTTAGACATGGAATTCCACGCTCAATCTTGTCCTGGGGTCCTTTTTTGCCTTTGGTTTCAAAAAACAAATTTGGCTTCAGAAAACAGTTTGGTTCCTGGGGAGCATTTTCCTGACCGCGGAGTCATGCGTTTTCTTCCCCAGGCACCAAAAAGGCTTGATTTTTAAAAAGTGGAAGCAACACCATTTGTAGACATGGAATTCCACCCTAAATCTTGTCCTGGGGTCCTTTTTTGCCTTTGGTTTCAAAAAAAAATTTGGCTTCAGAAAACCGTTTGGTTCCTGGGCAGCATTTTCCTGACCGCGGAGTCATGCGTTTTCTTCCCCCGGCACCAAAAAGGCTTGATTTTTAAAACGTGGAAGCAACACCATTTTTAGACATGGAATTCCACCCTCAATCTTGTCCTGGGGTCCTTTTTTGCCTTTGGTTTCAAAAAAAAAATTGGCTTCTGAAAACAGTTTGGTTCCTGGGCAGCATTTTCCTGACCGCGGAGTCATGCGTTTTCTTCCCCAGGCACCAAAAAGTCTTGATTTTTAAAACGTGGAAGCAACACCATTTTTAGACATGGAATTCCACGCTCAATCTTGTCCTGGGGTCGTTTTTTGCCTTTGGTTTCAAAAAAAAATTTGGCTTCAGAAAACAGTTTGGTTCCTGGGCAGGATTTTCCTGACCGCAGAGTCATGCGTTTTCTTCCCCAGGAACCAAAAAGGCTTGATTTTTTAAAAGTGGAAGCAACACCATTTTTAGACATGGAATTCCACCCTCAATCTTGTCCTGGGGTCCTTTTTTGCCTTTGGTTTCAAGAAAAAATTTGGCTTCAGAAAACAGTTTGGTTCCAGGGCAGAATTTTCCTGACCGCGGAGTCATTCGTTTTCTTCCCCAGGCACCAAAAAGGCTTGATTTTTAAAAAGTGGAAGCAACACCATTTGTAGACATGGAATTCCACCCTAAATCTTGTCCTGGGGTCGTTTTTTGCCTTTGGTTTCAAAAAAAAATTTGGCTTCAGAAAACAGTTTGGTTCCTGGGCAGCATTTTCCTGACCACGGAGTCATGCGTTTTCTTCCCCAGGCACCAAAAAGGCTTGATTTTTAAAAAGTGGAAGCAACACCATTTTTAGACATGGAATTCCACCCTCAATCTTGTCCTGGGGTCCTTTTTTGCCTTTGGTTTCAAAAAAAAATTTGGCTTCTGAAAACAGTTTGGTTCCTGGGCAGCATTTTCCTGACCGCGGAGTCATGCGTTTTCTTCCCCAGGCACCAAAAAGGCTTGATTTTTAAAACGTGGAAGCAACACCATTTTTAGACATGGAATTCCACGCTCAATCTTGTCCTGGGGTCGTTTTTTGCCTTTGGTTTCAAAAAAAAATTTGCCTTCAGAAAACAGTTTGGTTCCTGGGCAGCATTTTCCTGACCGCAGAGACATGCGTTTTCTTCCCCAGGCACCAAAAAGGCTTGATTTTTAAAAAGTTGAAGCAACACCATTTTTAGACATGGAATTCCACGCTCAATCTTGTCCTGATGTCCTTTTTTGCCTTTGGTTTGAAAAAAAAATTTGGCTTTAGAAAACAGTTTGGTTCCTCGGCAGCATTTTCCTGACCGCGGAGTCATGCGTTTTCTTCCCCAGACACCAAAAAGGCCCGATTTTTAAAAAGTTGAAGCAACACCATTTTTAGACATGGAATTCCACCCTCAGTCTTGTCCTGGGGTACTTTTTGCCTTTGGTTTCAAAAAAAAATTTAGCTTCAGAAAACAGTTTGGTTCCTGGGCAGCATTTTCCTGACCGCGGAGTCATGTGTTTTCTTCCCCAGGCACCAAAAAGGCATGATTTTTAAAAAGTGGAAGCAACACCATTTTTAGACATGGAATTCCACCCTCAATCTTGTCCCTGGGTCCTTTTTTGCCTTTGGTTTCAAAAAAAAATTTGGCTTCAAAAAACAGTTTGGTTCCTGGGCAGCATTTTCCTGACCGCGGAGTCATGCGTTTTCTTCCCCAGGCACCAAAAAGGCTTGATTTTTAAAAAGTGGAAGCAACACCATTTTTAGACATGGAATTCCACCCGCAATCTTGTCCTGGGGTCCTTTTTTGCCTTTGGTTTCAAAAAAAAATTTGGCTTCAGAAAACAGTTTGGTTCCTGGGCAGCATTTTCCTGACCGCGGAGTCATGCGTTTTCTTCCCCAGGCACCAAAAAGGCTTGATTTTTAAAAAGTGGAAGCAACACCATTTTTAGACATGGAATTCCACCCGCAATCTTGTCCTGGGGTCCTTTTTTGCCTTTGGTTTCAAAAAAAAATTTGGCTTCAGAAAACAGTTTGGTTCCTGGGCAGCATTTTCCTGACCGCGGAGTCATGCGTTTTCTTCCCCAGGCACCAAAAAGGCTTGATTTTTAAAAAGTGGAAGCAACACCATTTTTAGACATGGAATTCCACCCTCAGTCTTGTCCTGGGGTCCTTTTTTGCCTTTGGTTTCAAAAAAAAATTTAGCTTCAGAAAACAGTTTGGTTCCTGGGCAGCATTTTCCTGACCGCGGAGTTATGTGTTTTCTTCCCCAGGCACCAAAAAGTCATGATTTTTAAAAAGTGGAAGCAACACCATTTTTAGACATGGAATTCCACCCTCAATCTTGTCCTGGGTTCCTTTTTTGCCTTTGGTTTGAAAAAAAAATTTGGCTTCAGAAAACAGTTTGGTTCCTGGGCAGCATTTTCCTGACCGCGGAGTCCTGCGTTTTCTTCCCCAGGCACCAAAAAGGCTTGATTTTTAAAAAGTGGAAGCAACACCATTTTTAGACATGGAATTCCACCCTCAATCTTGTCCCTGGGTCCTTTTTTGCCTTTGGTTTCAAAAAAAAATTTGGCTTCAAAAAACAGTTTGGTTCCTGGGCAGCATTTTCCTGACCGCGGAGTCCTGCGTTTTCTTCCCCAGGCACCAAAAAGGCTTGATTTTTAAAAAGTGGAAGCAACACCATTTTTAGACATGGAATTCCACCCTCAATCTTGTCCCTGGGTCCTTTTTTGCCTTTGGTTTCAAAAAAAAATTTGGCTTCAAAAAACAGTTTGGTTCCTGGGCAGCATTTTCCTGACCGCGGAGTCATGCGTTTTCTTCCCCAGGCACCAAAAAGGCTTGATTTTTAAAAAGTGGAAACAACACCATTTTTAGACATGGAATTCCACCCTCAATCTTGTCCTGGGGTCCTTTTTTGCCTTTGGTTTCAAAAAAAAATTTGGCTTTAGAAAACAGTTTGGTTCCTCGGCAGCATTTTCCTGACCGCGGAGTCATGCGTTTTCTTCCCCAGGCACCAAAAAGGCTTGATTTTTAAAAAGTGGAAACAACACCATTTTTAGACATGGAATTCCACCCGCAATCTTGTCCTGGGGTCCGTTTTTGCCTTTGGTTTCAAAAAAAAATTTGGCTTCAGAAAACAGCTTGGTTCCTGGGCAGCATTTTCCTGACCGCGGAGTCATGTGTTTTCTTCCCCAGGCACCAAAAAGGCTTGATTTTTAAAAAGTGGAAACAACACCATTTTTAGACATGGAATTCCACCCGCAATCTTGTCCTGGGGTCCTTTTTTGCCTTTGGTTTCAAAAAAAAATTTGGCTTCAAAAAACAGTTTGGTTCCTGGGCAGCATTTTCCTGACCGCGGAGTCATGCGTTTTCTTCCCCAGGCACCAAAAAGGCTTGATTTTTAAAAAGTGGAAACAACACCATTTTTAGACATGGAATTCCACCCGCAATCTTGTCCTGGGGTCCGTTTTTGCCTTTGGTTTCAAAAAAAAATTTGGCTTCAGAAAACAGCTTGGTTCCTGGGCAGCATTTTCCTGACCGCGGAGTCATGTGTTTTCTTCCCCAGGCACCAAAAAGGCTTGATTTTTAAAAAGTGGAAACAACACCATTTTTAGACATGGAATTCCACCCGCAATCTTGTCCTGGGGTCCTTTTTTGCCTTTGGTTTCAAAAAAAAAATTGGCTTCAGAAAACAGTTTGGTTCCTGGGCAGCATTTTCCTGACCGCGGAGTCATGCGTTTTCTTCCCCAGGAACCAAAAAGGCTTGATTTTTAAAAAGTCGAAGCAACACCATTTTTAGACATGGAATTCCACGCTCAATCTTGTCCTGATGTCCTTTTTTGCCTTTGGTTTCAAAAAAAAATTTGGCTTCAGAAAACAGTTTGGTTCCTGGGCAGCATTTTCCTGACCGCAGAGTCATGCGTTTTCTTCCCCAGGAACCAAAAAGGCTTGATTTTTAAAAAGTCGAAGCAACACCATTTTTAGACATGGAATTCCACGCTCAATCTTGTCCTGATGTCCTTTTTTGCCTTTGGTTTCAAAAAAAAATTTGGATTTAGAAAACAGTTTGGTTCCTCGGCAGCATTTTCCTGACCGCGGAGTCATGCGTTTTCTTCCCCAGACACCAAAAAGGCTCGATTTTTAAAAAGTTGAAGCAACACCATTTTTAGACATGGAATTCCACCCTCAGTCTTGTCCTGGGGTCCTTTTTTGCCTTTGGTTTCAAAAAAAAATTTAGCTTCAGAAAACAGTTTGGTTCCTGGGCAGCATTTTCCTGACCGCGGAGTCATGCGTCTTCTTCCCCAGACACCAAAAAGGCTCGATTTTTAAAAAGTTGAAGCAACACCATTTTTAGACATGGAATTCCACCCTCAGTCTTGTCCTGGGGTCCGTTTTTGCCTTTGGTTTCAAAAAAAAATTTGGCTTCAGAAAACAGCTTGGTTCCTGGGCAGCATTTTCCTGACCGCGGAGTCATGTGTTTTCTTCCCCAGGCACCAAAAAGGCTTGATTTTTAAAAAGTGGAAACAACACCATTTTTAGACATGGAATTCCACCCGCAATCTTGTCCTGGGGTCCTTTTTTGCCTTTGGTTTCAAAAAAAAATTTGGCTTCAAAAAACAGTTTGGTTCCTGGGCAGCATTTTCCTGACCGCGGAGTCATGCGTTTTCTTCCCCAGGCACCAAAAAGGCTTGATTTTTAAAAAGTGGAAACAACACCATTTTTAGACATGGAATTCCACCCGCAATCTTGTCCTGGGGTCCGTTTTTGCCTTTGGTTTCAAAAAAAAATTTGGCTTCAGAAAACAGCTTGGTTCCTGGGCAGCATTTTCCTGACCGCGGAGTCATGTGTTTTCTTCCCCAGGCACCAAAAAGGCTTGATTTTTAAAAAGTGGAAACAACACCATTTTTAGACATGGAATTCCACCCGCAATCTTGTCCTGGGGTCCTTTTTTGCCTTTGGTTTCAAAAAAAAAATTGGCTTCAGAAAACAGTTTGGTTCCTGGGCAGCATTTTCCTGACCGCGGAGTCATGCGTTTTCTTCCCCAGGAACCAAAAAGGCTTGATTTTTAAAAAGTCGAAGCAACACCATTTTTAGACATGGAATTCCACGCTCAATCTTGTCCTGATGTCCTTTTTTGCCTTTGGTTTCAAAAAAAAATTTGGCTTCAGAAAACAGTTTGGTTCCTGGGCAGCATTTTCCTGACCGCAGAGTCATGCGTTTTCTTCCCCAGGAACCAAAAAGGCTTGATTTTTAAAAAGTCGAAGCAACACCATTTTTAGACATGGAATTCCACCCTCAGTCTTGTCCTGGGGTCCTTTTTTGCCTTTGGTTTCAAAAAAAAATTTAGCTTCAGAAAACAGTTTGGTTCCTGGGCAGCATTTTCCTGACCGCGGAGTCATGCGTCTTCTTCCCCAGACACCAAAAAGGCTCGATTTTTAAAAAGTTGAAGCAACACCATTTTTAGACATGGAATTCCACCCTCAGTCTTGTCCTGGGGTCCTTTTTTGCCTTTGGTTTCAAAAAAAAATTTAGCTTCAGAAAACAGTTTGGTTCCTGGGCAGCATTTTCCTGACCGCGGAGTTATGTGTTTTCTTCCCCAGGCACCAAAAAGGCATGATTTTTAAAAAGTGGAAGCAACACCATTTTTAGACATGGAATTCCACCCTCAATCTTGTCCTGGGTTCCTTTTTTGCCTTTGGTTTGAAAAAAAAATTTGGCTTCAGAAAACAGTTTGGTTCCTGGGCAGCATTTTCCTGACCGCGGAGTCCTGCGTTTTCTTCCCCAGGCACCAAAAAGGCTTGATTTTTAAAAAGTGGAAGCAACACCATTTTTAGACATGGAATTCCACCCTCAATCTTGTCCCTGGGTCCTTTTTTGCCTTTGGTTTCAAAAAAAAATTTGGCTTCAAAAAACAGTTTGGTTCCTGGGCAGCATTTTCCTGACCGCGGAGTCATGCGTTTTCTTCCCCAGGCACCAAAAAGGCTTGATTTTTAAAAAGTGGAAACAACACCATTTTTAGACATGGAATTCCACCCTCAATCTTGTCCTGGGGTCCTTTTTTGCCTTTGGTTTCAAAAAAAAATTTGGCTTCAAAAAACAGTTTGGTTCCTGGGCAGCATTTTCCTGACCGCGGAGTCATGTGTTTTCTTCCCCAGGCACCAAAAAGGCTTGATTTTTAAAAAGTGGAAACAACACCATTTTTAGACATGGAATTCCACCCGCAATCTTGTCCTGGGGTCCGTTTTTGCCTTTGGTTTCAAAAAAAAATTTGGCTTTAGAAAACAGCTTGGTTCCTGGGCAGCATTTTCCTGACCGCGGAGTCATGCGTTTTCTTCCCCAGGCACCAAAAAGGCTTGATTTTTAAAAAGTGGAAACAACACCATTTTTAGACATGGAATTCCACCCGCAATCTTGTCCTGGGGTCCGTTTTTGCCTTTGGTTTCAAAAAAAAATTTGGCTTCAGAAAACAGCTTGGTTCCTGGGCAGCATTTTCCTGACCGCGGAGTCATGTGTTTTCTTCCCCAGGCACCAAAAAGGCTTGATTTTTAAAAAGTGGAAACAACACCATTTTTAGACATGGAATTCCACCCGCAATCTTGTCCTGGGGTCCTTTTTTGCCTTTGGTTTCAAAAAAAAATTTGGCTTCAAAAAACAGTTTGGTTCCTGGGCAGCATTTTCCTGACCGCGGAGTCATGCGTTTTCTTCCCCAGGCACCAAAAAGGCTTGATTTTTAAAAAGTGGAAACAACACCATTTTTAGACATGGAATTCCACCCGCAATCTTGTCCTGGGGTCCGTTTTTGCCTTTGGTTTCAAAAAAAAATTTGGCTTCAGAAAACAGCTTGGTTCCTGGGCAGCATTTTCCTGACCGCGGAGTCATGTGTTTTCTTCCCCAGGCACCAAAAAGGCTTGATTTTTAAAAAGTGGAAACAACACCATTTTTAGACATGGAATTCCACCCGCAATCTTGTCCTGGGGTCCTTTTTTGCCTTTGGTTTCAAAAAAAAATTTGGCTTCTGAAAACAGTTTGGTTCCAGGGCAGCATTTTCCTGACCGCGGAGTCATGCGTTTTCTTCCCCAGGCACCAAAAAGGGTTGATTTTTAAAACGTGGAAGCAACACCATTTTTAGACATGGAATTCCATGCTCAATCTTGTCCTGGGGTCCTTTTTTGCCTTTGGTTTCAAAAAAAAATTTGGCTTCAGAAAACATTTTGGTTCCTGGGCAGCATTTTCCTGACCGCGGAGTCATGCGTTTTCTTCCCCAGGCACCAAAAAGGCTTGATTTTTAAAAAGTGGAAGCAACACCATTTGTAGACATGGAATTCCACCCTCAGTCTTGTCCTGGGGTCCTTTTTTGCCTTTGGTTTCAAAAAAAAATTTGGCTTCAGAAAACAGTTTGGTTCCTGGGCAGCATTTTCCTGACCGCGGAGTCATGCGTTTTCTTCCCCAGACACCAAAAAGGCTCGATTTTTAAAAAGTTGAAGCAACACCATTTTTAGACATGGAATTCCACCCTCAGTCTTGTCCTGGGGTCCTTTTTTGCCTTTGGTTTCAAAAAAAAATTTGGCTTCAGAAAACAGTTTGGTTCCTGGGCAGCATTTTCCTGACCGCGGAGTCATGCGTTTTCTTCCCCAGACACCAAAAAGGCTTGATTTTTAAAAAGTTGAAGCAACACCATTTTTAGACATGGAATTCCACCCTCAATCTTGTCCCTGGGTCCTTTTTTGCCTTTGGTTTCAAAAAAAAATTTAGCTTCAGAAAACAGTTTGGTTCCTGGGCAGCATTTTCCTGACCGCGGAGTCATGTGTTTTCTTCCCCAGGCACCAAAAAGGCTTGATTTTTAAAAAGTGGAAGCAACACCATTTTTAGACATGGAATTCCACGCTTAATCTTGTCCTGGGGTCGTTTTTTGCCTTTGGTTTCAAAAAAAAATTTGGCTTCAGAAAACAGTTTGGTTCCTGGGCAGCATTTTCCTGACTGCGGAGTCATGCGTTTTCTTCCCCAGGCACCAAAAAGGCTTGATTTTTAAAAAGTGGAAGCAACACCATTTGTAGACATGGAATTCCACCCTAAATCTTGTCCTGGGGTCCTTTTTTGCCTTTGGTTTCAAAAAAAAAATTGGCTTTAGAAAACAGTTTGGTTCCTCGGCAGCATTTTCCTGACCGCGGAGTCATGCGTTTTCTTCCCCAGACACCAAAAAGGCTCGATTTTTAAAAAGTTGGAGCAAAACATTTTTAGACATGGAATTCCACCCTCAGTCTTGTCCTGGGGTCCTTTTTTGCCTTTGGTTTCAAAAAAAAATTTGGCTTCAGAAAACATTTTGGTTCCTGGGCAGCATTTTCCTGATCGCGGAGTCATGCGTTTTCTTCCCCAGGCACCAAAAAGGCTCGATTTTTAAAAAGTTGAAGCAACACCATTTTTAGACATGGAATTCCACGCTCAATCTTGTCCCTGGGTCCGTTTTTTGCCTTTGGTTTCAAAAAAAAATTTAGCTTCAGAAAACAGTTTGGTTCCTGGGCAGCATTTTCCTGACCGCGGAGTCATGTGTTTTCTTCCCCAGGCACCAAAAAGGCTTGATTTTTAAAAAGTGGAAGCAACATCATTTTTAGACATGGAATTCCACGCTTAATCTTGTCCTGGGGTCGTTTTTTGCCTTTGGTTTCAAAAAAAAATTTGGCTTCAGAAAACAGTTTGGTTCCTGGGCAGCATTTTCCTGACTGCGGAGTCATGCGTTTTCTTCCCCAGGCACCAAAAAGGCTTGATTTTTAAAAAGTTGAAGCAACACCATTTTTAGACATGGAATTCCACGCTCAATCTTGTCCAGATGTCCTTTTTTGCCTTTGGTTTCAAAAAAAAAATTTGGCTTCAGAAAACATTTTGGTTCCTGGGCAGCATTTTCCTGACCGCGGAGTCATGCGTTTTCTTCCCCAGACACCAAAAAGGCTCGATTTTTAAAAAGTTGAAGCAACACCATTTTTAGACATGGAATTCCACCCTCAATCTTGTCCCTGGATGCTTTTTTGCCTTTGGTTTCAAAAAAAAATTTAGCTTCAGAAAACAGTTTGGTTCCTGGGCAGCATTTTCCTGACCGCGGAGTCATGTGTTTTCTTCCCCAGGCACCAAAAAGGCTTGATTTTTAAAAAGTGGAAGCAACACCATTTTTAGACATGGAATTCCACCCTCAATCTTGTCCCTGGGTCCTTTTTTGCCTTTGGTTTCAAAAAAAAAATTGGCTTCTGAAAACAGTTTGGTTCCTGGGCAGCATTTTCCTGACCGCGGAGTCATGCGTTTTCTTCCCCAGGCACCAAAAATGCTTGATTTTTAAAACGTGGTAGCAACACCATTTTTAGACATGGAATTCCACGCTTAATCTTGTCCTGGGGTCGTTTTTTGCCTTTGGTTTCAAAAAAAAATTTGGCTTCAGAAAACAGTTTGGTTCCTGGGCAGCATTTTCCTGACTGCGGAGTCATGCGTTTTCTTCCCCAGGCACCAAAAAGGCTTGATTTTTAAAAAGTTGAAGCAACACCATTTTTAGACATGGAATTCCACCCTCAATCTTGTCCTGGGGTCGTTTTTTGCCTTTGGTTTCAAAAAAAAATTTGGCTTCAGAAAACAGTTTGGTTCCTGGGCAGCATTTTCCTGACTGCGGAGTCATGCGTTTTCTTCCCCAGGCACCAAAAAGGCTTGATTTTTAAAAAGTTAAAGCAACACCATTTTTAGACATGGAATTCCACGCTCAATCTTGTCCTGATGTCCTTTTTTGCCTTTGGTTTCAAAAAAAAATTGGCTTTAGAAAACAGTTTGTTTCCTCGGCAGCATTTTCCTGACCGCGGAGTCATGCGTTATCTTCCCCAGACACCAAAAAGGCTCAATTTTTAAAAAGTTGGAGCAACACCATTTTTAGACATGGAATTCCACCCTCAGTCTTGTCCTGGGGTCCTTTTTTGCCTTTGGTTTCAAAAAAAAATTTGGCTTCAGAAAACATTTTGGTTCCTGGGCAGCATTTTCCTGACCGCGGAGTCATGCGTTTTCTTCCCCAGGCACCAAAAAGGCTCGATTTTTAAAAAGTTGAAGCAACACCATTTTTAGACATGGAATTCCACGCTCAATCTTGTCCTGATGTCCTTTTTTGCCTTTGGTTTCAAAAAAAAATTTAGCTTCAGAAAACAGTTTGGTTCCTGGGCAGCATTTTCCTGACCGCGGAGTCATGTGTTTTCTTCCCCAGGCACCAAAAAGGCTTGATTTTTAAAAAGTGGAAGCAACACCATTTTTAGACATGGAATTCCACGCTTAATCTTGTCCTGGGGTCGTTTTTTGCCTTTGGTTTCAAAAAAAAAATTGGCTTCAGAAAACAGTTTGGTTCCTGGGCAGCATTTTCCTGACTGCGGAGTCATGCGTTTTCTTCCCCAGGCACCAAAAAGGCTCGATTTTTAAAAAGTTGGAGCAACACCATTTTTAGACATGGAATTCCACCCTCAGTCTTGTCCTGGGGTCCTTTTTTGCCTTTGGTTTCAAAAAAAAATTTGGCTTCAGAAAACATTTTGGTTCCTGGGCAGCATTTTCCTGACCGCGGAGTCATGCGTTTTCTTCCCCAGACACCAAAAAGGCTCGATTTTTAAAAAGTTGAAGCAACACCATTTTTAGACATGGAATTCCACGCTCAATCTTGTCCCTGGGTGCTTTTTTGCCTTTGGTTTCAAAAAAAAATTTAGCTTCAGAAAACAGTTTGGTTCCTGGGCAGCATTTTCCTGACCGCGGAGTCATGTGTTTTCTTCCCCAGGCACCAAAAAGTCTTGATTTTTAAAACGTGGAAGCAACACCATTTTTCGACATGGAATTCCACCCTCAATCTTGTCCCTGGGTCCTTTTTTGCCTTTGGTTTCAAAAAAAAATTTGGCTTCTGAAAACAGTTTGGTTCCTGGGCAGCATTTTCCTGACCGCGGAGTCATGCGTTTTCTTCCCCAGACGCCAAAAATGCTTGATTTTTAAAAAGTGGAAGCAACACCATTTTTAGACATGGAATTCCACCCTCAATCTTGTCCTGGGGTCCTTTTTTGCCTTTGGTTTCAAAAAAAAATTTGGCTTCAAAAAACAGTTTGGTTCCTGGGCAGCATTTTCCTGACCGGGGAGTCATGCATTTTCTTCCCCAGGCACCAAAAAGTCTTGATATTTAAAAAGTGATAGCAACACGATATTTAGACATGGAATTCCACCCTAAATCTTGTCCTGGAGTCCTTTTTTGCCTTTGGTTTCAAAAAAAAGTTTGGCTTCAGAAAACAGTTTGGTTCCTGGGCAGCATTTTCCTGACCGCGGAGTCATGCGTTTTCTTCCCCAGGCACCAAAAAGGCTTGATTTTTAAAAAGTGGGAGCAACACCATTTTTAGACATGGAATTCCACCCTCAATCTTGTCCTGGGGTCCTTTTTTGCCTTTGGTTTCAAAAAAAAATTTGGCTTCAGAAAACAGTTTGGTTCCTGGGCAGCATTTTCCTGAGTCATGCGTTTTCTTCCCCAGGCACCAAAAAGGCTTGATTTTTTAAAAGTGGAAGCAACACCATTTTTCGACATGGAATTCCACGCTCAATCTTGTCCTGGTGTCCTTTTTTGCCTTTGGTTTCAAAAAAAAATTTGGCTTCAAAAAACAGTTTGGTTCTTGGGCAGCATTTTCCTGACCGCGGAGTCATGCGTTTTCTTCCCCAGGTACCAAAAAGGCTCGATTTTTAAAAAGTGGAAGGAACACAATTTTTAGACATGGAATTCCACCCTCAATCTTGTCCTGGTGTCGTTTTTTGCCTTTGGTTTCAAAAAAAAAATTGGCTACAAAAAACAGTTTGGTTCCTGGGCAGCATTTCCTGACCGCGGATTCATGCGTTTTCTTCCCCAGGCACCAAAAAGGCTTGATTTTTAAAAAGTGGAAGCAACACCATTTTTAGATATGGAATTCCACCCTCAATCTTGTCCAGGGGTCCTTTTTTGCCTTTGGTATCAAAAAAAATTTGGCTTCAAAAAACCGTTTGGTTCCTGGGCAGCATTTTCCTGACCGCGGAGTCATGCGTTTTCTACCCAGGCACCAAAAAGGCTTGATTTCAAAAAAGTGGAAGCAACACCATTTTTAGACATGGAATTCCACCCTCAATCTTGTCCTGGTGTCCTTTTTTGCCTTTGGTTTCAAAAAAAAATTTGGCTTCAGAAAACAGTTTGGTTCCTGGGCAGCATTTTCCTGAGTCATGCGTTTTCTTCCCCAGGCATCAAAAAGGCTTGATTTTTTAAAAGTGGAAGCAACACCATTTTTCGACATGGAATTCCACCCTAAATCTTGTCCTGGTGTCCTTTTTTGCCTTTGGTTTCAAAAAAAATTTGGCTTCAAAAACAGTTTGGTTCCTGGGCAGCATTTTCCTGACCGCGGAGTCAGGCGTTTTCTTCCCCAGGCACAAAAAAGGCTCGATTTTTAAAAAGTGGAAGCAACACCATTTTTAGATATGGAATTCCACCCTCAATCTTGTCCAGGGGTCCTTTTTTGCCTTTGGTATCAAAAAAAATTTGGCTTCAAAAAACCGTTTGGTTCCTGGGCAGCATTTTCCTGACCGCGGAGTCATGCGTTTTCTACCCAGGCACCAAAAAGGCTTGATTTCAAAAAAGTGGAAGCAACACCATTTTTAGACATGGAATTCCACCCTCAATCTTGTCCTGGTGTCCTTTTTTGCCTTTGGTTTCAAAAAAAATTTGGCTTCAAAAAACAGTTTGGTTCCTGGGCAGCATTTTCCTGACCGCGGAGTCATGCGTTTTCTTCTCCAGAAACCAAAAAGGCTGGATTTTTAAAAAGTGGAAGCAACACCATTTTTAGACATGGAATTCCACCCTCAATCTTATCCTGGTGTCGTTTTTTGCCTTTGGTTTCAAAAAAAAAATTGGCTACAAAAAACAGTTTGGTTCCTGGGCAGCATTTCCTGACCGCGGAGTCATGCGTTTTCTTCCCCAGGCACCAAAAAGGCTTGATTTTTAAAAAGTGGAAGCAACACCATTTTTAGATATGGAATTCCACCCTCAATCTTGTCCAGGGGTCCTTTTTTGCCTTTCGTATCAAAAAAAATTTGGCTTCAAAAAACCGTTTGGTTCCTGGGCAGCATTTTCCTGACCGCGGAGTCATGCGTTTTCTTCCCCAGGCACCAAAAATGCTTGATTTTTAAAAAGTGGAAGCAACACCATTTTTAGACATGGAATTCCACCCTCAATCTTGTCCTGGGGTCCTTTTTTGCCTTTGGTTTCAAAAAAAAATTTGGCTTCAAAAAACAGTTTGGTTCCTGGGCAGCATTTTCCAGACCTGGGAGTCATGCATTTTCTTCCCCAGGCACCAAAAAGGCTTGATTTTTAAAAAGTGGAAGCAACACCATTTTTAGACATGGAATTCCACCCTAAATCTTGTCCTGGGGTCCTTTTTTGCCTTTGTTTTCAAAAAAAAGTTTGGCTTCAGAAAACAGTTTGGTTCCTGGGCAGCATTTTCCTGACCGCGGAGTCATGCGTTTTCTTCCCCAGGAACCAAAAAGGCTTGATTTTTTAAAAGTGGAAGCAACACCATTTTTAGACATGGAATTCCACCCTCAATCTTGTCCTGGGGTCCTTTTTTGCCTTTGGTTTCAAGAAAAAATTTGGCTTCAGAAAACAGTTTGGTTCCTGGGCAGCATTTTCCTGACCACGGAGTCATGCGTTTTCTTCCCCAGGCACCAAAAAGGCTTGATTTTTAAAAAGTGGAAGCAACACCATTTTTAGACATGGAATTCCACCCTCAATCTTGTCCTGGGGTCCTTTTTTGCCTTTGGTTTCAAAAAAAAATTTGGCTTCAGAAAACAGTTTGGTTCCTGGGCAGCATTTTCCTGACTGCGGAGTCATGCGCTTTCTTCCCCAGGCACCAAAAAGGCTTGATTTGTAAAAAGTGGAAGCAACACCATTTTTAGACATAGAATTCCACCCTCAATCTTGTCCAGGGGTCCTTTTTTGCCTTTGGTATCAAAAAAAATTTGGCTTCAAAAAACCGTTTGGTTCCTGGGCAGCATTTTCCTGACCGCGGAGTCATGCGTTTTCTACCCAGGCACCAAAAAGGCTTGATTTCAAAAAAGTGGAAGCAACACCATTTTTAGACATGGAATTCCACCCTCAATCTTGTCCTGGTGTCCTTTTTTGCCTTTGGTTTTAAAAAAAATTTGGCTTCAAAAACAGTTTGGTTCCTGGGCAGCATTTTCCTGACCACGGAGTCATGCGTTTTCTTCCCCAGGCACCAAAAAGGCTTGATTTTTAAAAAGTGGAAGCAACACCATTTTTAGACATGGAATTCCACCCTCAATCTTGTCCTGGGGTCCTTTTTTGCCTTTGGTTTCAAGAAAAAATTTGGCTTCAGAAAACAGTTTGGTTCCTGGGCAGCATTTTCCTGACCACGGAGTCATGCGTTTTCTTCCCCAGGCACCAAAAAGGCTTGATTTTTAAAAAGTGGAAGCAACACCATTTTTAGACATGGAATTCCACCCTCAATCTTGTCCTGGGCTCCTTTTTTGCCTTTGGTTTCAAGAAAAAATTTGGCTTCAGAAAACAGTTTGGTTCCTGGGCAGCATTTTCCTGAGTCATGCGTTTTCTTCCCCAGGAACCAAAAAGGCTTGATTTTTTAAAAGTGGAAGCAACACCATTTTTAGACATGGAATTCCACCCTCAATCTTGTCCTGGTGTCGTTTTTTGCCTTTGGTTTCAAAAAAAAGAATTGGCTACAAAAAACAGTTTGGTTCCTGGGCAGCATTTCCTGACCGCGGAGTCATGCGTTTTCTTCCCCAGGCACCAAAAAGGCTTGATTTTTAAAAAGTGGAAGCAACACCATTTTTAGATATGGAATTCCACCCTCAATCTTGTCCAGGGGTCCTTTTTTGCCTTTGGTATCAAAAAAAATTTGGCTTCAAAAAACCGTTTGGTTCCTGGGCAGCATTTTCCTGACCGCGGAGTCATGCGTTTTCTTCCCCAGGCACCAAAAAGGCTTGATTTTTAAAAAGTGGAAGCAACACCATTTTTAGACATGGAATTCCACCCTCAATCTTATCCTGGTGTCGTTTTTTGCCTTTGGTTTCAAAAAAAAAAATTGGCTACAAAAAACAGTTTGGTTCCTGGGCAGCATTTCCTGTCCGCGGAGTCATGCGTTTTCTTCCCCAGGCACCAAAAATGCTTGATTTTTAAAAAGTGGAAGCAACACCATTTTTAGACATGGAATTCCACCCTCAATCTTGTCCTGGGGTCCTTTTTTGCCTTTGGTTTCAAAAAAAAATTTGGCTTCAAAAAACAGTTTGGTTCCTGGGCAGCATTTTCCTGACCTGGGAGTCATGCATTTTCTTCCCCAGGCACCAAAAAGGCTTGATTTTTAAAAAGTGGAAGCAACACCATTTTTAGACATGGAATTCCACCCTAAATCTTGTCCTGGTGTCCTTTTTTGCCTTTGGTTTTAAAAAAAATTTGGCTTCAAAAACAGTTTGGTTCCTGGGCAGCATTTTCCTGACCACGGAGTCATGCGTTTTCTTCCCCAGGCACCAAAAAGGCTTGATTTTTAAAAAGTGGAAGCAACACCATTTTTAGACATGGAATTCCACCCTCAATCTTGTCCTGGTGTCCTTTTTTGCCTTTGGTTTCAAAAAAAATTTGGCTTCAAAAAACAGTTTGGTTCCTGGGCAGCATTTTCCTGACCGCGGAGTCATGCGTTTTCTTCTCCAGAAACCAAAAAGGCTGGATTTTTAAAAAGTGGAAGCAACACCATTTTTAGACATGGAATTCCACCCTCAATCTTATCCTGGTGT
Organism: Pantherophis guttatus; assembly: GCF_059756535.1. Lineage (NCBI taxonomy): Eukaryota > Metazoa > Chordata > Lepidosauria > Squamata > Colubridae > Pantherophis > Pantherophis guttatus. The sequence continues at coordinate 16,432,756 of NC_142074.1, read as the reverse complement.
CGTTTTTTGCCTTTGGTTTCAAAAAAAAAATTGGCTACAAAAAACAGTTTGGTTCCTGGGCAGCATTTCCTGACCGCGGAGTCATGCGTTTTCTTCCCCAGGCACCAAAAAGGCTTGATTTTTAAAAAGTGGAAGCAACACCATTTTTAGATATGGAATTCCACCCTCAATCTTGTCCAGGGGTCCTTTTTTGCCTTTCGTATCAAAAAAAATTTGGCTTCAAAAAACCGTTTGGTTCCTGGGCAGCATTTTCCTGACCGCGGAGTCATGCGTTTTCTTCCCCAGGCACCAAAAATGCTTGATTTTTAAAAAGTGGAAGCAACACCATTTTTAGACATGGAATTCCACCCTCAATCTTGTCCTGGGGTCCTTTTTTGCCTTTGGTTTCAAAAAAAAATTTGGCTTCAAAAAACAGTTTGGTTCCTGGGCAGCATTTTCCAGACCTGGGAGTCATGCATTTTCTTCCCCAGGCACCAAAAAGGCTTGATTTTTAAAAAGTGGAAGCAACACCATTTTTAGACATGGAATTCCACCCTAAATCTTGTCCTGGGGTCCTTTTTTGCCTTTGTTTTCAAAAAAAAGTTTGGCTTCAGAAAACAGTTTGGTTCCTGGGCAGCATTTTCCTGACCGCGGAGTCATGCGTTTTCTTCCCCAGGAACCAAAAAGGCTTGATTTTTTAAAAGTGGAAGCAACACCATTTTTAGACATGGAATTCCACCCTCAATCTTGTCCTGGGGTCCTTTTTTGCCTTTGGTTTCAAGAAAAAATTTGGCTTCAGAAAACAGTTTGGTTCCTGGGCAGCATTTTCCTGACCACGGAGTCATGCGTTTTCTTCCCCAGGCACCAAAAAGGCTTGATTTTTAAAAAGTGGAAGCAACACCATTTTTAGACATGGAATTCCACCCTCAATCTTGTCCTGGGGTCCTTTTTTGCCTTTGGTTTCAAAAAAAAATTTGGCTTCAGAAAACAGTTTGGTTCCTGGGCAGCATTTTCCTGACTGCGGAGTCATGCGCTTTCTTCCCCAGGCACCAAAAAGGCTTGATTTGTAAAAAGTGGAAGCAACACCATTTTTAGACATAGAATTCCACCCTCAATCTTGTCCAGGGGTCCTTTTTTGCCTTTGGTATCAAAAAAAATTTGGCTTCAAAAAACCGTTTGGTTCCTGGGCAGCATTTTCCTGACCGCGGAGTCATGCGTTTTCTACCCAGGCACCAAAAAGGCTTGATTTCAAAAAAGTGGAAGCAACACCATTTTTAGACATGGAATTCCACCCTCAATCTTGTCCTGGTGTCCTTTTTTGCCTTTGGTTTTAAAAAAAATTTGGCTTCAAAAACAGTTTGGTTCCTGGGCAGCATTTTCCTGACCACGGAGTCATGCGTTTTCTTCCCCAGGCACCAAAAAGGCTTGATTTTTAAAAAGTGGAAGCAACACCATTTTTAGACATGGAATTCCACCCTCAATCTTGTCCTGGGGTCCTTTTTTGCCTTTGGTTTCAAGAAAAAATTTGGCTTCAGAAAACAGTTTGGTTCCTGGGCAGCATTTTCCTGACCACGGAGTCATGCGTTTTCTTCCCCAGGCACCAAAAAGGCTTGATTTTTAAAAAGTGGAAGCAACACCATTTTTAGACATGGAATTCCACCCTAAATCTTGTCCTGGTGTCCTTTTTTGCCTTTGGTTTTAAAAAAAATTTGGCTTCAAAAACAGTTTGGTTCCTGGGCAGCATTTTCCTGACCACGGAGTCATGCGTTTTCTTCCCCAGGCACCAAAAAGGCTTGATTTTTAAAAAGTGGAAGCAACACCATTTTTAGACATGGAATTCCACCCTCAATCTTGTCCTGGGGTCCTTTTTTGCCTTTGGTTTCAAGAAAAAATTTGGCTTCAGAAAACAGTTTGGTTCCTGGGCAGCATTTTCCTGACCGCGGAGTCATGCGTTTTCTTCCCCAGGCACCAAAAAGGCTTGATTTTTAAAAAGTGGAAGCAACACCATTTTTAGACATGGAATTCCACCCTCAATCTTGTCCTGGGGTCCTTTTTTGCCTTTGGTTTCAAAAAAAAATTTGGCTTCAGAAAACAGTTTGGTTCCTGGGCAGCATTTTCCTGAGTCATGCGTTTTCTTCCCCAGGAACCAAAAAGGCTTGATTTTTTAAAAGTGGAAGCAACACCATTTTTAGACATGGAATTCCACCCTCAATCTTGTCCTGGGGTCCTTTTTTGCCTTTGGTTTCAAGAAAAAATTTGGCTTCAGAAAACAGTTTGGTTCCTGGGCAGCATTTTCCTGACCACGGAGTCATGCGTTTTCTTCCCCAGGCACCAAAAAGGCTTGATTTTTAAAAAGTGGAAGCAACACCATTTTTAGACATGGAATTCCACCCTCAATCTTGTCCAGGGGTCCTTTTTTGCCTTTGGTATCAAAAAAAATTTGGCTTCAAAAAACCGTTTGGTTCCTGGGCAGCATTTTCCTGACCGCGGAGTCATGCGTTTTCTACCCAGGCACCAAAAAGGCTTGATTTCAAAAAAGTGGAAGCAACACCATTTTTAGACATGGAATTCCACCCTCAATCTTGTCCTGGTGTCCTTTTTTGCCTTTGGTTTTAAAAAAAATTTGGCTTCAAAAACAGTTTGGTTCCTGGGCAGCATTTTCCTGACCACGGAGTCATGCGTTTTCTTCCCCAGGCACCAAAAAGGCTTGATTTTTAAAAAGTGGAAGCAACACCATTTTTAGACATGGAATTCCACCCTCAATCTTGTCCTGGGGTCCTTTTTTGCCTTTGGTTTCAAGAAAAAATTTGGCTTCAGAAAACAGTTTGGTTCCTGGGCAGCATTTTCCTGACCGCGGAGTCATGCGTTTTCTTCCCCAGGCACCAAAAAGGCTTGATTTTTAAAAAGTGGAAGCAACACCATTTTTAGACATGGAATTCCACCCTCAATCTTGTCCTGGGGTCCTTTTTTGCCTTTGGTTTCAAAAAAAAATTTGGCTTCAGAAAACAGTTTGGTTCCTGGGCAGCATTTTCCTGAGTCATGCGTTTTCTTCCCCAGGAACCAAAAAGGCTTGATTTTTTAAAAGTGGAAGCAACACCATTTTTAGACATGGAATTCCACCCTCAATCTTGTCCTGGGGTCCTTTTTTGCCTTTGGTTTCAAGAAAAAATTTGGCTTCAGAAAACAGTTTGGTTCCTGGGCAGCATTTTCCTGACCACGGAGTCATGCGTTTTCTTCCCCAGGCACCAAAAAGGCTTGATTTTTAAAAAGTGGAAGCAACACCATTTTTAGACATGGAATTCCACCCTCAATCTTGTCCTGGGGTCCTTTTTTGCCTTTGGTTTCAAAAAAAAATTTGGCTTCAGAAAACAGTTTGGTTCCTGGGCAGCATTTTCCTGACTGCGGAGTCATGCGCTTTCTTCCCCAGGCACCAAAAAGGCTTGATTTGTAAAAAGTGGAAGCAACACCATTTTTAGACATAGAATTCCACCCTCAATCTTGTCCAGGGGTCCTTTTTTGCCTTTGGTATCAAAAAAAATTTGGCTTCAAAAAACCGTTTGGTTCCTGGGCAGCATTTTCCTGACCGCGGAGTCATGCGTTTTCCACCCAGGCACCAAAAAGGCTTGATTTCAAAAAAGTGGAAGCAACACCATTTTTAGACATGGAATTCCACCCTCAATCTTGTCCTGGTGTCCTTTTTTGCCTTTGGTTTTAAAAAAAATTTGGCTTCAAAAACAGTTTGGTTCCTGGGCAGCATTTTCCTGACCACGGAGTCATGCGTTTTCTTCCCCAGGCACCAAAAAGGCTTGATTTTTAAAAAGTGGAAGCAACACCATTTTTAGACATGGAATTCCACCCTCAATCTTGTCCTGGGGTCCTTTTTTGCCTTTGGTTTCAAGAAAAAATTTGGCTTCAGAAAACAGTTTGGTTCCTGGGCAGCATTTTCCTGACCACGGAGTCATGCGTTTTCTTCCCCAGGCACCAAAAAGGCTTGATTTTTAAAAAGTGGAAGCAACACCATTTTTAGACATGGAATTCCACCCTCAATCTTGTCCTGGGGTCCTTTTTTGCCTTTGGTTTCAAGAAAAAATTTGGCTTCAGAAAACAGTTTGGTTCCTGGGCAGCATTTTCCTGAGTCATGCGTTTTCTTCCCCAGGAACCAAAAAGGCTTGATTTTTTAAAAGTGGAAGCAACACCATTTTTAGACATGGAATTCCACCCTCAATCTTGTCCTGGGGTCCTTTTTTGCCTTTGGTTTCAAGAAAAAATTTGGCTTCAGAAAACAGTTTGGTTCCTGGGCAGCATTTTCCTGACCACGGAGTCATGCGTTTTCTTCCCCAGGCACCAAAAAGGCTTGATTTTTAAAAAGTGGAAGCCACACCATTTTTAGACATGGACTTCCACCCTCAATCTTGTCCTGGGGTCCTTTTTTGCCTTTGGTTTCAAAAAAAAATTTGGCTTCAGAAAACAGTTTGGTTCCTGGGCAGCATTTTCCTGACTGCGGAGTCATGCGCTTTCTTCCCCAGGCACCAAAAAGGCTTGATTTGTAAAAAGTGGAAGCAACACCATTTTTAGACATAGAATTCCACCCTCAATCTTGTCCAGGGGTCCTTTTTTGCCTTTGGTATCAAAAAAAATTTGGCTTCAAAAAACCGTTTGGTTCCTGGGCAGCTTTTTCCTGACCGCGGAGTCATGCGTTTTCTACCCAGGCACCAAAAAGGCTTGATTTCAAAAAAGTGGAAGCAACACCATTTTTAGACATGGAATTCCACCCTCAATCTTGTCCTGGTGTCCTTTTTTGCCTTTGGTTTTAAAAAAAATTTGGCTTCAAAAACAGTTTGGTTCCTGGGCAGCATTTTCCTGACCGCGGAGTCAGGCGTTTTCTTCCCCAGGCACCAAAAAGGCTCGATTTTTAAAAAGTGGAAGCAACACCATTTTTAGACATGGAATTCCACCCACAATCTTGTCCTGGGGTCCTTTTTTGCCTTTGGTTTCAAAAAAAAATTTGGCTTCAGAAAACAGTTTGGTTCCTGGGCAGCATTTTCCTGACCGCGGAGTCATGCGTTTTCTTCTCCAGAAACCAAAAAGGCTGGATTTTTAAAAAGTGGAAGCAACACCATTTTTAGACATGGAATTCCACCCTCAATCTTGTCCTGGTGTCGTTTTTTGCCTTTGGTTTCAAAAAAAAAAATTGGCTACAAAAAACAGTTTGGTTCCTGGGCAGCATTTCCTGACCGCGGAGTCATGCGTTTTCTTCCCCAGGCACCAAAAAGGCTTGATTTTTAAAAAGTGGAAGCAACACCATTTTTAGACATGGAATTCCACCCTCAATCTTATCCTGGTGTCGTTTTTTGCCTTTGGTTTCAAAAAAAAAAATTGGCTACAAAAAACAGTTTGGTTCCTGGGCAGCATTTCCTGTCCGCGGAGTCATGCGTTTTCTTCCCCAGGCACCAAAAAGGCTTGATTTTTAAAAAGTGGAAGCAACACCATTTTTAGATATGGAATTCCACCCTCAATCTTGTCCAGGGGTCCTTTTTTGCCTTTGGTATCAAAAAAAATTTGGCTTCAAAAAACCGTTTGGTTCCTGGGCAGCATTTTCCTGACCGCGGAGTCATGCGTTTTCTACCCAGGCACCAAAAAGGCTTGATTTCAAAAAAGTGGAAGCAACACCATTTTTAGACATGGAATTCCACCCTCAATCTTGTCCTGGTGTCCTTTTTTGCCTTTGGTTTTAAAAAAAATTTGGCTTCAAAAACAGTTTGGTTCCTGGGCAGCATTTTCCTGACCGCGGAGTCAGGCGTTTTCTTCCCCAGGCACCAAAAAGGCTCGATTTTTAAAAAGTGGAAGCAACACCATTTTTAGACATGGAATTCCACCCACAATCTTGTCCTGGGGTCCTTTTTTGCCTTTGGTTTCAAAAAAAAATTTGGCTTCAGAAAACAGTTTGGTTCCTGGGCAGCATTTTCCTGACCGCGGAGTCATGCGTTTTCTTCTCCAGAAACCAAAAAGGCTGGATTTTTAAAAAGTGGAAGCAACACCATTTTTAGACATGGAATTCCACCCTCAATCTTGTCCTGGTGTCGTTTTTTGCCTTTGGTTTCAAAAAAAAAAATTGGCTACAAAAAACAGTTTGGTTCCTGGGCAGCATTTCCTGACCGCGGAGTCATGCGTTTTCTTCCCCAGGCACCAAAAAGGCTTGATTTTTAAAAAGTGGAAGCAACACCATTTTTAGACATGGAATTCCACCCTCAATCTTATCCTGGTGTCGTTTTTTGCCTTTGGTTTCAAAAAAAAAAATTGGCTACAAAAAACAGTTTGGTTCCTGGGCAGCATTTCCTGTCCGCGGAGTCATGCGTTTTCTTCCCCAGGCACCAAAAAGGCTTGATTTTTAAAAAGTGGAAGCAACACCATTTTTAGATATGGAATTCCACCCTCAATCTTGTCCAGGGGTCCTTTTTTGCCTTTGGTATCAAAAAAAATTTGGCTTCAAAAAACCGTTTGGTTCCTGGGCAGCATTTTCCTGACCGCGGAGTCATGCGTTTTCTACCCAGGCACCAAAAAGGCTTGATTTCAAAAAAGTGGAAGCAACACCATTTTTAGACATGGAATTCCACCCTCAATCTTGTCCTGGTGTCCTTTTTTGCCTTTGGTTTCAAAAAAAATTTGGCTTCAAAAAACAGTTTGGTTCCTGGGCAGCATTTTCCTGACCGCGGAGTCATGCGTTTTCTTCTCCAGAAACCAAAAAGGCTGGATTTTTAAAAAGTGGAAGCAACACCATTTTTAGACATGGAATTCCACCCTCAATCTTATCCCGGTGTCGTTTTTTGCCTTTGGTTTCAAAAAAAAAATTGGCTACAAAAAACAGTTTGGTTCCTGGGCAGCATTTCCTGACCGCGGAGTCATGCGTTTTCTTCCCCAGGCACCAAAAAGGCTTGATTTTTAAAAAGTGGAAGCAACACCATTTTTAGATATGGAATTCCACCCTCAATCTTGTCCTGGGGTCCTTTTTTGCCTTTGGTTTCAAGAAAAAATTTGGCTTCAGAAAACAGTTTGGTTCCTGGGCAGCATTTTCCTGACCACGGAGTCATGCGTTTTCTTCCCCAGGCACCAAAAAGGCTTGATTTTTAAAAAGTGGAAGCAACACCATTTTTAGACATGGAATTCCACCCTCAATCTTGTCCTGGGGTCCTTTTTTGCCTTTGGTTTCAAAAAAAAATTTGGCTTCAGAAAACAGTTTGGTTCCTGGGCAGCATTTTCCTGACTGCGGAGTCATGCGCTTTCTTCCCCAGGCACCAAAAAGGCTTGATTTGTAAAAAGTGGAAGCAACACCATTTTTAGACATAGAATTCCACCCTCAATCTTGTCCAGGGGTCCTTTTTTGCCTTTGGTATCAAAAAAAATGTGGCTTCAAAAAACCGTTTGGTTCCTGGGCAGCATTTTCCTGACCGCGGAGTCATGCGTTTTCTACCCAGGCACCAAAAAGGCTTGATTTCAAAAAAGTGGAAGCAACACCATTTTTAGACATGGAATTCCACCCTCAATCTTGTCCTGGTGTCCTTTTTTGCCTTTGGTTTTAAAAAAAATTTGGCTTCAAAAACAGTTTGGTTCCTGGGCAGCATTTTCCTGACCACGGAGTCATGCGTTTTCTTCCCCAGGCACCAAAAAGGCTTGATTTTTAAAAAGTGGAAGCAACACCATTTTTAGACATGGAATTCCACCCTCAATCTTGTCCTGGGGTCCTTTTTTGCCTTTGGTTTCAAGAAAAAATTTGGCTTCAGAAAACAGTTTGGTTCCTGGGCAGCATTTTCCTGACCACGGAGTCATGCGTTTTCTTCCCCAGGCACCAAAAAGGCTTGATTTTTAAAAAGTGGAAGCAACACCATTTTTAGACATGGAATTCCACCCTCAATCTTGTCCTGGGGTCCTTTTTTGCCTTTGGTTTCAAGAAAAAATTTGGCTTCAGAAAACAGTTTGGTTCCTGGGCAGCATTTTCCTGAGTCATGCGTTTTCTTCCCCAGGAACCAAAAAGGCTTGATTTTTTAAAAGTGGAAGCAACACCATTTTTAGACATGGAATTCCACCCTCAATCTTGTCCTGGGGTCCTTTTTTGCCTTTGGTTTCAAGAAAAAATTTGGCTTCAGAAAACAGTTTGGTTCCTGGGCAGCATTTTCCTGACCACGGAGTCATGCGTTTTCTTCCCCAGGCACCAAAAAGGCTTGATTTTTAAAAAGTGGAAGCCACACCATTTTTAGACATGGACTTCCACCCTCAATCTTGTCCTGGGGTCCTTTTTTGCCTTTGGTTTCAAAAAAAAATTTGGCTTCAGAAAACAGTTTGGTTCCTGGGCAGCATTTTCCTGACTGCGGAGTCATGCGCTTTCTTCCCCAGGCACCAAAAAGGCTTGATTTGTAAAAAGTGGAAGCAACACCATTTTTAGACATAGAATTCCACCCTCAATCTTGTCCAGGGGTCCTTTTTTGCCTTTGGTATCAAAAAAAATTTGGCTTCAAAAAACCGTTTGGTTCCTGGGCAGCTTTTTCCTGACCGCGGAGTCATGCGTTTTCTACCCAGGCACCAAAAAGGCTTGATTTCAAAAAAGTGGAAGCAACACCATTTTTAGACATGGAATTCCACCCTCAATCTTGTCCTGGTGTCCTTTTTTGCCTTTGGTTTTAAAAAAAATTTGGCTTCAAAAACAGTTTGGTTCCTGGGCAGCATTTTCCTGACCGCGGAGTCAGGCGTTTTCTTCCCCAGGCACGAAAAAGGCTCGATTTTTAAAAAGTGGAAGCAACACCATTTTTAGACATGGAATTCCACCCACAATCTTGTCCTGGGGTCCTTTTTTGCCTTTGGTTTCAAAAAAAAATTTGGCTTCAGAAAACAGTTTGGTTCCTGGGCAGCATTTTCCTGACCGCGGAGTCATGCGTTTTCTTCTCCAGAAACCAAAAAGGCTGGATTTTTAAAAAGTGGAAGCAACACCATTTTTAGACATGGAATTCCACCCTCAATCTTGTCCTGGTGTCGTTTTTTGCCTTTGGTTTCAAAAAAAAAAATTGGCTACAAAAAACAGTTTGGTTCCTGGGCAGCATTTCCTGACCGCGGAGTCATGCGTTTTCTTCCCCAGGCACCAAAAAGGCTTGATTTTTAAAAAGTGGAAGCAACACCATTTTTAGACATGGAATTCCACCCTCAATCTTATCCTGGTGTCGTTTTTTGCCTTTGGTTTCAAAAAAAAAAATTGGCTACAAAAAACAGTTTGGTTCCTGGGCAGCATTTCCTGTCCGCGGAGTCATGCGTTTTCTTCCCCAGGCACCAAAAAGGCTTGATTTTTAAAAAGTGGAAGCAACACCATTTTTAGATATGGAATTCCACCCTCAATCTTGTCCAGGGGTCCTTTTTTGCCTTTGGTATCAAAAAAAATTTGGCTTCAAAAAACCGTTTGGTTCCTGGGCAGCATTTTCCTGACCGCGGAGTCATGCGTTTTCTACCCAGGCACCAAAAAGGCTTGATTTCAAAAAAGTGGAAGCAACACCATTTTTAGACATGGAATTCCACCCTCAATCTTGTCCTGGTGTCCTTTTTTGCCTTTGGTTTTAAAAAAAATTTGGCTTCAAAAACAGTTTGGTTCCTGGGCAGCATTTTCCTGACCGCGGAGTCAGGCGTTTTCTTCCCCAGGCACCAAAAAGGCTCGATTTTTAAAAAGTGGAAGCAACACCATTTTTAGACATGGAATTCCACCCACAATCTTGTCCTGGGGTCCTTTTTTGCCTTTGGTTTCAAAAAAAAATTTGGCTTCAGAAAACAGTTTGGTTCCTGGGCAGCATTTTCCTGACCGCGGAGTCATGCGTTTTCTTCTCCAGAAACCAAAAAGGCTGGATTTTTAAAAAGTGGAAGCAACACCATTTTTAGACATGGAATTCCACCCTCAATCTTGTCCTGGTGTCGTTTTTTGCCTTTGGTTTCAAAAAAAAAAATTGGCTACAAAAAACAGTTTGGTTCCTGGGCAGCATTTCCTGACCGCGGAGTCATGCGTTTTCTTCCCCAGGCACCAAAAAGGCTTGATTTTTAAAAAGTGGAAGCAACACCATTTTTAGACATGGAATTCCACCCTCAATCTTATCCTGGTGTCGTTTTTTGCCTTTGGTTTCAAAAAAAAAAATTGGCTACAAAAAACAGTTTGGTTCCTGGGCAGCATTTCCTGTCCGCGGAGTCATGCGTTTTCTTCCCCAGGCACCAAAAAGGCTTGATTTTTAAAAAGTGGAAGCAACACCATTTTTAGATATGGAATTCCACCCTCAATCTTGTCCAGGGGTCCTTTTTTGCCTTTGGTATCAAAAAAAATTTGGCTTCAAAAAACCGTTTGGTTCCTGGGCAGCATTTTCCTGACCGCGGAGTCATGCGTTTTCTACCCAGGCACCAAAAAGGCTTGATTTCAAAAAAGTGGAAGCAACACCATTTTTAGACATGGAATTCCACCCTCAATCTTGTCCTGGTGTCCTTTTTTGCCTTTGGTTTCAAAAAAAATTTGGCTTCAAAAAACAGTTTGGTTCCTGGGCAGCATTTTCCTGACCGCGGAGTCATGCGTTTTCTTCTCCAGAAACCAAAAAGGCTGGATTTTTAAAAAGTGGAAGCAACACCATTTTTAGACATGGAATTCCACCCTCAATCTTATCCCGGTGTCGTTTTTTGCCTTTGGTTTCAAAAAAAAAATTGGCTACAAAAAACAGTTTGGTTCCTGGGCAGCATTTCCTGACCGCGGAGTCATGCGTTTTCTTCCCCAGGCACCAAAAAGGCTTGATTTTTAAAAAGTGGAAGCAACACCATTTTTAGATATGGAATTCCACCCTCAATCTTGTCCAGGGGTCCTTTTTTGCCTTTGGTATCAAAAAAAATTTGGCTTCAAAAAACCGTTTGGTTCCTGGGCAGCATTTTCCTGACCGCGGAGTCATGCGTTTTCTACCCAGGCACCAAAAAGGCTTGATTTCAAAAAAGTGGAAGCAACACCATTTTTAGACATGGAATTCCACCCTCAATCTTGTCCTGGTGTCCTTTTTTGCCTTTGGTTTTAAAAAAAATTTGGCTTCAAAAACAGTTTGGTTCCTGGGCAGCATTTTCCTGACCGCGGAGTCAGGCGTTTTCTTCCCCAGGCACCAAAAAGGCTCGATTTTTAAAAAGTGGAAGCAACACCATTTTTAGACATGGAATTCCACCCACAATCTTGTCCTGGGGTCCTTTTTTGCCTTTGGTTTCAAAAAAAAATTTGGCTTCAGAAAACAGTTTGGTTCCTGGGCAGCATTTTCCTGACCGCGGAGTCATGCGTTTTCTACCCAGGCACCAAAAAGGCTTGATTTCAAAAAAGTGGAAGCAACACCATTTTTAGACATGGAATTCCACCCTCAATCTTGTCCTGGTGTCCTTTTTTGCCTTTGGTTTTAAAAAAAATTTGGCTTCAAAAACAGTTTGGTTCCTGGGCAGCATTTTCCTGACCGCGGAGTCAGGCGTTTTCTTCCCCAGGCACCAAAAAGGCTCGATTTTTAAAAAGTGGAAGCAACACCATTTTTAGACATGGAATTCCACCCACAATCTTGTCCTGGGGTCCTTTTTTGCCTTTGGTTTCAAAAAAAAATTTGGCTTCAGAAAACAGTTTGGTTCCTGGGCAGCATTTTCCTGACCGCGGAGTCATGCGTTTTCTTCTCCAGAAACCAAAAAGGCTGGATTTTTAAAAAGTGGAAGCAACACCATTTTTAGACATGGAATTCCACCCTCAATCTTGTCCTGGTGTCGTTTTTTGCCTTTGGTTTCAAAAAAAAAAATTGGCTACAAAAAACAGTTTGGTTCCTGGGCAGCATTTCCTGACCGCGGAGTCATGCGTTTTCTTCCCCAGGCACCAAAAAGGCTTGATTTTTAAAAAGTGGAAGCAACACCATTTTTAGACATGGAATTCCACCCTCAATCTTATCCTGGTGTCGTTTTTTGCCTTTGGTTTCAAAAAAAAAAATTGGCTACAAAAAACAGTTTGGTTCCTGGGCAGCATTTCCTGTCCGCGGAGTCATGCGTTTTCTTCCCCAGGCACCAAAAAGGCTTGATTTTTAAAAAGTGGAAGCAACACCATTTTTAGATATGGAATTCCACCCTCAATCTTGTCCAGGGGTCCTTTTTTGCCTTTGGTATCAAAAAAAATTTGGCTTCAAAAAACCGTTTGGTTCCTGGGCAGCATTTTCCTGACCGCGGAGTCATGCGTTTTCTACCCAGGCACCAAAAAGGCTTGATTTCAAAAAAGTGGAAGCAACACCATTTTTAGACATGGAATTCCACCCTCAATCTTGTCCTGGTGTCCTTTTTTGCCTTTGGTTTCAAAAAAAATTTGGCTTCAAAAAACAGTTTGGTTCCTGGGCAGCATTTTCCTGACCGCGGAGTCATGCGTTTTCTTCTCCAGAAACCAAAAAGGCTGGATTTTTAAAAAGTGGAAGCAACACCATTTTTAGACATGGAATTCCACCCTCAATCTTATCCCGGTGTCGTTTTTTGCCTTTGGTTTCAAAAAAAAAATTGGCTACAAAAAACAGTTTGGTTCCTGGGCAGCATTTCCTGACCGCGGAGTCATGCGTTTTCTTCCCCAGGCACCAAAAAGGCTTGATTTTTAAAAAGTGGAAGCAACACCATTTTTAGATATGGAATTCCACCCTCAATCTTGTCCAGGGGTCCTTTTTTGCCTTTGGTATCAAAAAAAATTTGGCTTCAAAAAACCGTTTGGTTCCTGGGCAGCATTTTCCTGACCGCGGAGTCATGCGTTTTCTTCCCCAGGCACCAAAAATGCTTGATTTTTAAAAAGTGGAAGCAACACCATTTTTAGACATGGAATTCCACCCTCAATCTTGTCCTGGGGTCCTTTTTTGCCTTTGGTTTCAAAAAAAAATTTGGCTTCAAAAAACAGTTTGGTTCCTGGGCAGCATTTTCCTGACCTGGGAGTCATGCATTTTCTTCCCCAGGCACCAAAAAGGCTTGATTTTTAAAAAGTGGAAGCAACACCATTTTTAGACATGGAATTCCACCCTAAATCTTGTCCTGGTGTCCTTTTTTGCCTTTGGTTTTAAAAAAAATTTGGCTTCAAAAACAGTTTGGTTCCTGGGCAGCATTTTCCTGACCACGGAGTCATGCGTTTTCTTCCCCAGGCACCAAAAAGGCTTGATTTTTAAAAAGTGGAAGCAACACCATTTTTAGACATGGAATTCCACCCTCAATCTTGTCCTGGGGTCCTTTTTTGCCTTTGGTTTCAAGAAAAAATTTGGCTTCAGAAAACAGTTTGGTTCCTGGGCAGCATTTTCCTGACCGCGGAGTCATGCGTTTTCTTCCCCAGGCACCAAAAAGGCTTGATTTTTAAAAAGTGGAAGCAACACCATTTTTAGACATGGAATTCCACCCTCAATCTTGTCCTGGGGTCCTTTTTTGCCTTTGGTTTCAAAAAAAAATTTGGCTTCAGAAAACAGTTTGGTTCCTGGGCAGCATTTTCCTGAGTCATGCGTTTTCTTCCCCAGGAACCAAAAAGGCTTGATTTTTTAAAAGTGGAAGCAACACCATTTTTAGACATGGAATTCCACCCTCAATCTTGTCCTGGGGTCCTTTTTTGCCTTTGGTTTCAAGAAAAAATTTGGCTTCAGAAAACAGTTTGGTTCCTGGGCAGCATTTTCCTGACCACGGAGTGATGCATTTTCTTCCCCAGGCACCAAAAAGGCTTGATTTTTAAAAAGTGGAAGCAACACCATTTTTAGACATGGAATTCCACCCTCAATCTTGTCCTGGGGTCCTTTTTTGCCTTTGGTTTCAAAAAAAAATTTGGCTTCAGAAAACAGTTTGGTTCCTGGGCAGCATTTTCCTGACTGCGGAGTCATGCGCTTTCTTCCCCAGGCACCAAAAAGGCTTGATTTGTAAAAAGTGGAAGCAACACCATTTTTAGACATAGAATTCCACCCTCAATCTTGTCCAGGGGTCCTTTTTTGCCTTTGGTATCAAAAAAAATTTGGCTTCAAAAAACCGTTTGGTTCCTGGGCAGCATTTTCCTGACCGCGGAGTCATGCGTTTTCTACCCAGGCACCAAAAAGGCTTGATTTCAAAAAAGTGGAAGCAACACCATTTTTAGACATGGAATTCCACCCTCAATCTTGTCCTGGTGTCCTTTTTTGCCTTTGGTTTTAAAAAAAATTTGGCTTCAAAAACAGTTTGGTTCCTGGGCAGCATTTTCCTGACCACGGAGTCATGCGTTTTCTTCCCCAGGCACCAAAAAGGCTTGATTTTTAAAAAGTGGAAGCAACACCATTTTTAGACATGGAATTCCACCCTCAATCTTGTCCTGGGGTCCTTTTTTGCCTTTGGTTTCAAGAAAAAATTTGGCTTCAGAAAACAGTTTGGTTCCTGGGCAGCATTTTCCTGACCACGGAGTCATGCGTTTTCTTCCCCAGGCACCAAAAAGGCTTGATTTTTTAAAAGTGGAAGCAACACCATTTTTAGACATGGAATTCCACCCTCAATCTTGTCCTGGGGTCCTTTTTTGCCTTTGGTTTCAAAAAAAAATTTGGCTTCTGAAAACAGTTTGGTTCCTGGGCAGCATTTTCCTGACCGCGGAGTCATGCGTTTTCTTCCCCAGGCACCAAAAAGGCATGATTTTTAAAAAGTGGAAGCAACACCATTTTTAGACATGGAATTCCACCCGCAATCTTGTCCTGGGGTCCGTTTTTGCCTTTGGTTTCAAAAAATAATTTGGCTGCAGAAAACAGCTTGGTTCCTGGGCAGCATTTTCCTGACCGCGGAGTCATGCGTTTTCTTCCCCAGGCACCAAAAAGGCTTGATTTTTAAAAAGTTGAAGCAACACCATTTTTAGACATGGAATTCCACACTCAATCTTGTCCAGATGTCCTTTTTTGCCTTTGGTTTCAAAAAAAAAATTGGCTTTAGAAAACAGTTTGGTTCCTCGGTAGCATTTTCCTGACCGCGGAGTCATGCGTTTTCTTCCCCAGACACCAAAAAGGCTCGATTTTTAAAAAGTTGAAGCAACAACATTTTTAGACATGGAATTCCACCCTCAGTCTTGTCCTGGGGTCCTTTTTTGCCTTTGGTTTCAAAAAAAAATTTGGCTTCAGAAAACATTTTGGTTCCTGGGCAGCATTTTCCTGACCGCGGAGTCATGCGTTTTCTTCCCCAGACACCAAAAAGGCTCGATTTTTAAAAAGTTGAAGCAACACCATTTTTAGACATGGAATTCCACGCTCAATCTTGTCCCTGGGTCCTTTTTTGCCTTTGGTTTCAAAAAAAAATTTAGCTTCAGAAAACAGTTTGGTTCCTGGGCAGCATTTTCCTGACCGCGGAGTCATGTGTTTTCTTCCCCAGGCAGCAAAAAGGCTTGATTTTTAAAAAGTGGAAGCAACACCATTTTTAGACATGGAATTCCACCCTCAATCTTGTCCTGGGGTCCTTTTTTGCCTTTGGTTTCAAAAAAAAATTGGCTTCTGAAAACAGTTTGGTTCCTGGGCAGCATTTTCCTGACCGCGGAGTCATGCGTTTTCTTCCCCAGGCACCAAAAATGCTTGATTTTTAAAATGTGGAAGCAACACCATTTTTAGACATGGAATTCCACGCTCAATCTTGTCCTGGGGTCCTTTTTTGCCTTTGGTTTCAAAAAAAAATTTGGCTTCTGAAAACAGTTTGGTTCCTGGGCAGCATTTTCCTGACCGCGGAGTCATGCGTTTTCTTCCCCAGACACCAAAAAGGCTCGATTTTTAAAAAGTTGAAGCAGCACCATTTTTAGACATGGAATTCCACGCTCAATCTTGTCCCTGGGTCCTTTTTTGCCTTTGGTTTCAAAAAAAAATTTAGCTTCAGAAAACAGTTTGGTTCCTGGGCAGCATTTTCCTGACCACGGAGTCATGCGTTTTCTTCCCCAGACACCAAAAAGGCTCGATTTTTAAAAAGTTGAAGCAACACCATTTTTAGACATGGAATTCCACCCTCAATCTTGTCCCTGGGTCCTTTTTTGCCTTTGGTTTCAAAAAAAAATTTAGCTTCAGAAAACAGTTTGGTTCCTGGGCAGCATTTTCCTGACCGCGGAGTCATGCGTTTTCTTCCCCAGGCACCAAAAAGGCTTGATTTTTAAAAAGTGGAAGCAACACCATTTTTAGACATGGAATTCCACCCTCAATCTTGTCCTGGGGTCCTTTTTTGCCTTTGGTTTCAAAAAAAAATTTGGCTTCTGAAAACAGTTTGGTTCCAGGGCAGCATTTTCCTGACCGCGGAGTCATGCGTTTTCTTCCCCAGGCACCAAAAAGGCTTGATTTTTAAAACGTGGAAGCAACACCATTTTTAGACATGGAATTCCACCCTCAATCTTGTCCTGGGGTCCTTTTTTGCCTTTGGTTTCAAAAAAAAATTTGGCTTCTGAAAACAGTTTGGTTCCTGGGCAGCATTTTCCTGACCGCGGAGTCATGCGTTTTCTTCCCCAGGCACCAAAAATGCTTGATTTTTAAAATGTGGAAGCAACACCATTTTTAGACATGGAATTCCACGCTCAATCTTGTCCTGGGGTCCTTTTTTGCCTTTGGTTTCAAAAAAAAATTTGGCTTCTGAAAACAGTTTGGTTCCTGGGCAGCATTTTCCTGACCGCGGAGTCATGCGTTTTCTTCCCCAGACACCAAAAAGGCTCGATTTTTAAAAAGTTGAAGCAGCACCATTTTTAGACATGGAATTCCACGCTCAATCTTGTCCCTGGGTCCTTTTTTGCCTTTGGTTTCAAAAAAAAATTTAGCTTCAGAAAACAGTTTGGTTCCTGGGCAGCATTTTCCTGACCGCGGAGTCATGCGTTTTCTTCCCCAGACACCAAAAAGGCTCGATTTTTAAAAAGTTGAAGCAACACCATTTTTAGACATGGAATTCCACCCTCAATCTTGTCCCTGGGTCCTTTTTTGCCTTTGGTTTCAAAAAAAAATTTAGCTTCAGAAAACAGTTTGGTTCCTGGGCAGCATTTTCCTGACCGCGGAGTCATGCGTTTTCTTCCCCAGGCACCAAAAAGGCTTGATTTTTAAAAAGTGGAAGCAACACCATTTTTAGACATGGAATTCCACCCTCAATCTTGTCCTGGGGTCCTTTTTTGCCTTTGGTTTCAAAAAAAAATTTGGCTTCAGAAAACATTTTGGTTCCTGGGCAGCATTTTCCTGACCGCGGAGTCATGCGTTTTCTTCCCCAGGCACCAAAAAGGCTTGATTTTTAAAAAGTGGAAGCAACACCATTTGTAGACATGGAATTCCACCCTAAATCTTGTCCTGGGGTCCTTTTTTGCCTTTGGTTTCAAAAAAAAATTTGGCTTCAGAAAACAGTTTGGTTCCTGGGCAGCATTTTCCTGACCGCGGAGTCATGCGTTTTCTTCCCCAGACACCAAAAAGGCTCGATTTTTAAAAAGTTGAAGCAACACCATTTTTAGACATGGAATTCCACCCTCAGTCTTGTCCTGGGGTCCTTTTTTGCCTTTGGTTTCAAAAAAAAATTTGGCTTCAGAAAACAGTTTGGTTCCTGGGCAGCATTTTCCTGACCGCGGAGTCATGCGTTTTCTTCCCCAGACACCAAAAAGGCTTGATTTTTAAAAAGTTGAAGCAACACCATTTTTAGACATGGAATTCCACGCTCAATCTTGTCCCTGGGTCCTTTTTTGCCTTTGGTTTCAAAAAAAAATTTAGCTTCAGAAAACAGTTTGGTTCCTGGGCAGCATTTTCCTGACCGCGGAGTCATGTGTTTTCTTCCCCAGGCACCAAAAAGGCTTGATTTTTAAAAAGTGGAAGCAACACCATTTTTAGACATGGAATTCCACGCTTAATCTTGTCCTGGGGTCGTTTTTTGCCTTTGGTTTCAAAAAAAAATTTGGCTTCAGAAAACAGTTTGGTTCCTGGGCAGCATTTTCCTGACTGCGGAGTCATGCGTTTTCTTCCCCAGGCACCAAAAAGGCTTGATTTTTAAAAAGTGGAAGCAACACCATTTGTAGACATGGAATTCCACCCTAAATCTTGTCCTGGGGTCCTTTTTTGCCTTTGGTTTCAAAAAAAAAATTGGCTTTAGAAAACAGTTTGGTTCCTCGGCAGCATTTTCCTGACCGCGGAGTCATGCGTTTTCTTCCCCAGACACCAAAAAGGCTCGATTTTTAAAAAGTTGGAGCAAAACATTTTTAGACATGGAATTCCACCCTCAGTCTTGTCCTGGGGTCCTTTTTTGCCTTTGGTTTCAAAAAAAAATTTGGCTTCAGAAAACATTTTGGTTCCTGGGCAGCATTTTCCTGATCGCGGAGTCATGCGTTTTCTTCCCCAGGCACCAAAAAGGCTCGATTTTTAAAAAGTTGAAGCAACACCATTTTTAGACATGGAATTCCACGCTCAATCTTGTCCAGATGTCCTTTTTTGCCTTTGGTTTCAAAAAAAAATTTGGCTTCAGAAAACATTTTGGATCCTGGGCAGCATTTTCCTGACCGCGGAGTCATGCGTTTTCTTCCCCAGACACCAAAAAGGCTCGATTTTTAAAAAGTTGAAGCAACACCATTTTTAGACATGGAATTCCACCCTCAATCTTGTCCCTGGGTGCTTTTTTGCCTTTGGTTTCAAAAAAAAATTTAGCTTCAGAAAACAGTTTGGTTCCTGGGCAGCATTTTCCTGACCGCGGAGTCATGTGTTTTCTTCCCCAGGCACCAAAAAGGCTTGATTTTTAAAAAGTGGAAGCAACACCATTTTTAGACATGGAATTCCACCCTCAATCTTGTCCCTGGGTCCTTTTTTGCCTTTGGTTTCAAAAAAAAATTTGGCTTCTGAAAACAGTTTGGTTCCTGGGCAGCATTTTCCTGACCGCGGAGTCATGCGTTTTCTTCCCCAGGCACCAAAAATGCTTGATTTTTAAAACGTGGTAGCAACACCATTTTTAGACATGGAATTCCACGCTTAATCTTGTCCTGGGGTCGTTTTTTGCCTTTGGTTTCAAAAAAAAATTTGGCTTCAGAAAACAGTTTGGTTCCTGGGCAGCATTTTCCTGACTGCGGAGTCATGCGTTTTCTTCCCCAGGCACCAAAAAGGCTTGATTTTTAAAAAGTTGAAGCAACACCATTTTTAGACATGGAATTCCACCCTCAATCTTGTCCTGGGGTCGTTTTTTGCCTTTGGTTTCAAAAAAAAATTTGGCTTCAGAAAACAGTTTGGTTCCTGGGCAGCATTTTCCTGACTGCGGAGTCATGCGTTTTCTTCCCCAGGCACCAAAAAGGCTTGATTTTTAAAAAGTTAAAGCAACACCATTTTTAGACATGGAATTCCACGCTCAATCTTGTCCTGATGTCCTTTTTTGCCTTTGGTTTCAAAAAAAAATTTGGCTTCAGAAAACATTTTGGTTCCTGGGCAGCATTTTCCTGACCGCGGAGTCATGCGTTTTCTTCCCCAGGCACCAAAAAGGCTCGATTTTTAAAAAGTTGAAGCAACACCATTTTTAGACATGGAATTCCATGCTCAATCTTGTCCCTGGGTCCTTTTTTGCCTTTGGTTTCAAAAAAAAATTTAGCTTCAGAAAACAGTTTGGTTCCTGGGCAGCATTTTCCTGACCGCGGAGTCATGTGTTTTCTTCCCCAGGCACCAAAAAGGCTTGATTTTTAAAAAGTGGAAGCAACACCATTTTTAGACATGGAATTCCACGCTTAATCTTGTCCTGGGGTCGTTTTTTGCCTTTGGTTTCAAAAAAAAATTTGGCTTCAGAAAACAGTTTGGTTCCTGGGCAGCATTTTCCTGACTGCGGAGTCATGCGTTTTCTTCCCCAGGCACCAAAAAGGCTTGATTTTTAAAAAGTTGAAGCAACACCATTTTTAGACATGGAATTCCACGCTCAATCTTGTCCAGATGTCCTTTTTTGCCTTTGGTTTCAAAAAAAAAATTGGCTTTAGAAAACAGTTTGGTTCCTGGGCAGCATTTTCCTGACCGCGGAGTCATGCGTTTTCTTCCCCAGACACCAAAAAGGCTCGATTTTTAAAAAGTTGGAGCAACACCATTTTTAGACATGGAATTCCACCCTCAGTCTTGTCCTGGGGTCCTTTTTTGCCTTTGGTTTCAAAAAAAAATTTGGCTTCAGAAAACATTTTGGTTCCTGGGCAGCATTTTCCTGACCGCGGAGTCATGCGTTTTCTTCCCCAGGCACCAAAAAGTCTTGATTTTTAAAACGTGGAAGCAACACCATTTTTCGACATGGAATTCCACCCTCAATCTTGTCCCTGGGTCCTTTTTTGCCTTTGGTTTCAAAAAAAAATTTGGCTTCTGAAAACAGTTTGGTTCCTGGGCAGCATTTTCCTGACCGCGGAGTCATGCGTTTTCTTCCCCAGGCACCAAAAATGCTTGATTTTTAAAACGTGGAAGCAACACCATTTTTAGACATGGAATTCCACGCTCAATCTTGTCCTGGGGTCCTTTTTTGCCTTTGGTTTCAAAAAAAAATTTGGCTTCAGAAAACAGTTTGGTTCCTGGGCAGCATTTTCCTGACCGCGGAGTCATGCGTTTTCTTCCCCAGACGCCAAAAATGCTTGATTTTTAAAAAGTGGAAGCAACACCATTTTTAGACATGGAATTCCACCCTCAATCTTGTCCTGGGGTCCTTTTTTGCCTTTGGTTTCAAAAAAAAATTTGGCTTCAAAAAACAGTTTGGTTCCTGGGCAGCATTTTCCTGACCGGGGAGTCATGCATTTTCTTCCCCAGGCACCAAAAAGTCTTGATATTTAAAAAGTGATAGCAACACGATATTTAGACATGGAATTCCACCCTAAATCTTGTCCTGGAGTCCTTTTTTGCCTTTGGTTTCAAAAAAAAGTTTGGCTTCAGAAAACAGTTTGGTTCCTGGGCAGCATTTTCCTGACCGCGGAGTCATGCGTTTTCTTCCCCAGGCACCAAAAAGGCTTGATTTTTAAAGAGTGGGAGCAACACCATTTTTAGACATGGAATTCCACCCTCAATCTTGTCCTGGGGTCCTTTTTTGCCTTTGGTTTCAAAAAAAAATTTGGCTTCAGAAAACAGTTTGGTTCCTGGGCAGCATTTTCCTGAGTCATGCGTTTTCTTCCCCAGGCACCAAAAAGGCTTGATTTTTTAAAAGTGGAAGCAACACCATTTTTCGACATGGAATTCCACGCTCAATCTTGTCCTGGTGTCCTTTTTTGCCTTTGGTTTCAAAAAAAAATTTGGCTTCAAAAAACAGTTTGGTTCTTGGGCAGCATTTTCCTGACCGCGGAGTCATGCGTTTTCTTCCCCAGGTACCAAAAAGGCTCGATTTTTAAAAAGTGGAAGGAACACAATTTTTAGACATGGAATTCCACCCTCAATCTTGTCCTGGTGTCGTTTTTTGCCTTTGGTTTCAAAAAAAAAATTGGCTACAAAAAACAGTTTGGTTCCTGGGCAGCATTTCCTGACCGCGGATTCATGCGTTTTCTTCCCCAGGCACCAAAAAGGCTTGATTTTTAAAAAGTGGAAGCAACACCATTTTTAGATATGGAATTCCACCCTCAATCTTGTCCAGGGGTCCTTTTTTGCCTTTGGTATCAAAAAAAATTTGGCTTCAAAAAACCGTTTGGTTCCTGGGCAGCATTTTCCTGACCGCGGAGTCATGCGTTTTCTACCCAGGCACCAAAAAGGCTTGATTTCAAAAAAGTGGAAGCAACACCATTTTTAGACATGGAATTCCACCCTCAATCTTGTCCTGGTGTCCTTTTTTGCCTTTGGTTTCAAAAAAAAATTTGGCTTCAGAAAACAGTTTGGTTCCTGGGCAGCATTTTCCTGAGTCATGCGTTTTCTTCCCCAGGCATCAAAAAGGCTTGATTTTTTAAAAGTGGAAGCAACACCATTTTTCGACATGGAATTCCACCCTAAATCTTGTCCTGGTGTCCTTTTTTGCCTTTGGTTTCAAAAAAAATTTGGCTTCAAAAACAGTTTGGTTCCTGGGCAGCATTTTCCTGACCGCGGAGTCAGGCGTTTTCTTCCCCAGGCACAAAAAAGGCTCGATTTTTAAAAAGTGGAAGCAACACCATTTTTAGATATGGAATTCCACCCTCAATCTTGTCCAGGGGTCCTTTTTTGCCTTTGGTATCAAAAAAAATTTGGCTTCAAAAAACCGTTTGGTTCCTGGGCAGCATTTTCCTGACCGCGGAGTCATGCGTTTTCTACCCAGGCACCAAAAAGGCTTGATTTCAAAAAAGTGGAAGCAACACCATTTTTAGACATGGAATTCCACCCTCAATCTTGTCCTGGTGTCCTTTTTTGCCTTTGGTTTCAAAAAAAATTTGGCTTCAAAAAACAGTTTGGTTCCTGGGCAGCATTTTCCTGACCGCGGAGTCATGCGTTTTCTTCTCCAGAAACCAAAAAGGCTGGATTTTTAAAAAGTGGAAGCAACACCATTTTTAGACATGGAATTCCACCCTCAATCTTATCCTGGTGTCGTTTTTTGCCTTTGGTTTCAAAAAAAAAATTGGCTACAAAAAACAGTTTGGTTCCTGGGCAGCATTTCCTGACCGCGGAGTCATGCGTTTTCTTCCCCAGGCACCAAAAAGGCTTGATTTTTTAAAAGTGGAAGCAACACCATTTTTAGACATGGAATTCCACCCTCAATCTTGTCCTGGGGTCCTTTTTTGCCTTTGGTTTCAAGAAAAAATTTGGCTTCAGAAAACAGTTTGGTTCCTGGGCAGCATTTTCCTGACCACGGAGTCATGCGTTTTCTTCCCCAGGCACCAAAAAGGCTTGATTTTTAAAAAGTGGAAGCAACACCATTTTTAGACATGGAATTCCACCCTCAATCTTGTCCTGGGGTCCTTTTTTGCCTTTGGTTTCAAAAAAAAATTTGGCTTCAGAAAACAGTTTGGTTCCTGGGCAGCATTTTCCTGACTGCGGAGTCATGCGCTTTCTTCCCCAGGCACCAAAAAGGCTTGATTTGTAAAAAGTGGAAGCAACACCATTTTTAGACATAGAATTCCACCCTCAATCTTGTCCAGGGGTCCTTTTTTGCCTTTGGTATCAAAAAAAATTTGGCTTCAAAAAACCGTTTGGTTCCTGGGCAGCATTTTCCTGACCGCGGAGTCATGCGTTTTCTACCCAGGCACCAAAAAGGCTTGATTTCAAAAAAGTGGAAGCAACACCATTTTTAGACATGGAATTCCACCCTCAATCTTGTCCTGGTGTCCTTTTTTGCCTTTGGTTTTAAAAAAAATTTGGCTTCAAAAACAGTTTGGTTCCTGGGCAGCATTTTCCTGACCACGGAGTCATGCGTTTTCTTCCCCAGGCACCAAAAAGGCTTGATTTTTAAAAAGTGGAAGCAACACCATTTTTAGACATGGAATTCCACCCTCAATCTTGTCCTGGGGTCCTTTTTTGCCTTTGGTTTCAAGAAAAAATTTGGCTTCAGAAAACAGTTTGGTTCCTGGGCAGCATTTTCCTGACCACGGAGTCATGCGTTTTCTTCCCCAGGCACCAAAAAGGCTTGATTTTTAAAAAGTGGAAGCAACACCATTTTTAGACATGGAATTCCACCCTCAATCTTGTCCTGGGGTCCTTTTTTGCCTTTGGTTTCAAGAAAAAATTTGGCTTCAGAAAACAGTTTGGTTCCTGGGCAGCATTTTCCTGAGTCATGCGTTTTCTTCCCCAGGAACCAAAAAGGCTTGATTTTTTAAAAGTGGAAGCAACACCATTTTTAGACATGGAATTCCACCCTCAATCTTGTCCTGGTGTCGTTTTTTGCCTTTGGTTTCAAAAAAAAAAATTGGCTACAAAAAACAGTTTGGTTCCTGGGCAGCATTTCCTGACCGCGGAGTCATGCGTTTTCTTCCCCAGGCACCAAAAAGGCTTGATTTTTAAAAAGTGGAAGCAACACCATTTTTAGATATGGAATTCCACCCTCAATCTTGTCCAGGGGTCCTTTTTTGCCTTTGGTATCAAAAAAAATTTGGCTTCAAAAAACCGTTTGGTTCCTGGGCAGCATTTTCCTGACCGCGGAGTCACGCGTTTTCTTCCCCAGGCACCAAAAAGGCTTGATTTTTAAAAAGTGGAAGCAACACCATTTTTAGACATGGAATTCCACCCTCAATCTTATCCTGGTGTCGTTTTTTGCCTTTGGTTTCAAAAAAAAAAATTGGCTACAAAAAACAGTTTGGTTCCTGGGCAGCATTTCCTGTCCGCGGAGTCATGCGTTTTCTTCCCCAGGCACCAAAAAGGCTTGATTTTTAAAAAGTGGAAGCAACACCATTTTTAGATATGGAATTCCACCCTCAATCTTGTCCAGGGGTCCTTTTTTGCCTTTGGTATCAAAAAAAATTTGGCTTCAAAAAACCGTTTGGTTCCTGGGCAGCATTTTCCTGACCGCGGAGTCATGCGTTTTCTACCCAGGCACCAAAAAGGCTTGATTTCAAAAAAGTGGAAGCAACACCATTTTTAGACATGGAATTCCACCCTCAATCTTGTCCTGGTGTCCTTTTTTGCCTTTGGTTTCAAAAAAAATTTGGCTTCAGAAAACAGTTTGGTTCCTGGGCAGCATTTTCCTGAGTCATGCGTTTTCTTCCCCAGGAACCAAAAAGGCTTGATTTTTTAAAAGTGGAAGCAACACCATTTTTCGACATGGAATTCCACCCTAAATCTTGTCCTGGTGTCCTTTTTTGCCTTTGGTTTCAAAAAAAATTTGGCTTCAAAAACAGTTTGGTTCCTGGGCAGCATTTTCCTGACCGCGGAGTCAGGCGTTTTCTTCCCCAGGCACAAAAAAGGCTCGATTTTTAAAAAGTGGAAGCAACACCATTTTTAGATATGGAATTCCACCCTCAATCTTGTCCAGGGGTCCTTTTTTGCCTTTGGTATCAAAAAAAATTTGGCTTCAAAAAACCGTTTGGTTCCTGGGCAGCATTTTCCTGACCGCGGAGTCATGCGTTTTCTACCCAGGCACAAAAAAGGCTTGATTTCAAAAAAGTGGAAGCAACACCATTTTTAGACATGGAATTCCACCCTCAATCTTGTCCTGGTGTCCTTTTTTGCCTTTGGTTTCAAAAAAAATTTGGCTTCAAAAAACAGTTTGGTTCCTGGGCAGCATTTTCCTGACCGCGGAGTCATGCGTTTTCTTCTCCAGAAACCAAAAAGGCTGGATTTTTAAAAAGTGGAAGCAACACCATTTTTAGACATGGAATTCCACCCTCAATCTTATCCTGGTGTCGTTTTTTGCCTTTGGTTTCAAAAAAAAAATTGGCTACAAAAAACAGTTTGGTTCCTGGGCAGCATTTCCTGACCGCGGAGTCATGCGTTTTCTTCCCCAGGCACCAAAAAGGCTTGATTTTTTAAAAGTGGAAGCAACACCATTTTTAGACATGGAATTCCACCCTCAATCTTGTCCTGGGGTCCTTTTTTGCCTTTGGTTTCAAGAAAAAATTTGGCTTCAGAAAACAGTTTGGTTCCTGGGCAGCATTTTCCTGACCACGGAGTCATGCGTTTTCTTCCCCAGGCACCAAAAAGGCTTGATTTTTAAAAAGTGGAAGCAACACCATTTTTAGACATGGAATTCCACCCTCAATCTTGTCCTGGGGTCCTTTTTTGCCTTTGGTTTCAAAAAAAAATTTGGCTTCAGAAAACAGTTTGGTTCCTGGGCAGCATTTTCCTGACTGCGGAGTCATGCGCTTTCTTCCCCAGGCACCAAAAAGGCTTGATTTGTAAAAAGTGGAAGCAACACCATTTTTAGACATAGAATTCCACCCTCAATCTTGTCCAGGGGTCCTTTTTTGCCTTTGGTATCAAAAAAAATTTGGCTTCAAAAAACCGTTTGGTTCCTGGGCAGCATTTTCCTGACCGCGGAGTCATGCGTTTTCTACCCAGGCACCAAAAAGGCTTGATTTCAAAAAAGTGGAAGCAACACCATTTTTAGACATGGAATTCCACCCTCAATCTTGTCCTGGTGTCCTTTTTTGCCTTTGGTTTTAAAAAAAATTTGGCTTCAAAAACAGTTTGGTTCCTGGGCAGCATTTTCCTGACCACGGAGTCATGCGTTTTCTTCCCCAGGCACCAAAAAGGCTTGATTTTTAAAAAGTGGAAGCAACACCATTTTTAGACATGGAATTCCACCCTCAATCTTGTCCTGGGGTCCTTTTTTGCCTTTGGTTTCAAGAAAAAATTTGGCTTCAGAAAACAGTTTGGTTCCTGGGCAGCATTTTCCTGACCACGGAGTCATGCGTTTTCTTCCCCAGGCACCAAAAAGGCTTGATTTTTAAAAAGTGGAAGCAACACCATTTTTAGACATGGAATTCCACCCTCAATCTTGTCCTGGGGTCCTTTTTTGCCTTTGGTTTCAAGAAAAAATTTGGCTTCAGAAAACAGTTTGGTTCCTGGGCAGCATTTTCCTGAGTCATGCGTTTTCTTCCCCAGGAACCAAAAAGGCTTGATTTTTTAAAAGTGGAAGCAACACCATTTTTAGACATGGAATTCCACCCTCAATCTTGTCCTGGTGTCGTTTTTTGCCTTTGGTTTCAAAAAAAAAAATTGGCTACAAAAAACAGTTTGGTTCCTGGGCAGCATTTCCTGACCGCGGAGTCATGCGTTTTCTTCCCCAGGCACCAAAAAGGCTTGATTTTTAAAAAGTGGAAGCAACACCATTTTTAGATATGGAATTCCACCCTCAATCTTGTCCAGGGGTCCTTTTTTGCCTTTGGTATCAAAAAAAATTTGGCTTCAAAAAACCGTTTGGTTCCTGGGCAGCATTTTCCTGACCGCGGAGTCACGCGTTTTCTTCCCCAGGCACCAAAAAGGCTTGATTTTTAAAAAGTGGAAGCAACACCATTTTTAGACATGGAATTCCACCCTCAATCTTATCCTGGTGTCGTTTTTTGCCTTTGGTTTCAAAAAAAAAAATTGGCTACAAAAAACAGTTTGGTTCCTGGGCAGCATTTCCTGTCCGCGGAGTCATGCGTTTTCTTCCCCAGGCACCAAAAAGGCTTGATTTTTAAAAAGTGGAAGCAACACCATTTTTAGATATGGAATTCCACCCTCAATCTTGTCCAGGGGTCCTTTTTTGCCTTTGGTATCAAAAAAAATTTGGCTTCAAAAAACCGTTTGGTTCCTGGGCAGCATTTTCCTGACCGCGGAGTCATGCGTTTTCTACCCAGGCACCAAAAAGGCTTGATTTCAAAAAAGTGGAAGCAACACCATTTTTAGACATGGAATTCCACCCTCAATCTTGTCCTGGTGTCCTTTTTTGCCTTTGGTTTCAAAAAAAATTTGGCTTCAGAAAACAGTTTGGTTCCTGGGCAGCATTTTCCTGAGTCATGCGTTTTCTTCCCCAGGAACCAAAAAGGCTTGATTTTTTAAAAGTGGAAGCAACACCATTTTTAGACATGGAATTCCACCCTCAATCTTGTCCTGGTGTCGTTTTTTGCCTTTGGTTTCAAAAAAAAAAATTGGCTACAAAAAACAGTTTGGTTCCTGGGCAGCATTTCCTGACCGCGGAGTCATGCGTTTTCTTCCCCAGGCACCAAAAAGGCTTGATTTTTAAAAAGTGGAAGCAACACCATTTTTAGATATGGAATTCCACCCTCAATCTTGTCCAGGGGTCCTTTTTTGCCTTTGGTATCAAAAAAAATTTGGCTTCAAAAAACCGTTTGGTTCCTGGGCAGCATTTTCCTGACCGCGGAGTCACGCGTTTTCTTCCCCAGGCACCAAAAAGGCTTGATTTTTAAAAAGTGGAAGCAACACCATTTTTAGACATGGAATTCCACCCTCAATCTTATCCTGGTGTCGTTTTTTGCCTTTGGTTTCAAAAAAAAAAATTGGCTACAAAAAACAGTTTGGTTCCTGGGCAGCATTTCCTGTCCGCGGAGTCGTGCGTTTTCTTCCCCAGGCACCAAAAAGGCTTGATTTTTAAAAAGTGGAAGCAACACCATTTTTAGATATGGAATTCCACCCTCAATCTTGTCCAGGGGTCCTTTTTTGCCTTTGGTATCAAAAAAAATTTGGCTTCAAAAAACCGTTTGGTTCCTGGGCAGCATTTTCCTGACCGCGGAGTCATGCGTTTTCTACCCAGGCACCAAAAAGGCTTGATTTCAAAAAAGTGGAAGCAACACCATTTTTAGACATGGAATTCCACCCTCAATCTTGTCCTGGTGTCCTTTTTTGCCTTTGGTTTCAAAAAAAATTTGGCTTCAAAAAACAGTTTGGTTCCTGGGCAGCATTTTCCTGACCGCGGAGTCATGCGTTTTCTTCTCCAGAAACCAAAAAGGCTGGATTTTTAAAAAGTGGAAGCAACACCATTTTTAGACATGGAATTCCACCCTAAATCTTATCCCGGTGTCGTTTTTTGCCTTTGGTTTCAAAAAAAAAATTGGCTACAAAAAACAGTTTGGTTCCTGGGCAGCATTTCCTGACCGCGGAGTCATGCGTTTTCTTCCCCAGGCACCAAAAAGGCTTGATTTTTAAAAAGTGGAAGCAACACCATTTTTAGATATGGAATTCCACCCTCAATCTTGTCCAGGGGTCCTTTTTTGCCTTTGGTATCAAAAAAAATTTGGCTTCAAAAAACCGTTTGGTTCCTGGGCAGCATTTTCCTGACCGCGGAGTCATGCGTTTTCTTCCCCAGGCACCAAAAATGCTTGATTTTTAAAAAGTGGAAGCAACACCATTTTTAGACATGGAATTCCACCCTCAATCTTGTCCTGGGGTCCTTTTTTGCCTTTGGTTTCAAAAAAAAATTTGGCTTCAAAAAACAGTTTGGTTCCTGGGCAGCATTTTCCTGACCTGGGAGTCATGCATTTTCTTCCCCAGGCACCAAAAAGGCTTGATTTTTAAAAAGTGGAAGCAACACCATTTTTAGACATGGAATTCCACCCTAAATCTTGTCCTGGTGTCCTTTTTTGCCTTTGGTTTTAAAAAAAATTTGGCTTCAAAAACAGTTTGGTTCCTGGGCAGCATTTTCCTGACCACGGAGTCATGCGTTTTCTTCCCCAGGCACCAAAAAGGCTTGATTTTTAAAAAGTGGAAGCAACACCATTTTTAGACATGGAATTCCACCCTCAATCTTGTCCTGGGGTCCTTTTTTGCCTTTGGTTTCAAGAAAAAATTTGGCTTCAGAAAACAGTTTGGTTCCTGGGCAGCATTTTCCTGACCGCGGAGTCATGCGTTTTCTTCCCCAGGCACCAAAAAGGCTTGATTTTTAAAAAGTGGAAGCAACACCATTTTTAGACATGGAATTCCACCCTCAATCTTGTCCTGGGGTCCTTTTTTGCCTTTGGTTTCAAAAAAAAATTTGGCTTCAGAAAACAGTTTGGTTCCTGGGCAGCATTTTCCTGAGTCATGCGTTTTCTTCCCCAGGAACCAAAAAGGCTTGATTTTTTAAAAGTGGAAGCAACACCATTTTTAGACATGGAATTCCACCCTCAATCTTGTCCTGGGGTCCTTTTTTGCCTTTGGTTTCAAGAAAAAATTTGGCTTCAGAAAACAGTTTGGTTCCTGGGCAGCATTTTCCTGAGTCATGCGTTTTCTTCCCCAGGAACCAAAAAGGCTTGATTTTTTAAAAGTGGAAGCAACACCATTTTTAGACATGGAATTCCACCCTCAATCTTGTCCTGGGGTCCTTTTTTGCCTTTGGTTTCAAGAAAAAATTTGGCTTCAGAAAACAGTTTGGTTCCTGGGCAGCATTTTCCTGACCACGGAGTCATGCGTTTTCTACCCAGGCACCAAAAAGGCTTGATTTCAAAAAAGTGGAAGCAACACCATTTTTAGACATGGAATTCCACCCTCAATCTTGTCCTGGTGTCCTTTTTTGCCTTTGGTTTTAAAAAAAATTTGGCTTCAAAAACAGTTTGGTTCCTGGGCAGCATTTTCCTGACCACGGAGTCATGCGTTTTCTTCCCCAGGCACCAAAAAGGCTTGATTTTTAAAAAGTGGAAGCAACACCATTTTTAGACATGGAATTCCACCCTCAATCTTGTCCTGGGGTCCTTTTTTGCCTTTGGTTTCAAGAAAAAATTTGGCTTCAGAAAACAGTTTGGTTCCTGGGCAGCATTTTCCTGAGTCATGCGTTTTCTTCCCCAGGAACCAAAAAGGCTTGATTTTTTAAAAGTGGAAGCAACACCATTTTTAGACATGGAATTCCACCCTCAATCTTGTCCTGGTGTCGTTTTTTGCCTTTGGTTTCAAAAAAAAAAATTGGCTACAAAAAACAGTTTGGTTCCTGGGCAGCATTTCCTGACCGCGGAGTCATGCGTTTTCTTCCCCAGGCACCAAAAAGGCTTGATTTTTAAAAAGTGGAAGCAACACCATTTTTAGATATGGAATTCCACCCTCAATCTTGTCCAGGGGTCCTTTTTTGCCTTTGGTATCAAAAAAAATTTGGCTTCAAAAAACCGTTTGGTTCCTGGGCAGCATTTTCCTGACCGCGGAGTCACGCGTTTTCTTCCCCAGGCACCAAAAAGGCTTGATTTTTAAAAAGTGGAAGCAACACCATTTTTAGACATGGAATTCCACCCTCAATCTTATCCTGGTGTCGTTTTTTGCCTTTGGTTTCAAAAAAAAAAATTGGCTACAAAAAACAGTTTGGTTCCTGGGCAGCATTTCCTGTCCGCGGAGTCATGCGTTTTCTTCCCCAGGCACCAAAAAGGCTTGATTTTTAAAAAGTGGAAGCAACACCATTTTTAGATATGGAATTCCACCCTCAATCTTGTCCAGGGGTCCTTTTTTGCCTTTGGTATCAAAAAAAATTTGGCTTCAAAAAACCGTTTGGTTCCTGGGCAGCATTTTCCTGACCGCGGAGTCATGCGTTTTCTACCCAGGCACCAAAAAGGCTTGATTTCAAAAAAGTGGAAGCAACACCATTTTTAGACATGGAATTCCACCCTCAATCTTGTCCTGGTGTCCTTTTTTGCCTTTGGTTTCAAAAAAAATTTGGCTTCAGAAAACAGTTTGGTTCCTGGGCAGCATTTTCCTGAGTCATGCGTTTTCTTCCCCAGGAACCAAAAAGGCTTGATTTTTTAAAAGTGGAAGCAACACCATTTTTAGACATGGAATTCCACCCTCAATCTTGTCCTGGTGTCGTTTTTTGCCTTTGGTTTCAAAAAAAAAAATTGGCTACAAAAAACAGTTTGGTTCCTGGGCAGCATTTCCTGACCGCGGAGTCATGCGTTTTCTTCCCCAGGCACCAAAAAGGCTTGATTTTTAAAAAGTGGAAGCAACACCATTTTTAGATATGGAATTCCACCCTCAATCTTGTCCAGGGGTCCTTTTTTGCCTTTGGTATCAAAAAAAATTTGGCTTCAAAAAACCGTTTGGTTCCTGGGCAGCATTTTCCTGACCGCGGAGTCACGCGTTTTCTTCCCCAGGCACCAAAAAGGCTTGATTTTTAAAAAGTGGAAGCAACACCATTTTTAGACATGGAATTCCACCCTCAATCTTATCCTGGTGTCGTTTTTTGCCTTTGGTTTCAAAAAAAAAAATTGGCTACAAAAAACAGTTTGGTTCCTGGGCAGCATTTCCTGTCCGCGGAGTCATGCGTTTTCTTCCCCAGGCACCAAAAAGGCTTGATTTTTAAAAAGTGGAAGCAACACCATTTTTAGATATGGAATTCCACCCTCAATCTTGTCCAGGGGTCCTTTTTTGCCTTTGGTATCAAAAAAAATTTGGCTTCAAAAAACCGTTTGGTTCCTGGGCAGCATTTTCCTGACCGCGGAGTCATGCGTTTTCTACCCAGGCACCAAAAAGGCTTGATTTCAAAAAAGTGGAAGCAACACCATTTTTAGACATGGAATTCCACCCTCAATCTTGTCCTGGTGTCCTTTTTTGCCTTTGGTTTCAAAAAAAATTTGGCTTCAAAAAACAGTTTGGTTCCTGGGCAGCATTTTCCTGACCGCGGAGTCATGCGTTTTCTTCTCCAGAAACCAAAAAGGCTGGATTTTTAAAAAGTGGAAGCAACACCATTTTTAGACATGGAATTCCACCCTCAATCTTATCCCGGTGTCGTTTTTTGCCTTTGGTTTCAAAAAAAAAATTGGCTACAAAAAACAGTTTGGTTCCTGGGCAGCATTTCCTGACCGCGGAGTCATGCGTTTTCTTCCCCAGGCACCAAAAAGGCTTGATTTTTAAAAAGTGGAAGCAACACCATTTTTAGATATGGAATTCCACCCTCAATCTTGTCCAGGGGTCCTTTTTTGCCTTTGGTATCAAAAAAAATTTGGCTTCAAAAAACCGTTTGGTTCCTGGGCAGCATTTTCCTGACCGCGGAGTCATGCGTTTTCTTCCCCAGGCACCAAAAATGCTTGATTTTTAAAAAGTGGAAGCAACACCATTTTTAGACATGGAATTCCACCCTCAATCTTGTCCTGGGGTCCTTTTTTGCCTTTGGTTTCAAAAAAAAATTTGGCTTCAAAAAACAGTTTGGTTCCTGGGCAGCATTTTCCTGACCTGGGAGTCATGCATTTTCTTCCCCAGGCACCAAAAAGGCTTGATTTTTAAAAAGTGGAAGCAACACCATTTTTAGACATGGAATTCCACCCTAAATCTTGTCCTGGTGTCCTTTTTTGCCTTTGGTTTTAAAAAAAATTTGGCTTCAAAAACAGTTTGGTTCCTGGGCAGCATTTTCCTGACCACGGAGTCATGCGTTTTCTTCCCCAGGCACCAAAAAGGCTTGATTTTTAAAAAGTGGAAGCAACACCATTTTTAGATATGGAATTCCACCCTCAATCTTGTCCAGGGGTCCTTTTTTGCCTTTGGTATCAAAAAAAATTTGGCTTCAAAAAACCGTTTGGTTCCTGGGCAGCATTTTCCTGACCGCGGAGTCATGCGTTTTCTACCCAGGCACCAAAAAGGCTTGATTTCAAAAAAGTGGAAGCAACACCATTTTTAGACATGGAATTCCACCCTCAATCTTGTCCTGGTGTCCTTTTTTGCCTTTGGTTTCAAAAAAAATTTGGCTTCAAAAAACAGTTTGGTTCCTGGGCAGCATTTTCCTGACCGCGGAGTCATGCGTTTTCTTCTCCAGAAACCAAAAAGGCTGGATTTTTAAAAAGTGGAAGCAACACCATTTTTAGACATGGAATTCCACCCTCAATCTTATCCCGGTGTCGTTTTTTGCCTTTGGTTTCAAAAAAAAAATTGGCTACAAAAAACAGTTTGGTTCCTGGGCAGCATTTCCTGACCGCGGAGTCATGCGTTTTCTTCCCCAGGCACCAAAAAGGCTTGATTTTTAAAAAGTGGAAGCAACACCATTTTTAGATATGGAATTCCACCCTCAATCTTGTCCAGGGGTCCTTTTTTGCCTTTGGTATCAAAAAAAATTTGGCTTCAAAAAACCGTTTGGTTCCTGGGCAGCATTTTCCTGACCGCGGAGTCATGCGTTTTCTTCCCCAGGCACCAAAAATGCTTGATTTTTAAAAAGTGGAAGCAACACCATTTTTAGACATGGAATTCCACCCTCAATCTTGTCCTGGGGTCCTTTTTTGCCTTTGGTTTCAAAAAAAAATTTGGCTTCAAAAAACAGTTTGGTTCCTGGGCAGCATTTTCCTGACCTGGGAGTCATGCATTTTCTTCCCCAGGCACCAAAAAGGCTTGATTTTTAAAAAGTGGAAGCAACACCATTTTTAGACATGGAATTCCACCCTAAATCTTGTCCTGGTGTCCTTTTTTGCCTTTGGTTTTAAAAAAAATTTGGCTTCAAAAACAGTTTGGTTCCTGGGCAGCATTTTCCTGACCACGGAGTCATGCGTTTTCTTCCCCAGGCACCAAAAAGGCTTGATTTTTAAAAAGTGGAAGCAACACCATTTTTAGACATGGAATTCCACCCTCAATCTTGTCCTGGGGTCCTTTTTTGCCTTTGGTTTCAAGAAAAAATTTGGCTTCAGAAAACAGTTTGGTTCCTGGGCAGCATTTTCCTGACCGCGGAGTCATGCGTTTTCTTCCCCAGGCACCAAAAAGGCTTGATTTTTAAAAAGTGGAAGCAACACCATTTTTAGACATGGAATTCCACCCTCAATCTTGTCCTGGGGTCCTTTTTTGCCTTTGGTTTCAAAAAAAAATTTGGCTTCAGAAAACAGTTTGGTTCCTGGGCAGCATTTTCCTGAGTCATGCGTTTTCTTCCCCAGGAACCAAAAAGGCTTGATTTTTTAAAAGTGGAAGCAACACCATTTTTAGACATGGAATTCCACCCTCAATCTTGTCCTGGGGTCCTTTTTTGCCTTTGGTTTCAAGAAAAAATTTGGCTTCAGAAAACAGTTTGGTTCCTGGGCAGCATTTTCCTGAGTCATGCGTTTTCTTCCCCAGGAACCAAAAAGGCTTGATTTTTTAAAAGTGGAAGCAACACCATTTTTAGACATGGAATTCCACCCTCAATCTTGTCCTGGGGTCCTTTTTTGCCTTTGGTTTCAAGAAAAAATTTGGCTTCAGAAAACAGTTTGGTTCCTGGGCAGCATTTTCCTGACCACGGAGTCATGCGTTTTCTACCCAGGCACCAAAAAGGCTTGATTTCAAAAAAGTGGAAGCAACACCATTTTTAGACATGGAATTCCACCCTCAATCTTGTCCTGGTGTCCTTTTTTGCCTTTGGTTTTAAAAAAAATTTGGCTTCAAAAACAGTTTGGTTCCTGGGCAGCATTTTCCTGACCACGGAGTCATGCGTTTTCTTCCCCAGGCACCAAAAAGGCTTGATTTTTAAAAAGTGGAAGCAATACCATTTTTAGACATGGAATTCCACCCTCAATCTTGTCCTGGGGTCCTTTTTTGCCTTTGGTTTCAAGAAAAAATTTGGCTTCAGAAAACAGTTTGGTTCCTGGGCAGCATTTTCCTGACCACGGAGTCATGCGTTTTCTTCCCCAGGCACCAAACAGGCTTGATTTTTAAAAAGTGGAAGCAACACCATTTTTAGACATGGAATTCCACCCTCAATCTTGTCCTGGGGTCCTTTTTTGCCTTTGGTTTCAAGAAAAAATTTGGCTTCAGAAAACAGTTTGGTTCCTGGGCAGCATTTTCCTGAGTCATGCGTTTTCTTCCCCAGGAACCAAAAAGGCTTGATTTTTTAAAAGTGGAAGCAACACCATTTTTAGACATGGAATTCCACCCTCAATCTTGTCCTGGGGTCCTTTTTTGCCTTTGGTTTCAAGAAAAAATTTGGCTTCAGAAAACAGTTTGGTTCCTGGGCAGCATTTTCCTGACCACGGAGTCATGCGTTTTCTTCCCCAGGCACCAAAAAGGCTTGATTTTTAAAAAGTGGAAGCCACACCATTTTTAGACATGGAATTCCACCCTCAATCTTGTCCTGGGGTCCTTTTTTGCCTTTGGTTTCAAAAAAAAATTTGGCTTCAGAAAACAGTTTGGTTCCTGGGCAGCATTTTCCTG
The DNA here is from genome assembly GCF_059756535.1 of Pantherophis guttatus. NCBI lineage: Eukaryota > Metazoa > Chordata > Lepidosauria > Squamata > Colubridae > Pantherophis > Pantherophis guttatus. The sequence continues at coordinate 16,397,417 of NC_142074.1, read as the reverse complement.
ACTGCGGAGTCATGCGCTTTCTTCCCCAGGCACCAAAAAGGCTTGATTTGTAAAAAGTGGAAGCAACACCATTTTTAGACATAGAATTCCACCCTCAATCTTGTCCAGGGGTCCTTTTTTGCCTTTGGTATCAAAAAAAATTTGGCTTCAAAAAACCGTTTGGTTCCTGGGCAGCATTTTCCTGACCGCGGAGTCATGCGTTTTCTACCCAGGCACCAAAAAGGCTTGATTTCAAAAAAGTGGAAGCAACACCATTTTTAGACATGGAATTCCACCCTCAATCTTGTCCTGGTGTCCTTTTTTGCCTTTGGTTTTAAAAAAAATTTGGCTTCAAAAACAGTTTGGTTCCTGGGCAGCATTTTCCTGACCGCGGAGTCAGGCGTTTTCTTCCCCAGGCACCAAAAAGGCTCGATTTTTAAAAAGTGGAAGCAACACCATTTTTAGACATGGAATTCCACCCACAATCTTGTCCTGGGGTCCTTTTTTGCCTTTGGTTTCAAAAAAAAATTTGGCTTCAGAAAACAGTTTGGTTCCTGGGCAGCATTTTCCTGACCGCGGAGTCATGCGTTTTCTTCTCCAGAAACCAAAAAGGCTGGATTTTTAAAAAGTGGAAGCAACACCATTTTTAGACATGGAATTCCACCCTCAATCTTGTCCTGGTGTCGTTTTTTGCCTTTGGTTTCAAAAAAAAAAATTGGCTACAAAAAACAGTTTGGTTCCTGGGCAGCATTTCCTGACCGCGGAGTCATGCGTTTTCTTCCCCAGGCACCAAAAAGGCTTGATTTTTAAAAAGTGGAAGCAACACCATTTTTAGACATGGAATTCCACCCTCAATCTTATCCTGGTGTCGTTTTTTGCCTTTGGTTTCAAAAAAAAAAAATTGGCTACAAAAAACAGTTTGGTTCCTGGGCAGCATTTCCTGTCCGCGGAGTCATGCGTTTTCTTCCCCAGGCACCAAAAAGGCTTGATTTTTAAAAAGTGGAAGCAACACCATTTTTAGATATGGAATTCCACCCTCAATCTTGTCCAGGGGTCCTTTTTTGCCTTTGGTATCAAAAAAAATTTGGCTTCAAAAAACCGTTTGGTTCCTGGGCAGCATTTTCCTGACCGCGGAGTCATGCGTTTTCTACCCAGGCACAAAAAAGGCTTGATTTCAAAAAAGTGGAAGCAACACCATTTTTAGACATGGAATTCCACCCTCAATCTTGTCCTGGTGTCCTTTTTTGCCTTTGGTTTCAAAAAAAATTTGGCTTCAAAAAACAGTTTGGTTCCTGGGCAGCATTTTCCTGACCGCGGAGTCATGCGTTTTCTTCTCCAGAAACCAAAAAGGCTGGATTTTTAAAAAGTGGAAGCAACACCATTTTTAGACATGGAATTCCACCCTCAATCTTATCCCGGTGTCGTTTTTTGCCTTTGGTTTCAAAAAAAAAATTGGCTACAAAAAACAGTTTGGTTCCTGGGCAGCATTTCCTGACCGCGGAGTCATGCGTTTTCTTCCCCAGGCACCAAAAAGGCTTGATTTTTAAAAAGTGGAAGCAACACCATTTTTAGATATGGAATTCCACCCTCAATCTTGTCCAGGGGTCCTTTTTTGCCTTTGGTATCAAAAAAATTTGGCTTCAAAAAACCGTTTGGTTCCTGGGCAGCATTTTCCTGACCGCGGAGTCATGCGTTTTCTTCCCCAGGCACCAAAAATGCTTGATTTTTAAAAAGTGGAAGCAACACCATTTTTAGACATGGAATTCCACCCTCAATCTTGTCCTGGGGTCCTTTTTTGCCTTTGGTTTCAAAAAAAAATTTGGCTTCAAAAAACAGTTTGGTTCCTGGGCAGCATTTTCCTGACCTGGGAGTCATGCATTTTCTTCCCCAGGCACCAAAAAGGCTTGATTTTTAAAAAGTGGAAGCAACACCATTTTTAGACATGGAATTCCACCCTAAATCTTGTCCTGGTGTCCTTTTTTGCCTTTGGTTTTAAAAAAAATTTGGCTTCAAAAACAGTTTGGTTCCTGGGCAGCATTTTCCTGACCACGGAGTCATGCGTTTTCTTCCCCAGGCACCAAAAAGGTTTGATTTTTAAAAAGTGGAAGCAACACCATTTTTAGACATGGAATTCCACCCTCAATCTTGTCCTGGGGTCCTTTTTTGCCTTTGGTTTCAAGAAAAAATTTGGCTTCAGAAAACAGTTTGGTTCCTGGGCAGCATTTTCCTGACCGCGGAGTCATGCGTTTTCTTCCCCAGGCACCAAAAAGGCTTGATTTTTAAAAAGTGGAAGCAACACCATTTTTAGACATGGAATTCCACCCTCAATCTTGTCCTGGGGTCCTTTTTTGCCTTTGGTTTCAAAAAAAAAATTGGCTTCAGAAAACAGTTTGGTTCCTGGGCAGCATTTTCCTGACTGCGGAGTCATGCGCTTTCTTCCCCAGGCACCAAAAAGGCTTGATTTGTAAAAAGTGGAAGCAACACCATTTTTAGACATAGAATTCCACCCTCAATCTTGTCCAGGGGTCCTTTTTTGCCTTTGGTATCAAAAAAAATTTGGCTTCAAAAAACCGTTTGGTTCCTGGGCAGCATTTTCCTGACCGCGGAGTCATGCGTTTTCTACCCAGGCACCAAAAAGGCTTGATTTCAAAAAAGTGGAAGCAACACCATTTTTAGACATGGAATTCCACCCTCAATCTTGTCCTGGTGTCCTTTTTTGCCTTTGGTTTTAAAAAAAATTTGGCTTCAAAAACAGTTTGGTTCCTGGGCAGCATTTTCCTGACCACGGAGTCATGCGTTTTCTTCCCCAGGCACCAAAAAGGCTTGATTTTTAAAAAGTGGAAGCAACACCATTTTTAGACATGGAATTCCACCCTCAATCTTGTCCTGGGGTCCTTTTTTGCCTTTGGTTTCAAGAAAAAATTTGGCTTCAGAAAACAGTTTGGTTCCTGGGCAGCATTTTCCTGACCACGGAGTCATGCGTTTTCTTCCCCAGGCACCAAAAAGGCTTGATTTTTAAAAAGTGGAAGCAACACCATTTTTAGACATGGAATTCCACCCTCAATCTTGTCCTGGGGTCCTTTTTTGCCTTTGGTTTCAAGAAAAAATTTGGCTTCAGAAAACAGTTTGGTTCCTGGGCAGCATTTTCCTGAGTCATGCGTTTTCTTCCCCAGGAACCAAAAAGGCTTGATTTTTTAAAAGTGGAAGCAACACCATTTTTAGACATGGAATTCCACCCTCAATCTTGTCCTGGGGTCCTTTTTTGCCTTTGGTTTCAAGAAAAAATTTGGCTTCAGAAAACAGTTTGGTTCCTGGGCAGCATTTTCCTGACCACGGAGTCATGCGTTTTCTTCCCCAGGCACCAAAAAGGCTTGATTTTTAAAAAGTGGAAGCCACACCATTTTTAGACATGGAATTCCACCCTCAATCTTGTCCTGGGGTCCTTTTTTGCCTTTGGTTTCAAAAAAAAATTTGGCTTCAGAAAACAGTTTGGTTCCTGGGCAGCATTTTCCTGACTGCGGAGTCATGCGCTTTCTTCCCCAGGCACCAAAAAGGCTTGATTTGTAAAAAGTGGAAGCAACACCATTTTTAGACATAGAATTCCACCCTCAATCTTGTCCAGGGGTCCTTTTTTGCCTTTGGTATCAAAAAAAATTTGGCTTCAAAAAACCGTTTGGTTCCTGGGCAGCATTTTCCTGACCGCGGAGTCATGCGTTTTCTACCCAGGCACCAAAAAGGCTTGATTTCAAAAAAGTGGAAGCAACACCATTTTTAGACATGGAATTCCACCCTCAATCTTGTCCTGGTGTCCTTTTTTGCCTTTGGTTTTAAAAAAAATTTGGCTTCAAAAACAGTTTGGTTCCTGGGCAGCATTTTCCTGACCGCGGAGTCAGGCGTTTTCTTCCCCAGGCACCAAAAAGGCTCGATTTTTAAAAAGTGGAAGCAACACCATTTTTAGACATGGAATTCCACCCACAATCTTGTCCTGGGGTCCTTTTTTGCCTTTGGTTTCAAAAAAAAATTTGGCTTCAGAAAACAGTTTGGTTCCTGGGCAGCATTTTCCTGACCGCGGAGTCATGCGTTTTCTTCTCCAGAAACCAAAAAGGCTGGATTTTTAAAAAGTGGAAGCAACACCATTTTTAGACATGGAATTCCACCCTCAATCTTGTCCTGGTGTCGTTTTTTGCCTTTGGTTTCAAAAAAAAAAATTGGCTACAAAAAACAGTTTGGTTCCTGGGCAGCATTTCCTGACCGCGGAGTCATGCGTTTTCTTCCCCAGGCACCAAAAAGGCTTGATTTTTAAAAAGTGGAAGCAACACCATTTTTAGATATGGAATTCCACCCTCAATCTTGTCCAGGGGTCCTTTTTTGCCTTTGGTATCAAAAAAAATTTGGCTTCAAAAAACCGTTTGGTTCCTGGGCAGCATTTTCCTGACCGCGGAGTCATGCGTTTTCTACCCAGGCACCAAAAAGGCTTGATTTCAAAAAAGTGGAAGCAACACCATTTTTAGACATGGAATTCCACCCTCAATCTTGTCCTGGTGTCCTTTTTTGCCTTTGGTTTCAAAAAAAATTTGGCTTCAAAAAACAGTTTGGTTCCTGGGCAGCATTTTCCTGACCGCGGAGTCATGCGTTTTCTTCCCCAGGCACCAAAAATGCTTGATTTTTAAAAAGTGGAAGCAACACCATTTTTAGACATGGAATTCCACCCTCAATCTTGTCCTGGGGTCCTTTTTTGCCTTTGGTTTCAAAAAAAAATTTGGCTTCAAAAAACAGTTTGGTTCCTGGGCAGTATTTTCCTGACCGCGGAGTCATGCGTTTTCTTCCCCAGGCACCAAAAAGGCTTGATTTTTAAAAAGTGGAAGCAACACCATTTTTAGACATGGAATTCCACCCTCAATCTTGTCCTGGGGTCCTTTTTTGTCTTTGGTTTCAAAAAAAAATTTGGCTTCAGAAAACAGTTTGGTTCCTGGGCAGCATTTTCCTGACCGCGGAGTCATGCGTTTTCTTCCCCAGGCACCAAAAAGGCTTGATTTTTAAAAAGTGGAAGCAACACCATTTTTAGACATGGAATTCCACATCAATCTTGCCCAGGGGTCCTTGTTTGCCTTTGGTATCAAAAAAAATTTGGCTTCAAAAAACAGTTTGGTTCCTGGGCAGTATTTTCCTGACCGCGGAGTCATGCGTTTTCTTCCCCAGGCACCAAAAAGGCTTGATTTTTAAAAAGTGGAAGCAACACCATTTGTAGACATGGAATTCCACCCAAAATCTTGTCCTGGGGTCCTTTTTTGCCTTTGGTTTCAAAAAAAAAAATTGGCTTCAGAAAAGTGTTTGGTTCCTGGGCAGCATTTTCCTGACCGCGGAGTCATGCGCTTTCTTCCCCAGGCACCAAAAAGGCTTGATTTTTAAAAAGTGGAAGCAACACCATTTTTAGACATAGAATTCCACCCTCAATCTTGTCCAGGGGTCCTTTTTTGCCTTTGGTATCAAAAAAAATTTGGCTTCAAAAAACCGTTTGGTTCCTGGGCAGCATTTTCCTGACCGCGGAGTCATGCGTTTTCTACCCAGGCACCAAAAAGGCTTGATTTCAAAAAAGTGGAAGCAACACCATTTTTAGACATGGAATTCCACCCTCAATCTTGTCCTGGGGTCCTTTTTTGCCTTTGGTTTCAAAAAAAATTTGGCTTCAGAAAACAGTTTGGTTCCTGGGCAGCATTTTCCTGACCGCGGAGTCATGCGTTTTCTTCCCCAGGCACCAAAAAGGCTTGATTTTTAAAAAGTGGAAGCAACACCATTTTTAGACATGGAATTCCACCCTCAATCTTGTCCTGGTGTCCTTTTTTGCCTTTGGTTTCAAAAAAAAATTTGGCTTCAAAAAACAGTTTGGTTCCTGGGCAGCATTTTCCTGACCGCGGAGTCATGCGTTTTCTTCCCCAGGCACCAAAAAGGCTCGATTTTTAAAAAGTGGAGGCAACACCATTTTTAGACATGGAATTCCACCCTCAATCTTGTCCTGGGGTCCTTTTTTGTCTTTGGTTTCAAAAAAAAATTTGGCTTCAGAAAACAGTTTGGTTCCTGGGCAGCATTTTCCTGACCGCGGAGTCATGCGTTTTCTTCTCTAGAAACCAAAAAGGCTGGATTTTTAAAAAGTGGAAGCAACACCATTTTTAGACATGGAATTACACCCTCAATCTTGTCCTGGGGTCCTTTTTTGTCTTTGGTTTCAAAAAAAAATTTGGCTTCAGAAAACAGTTTGGTTCCTGGGCAGCATTTTCCTGACCGCGGAGTCATGCGTTTTCTACCCAGGCACCAAAAAGGCTTGATTTCAAAAAAGTGGAAGCAACACCATTTTTAGACATGGAATTCCACCCTCAATCTTGTCCTGGTGTCCTTTTTTGCCTTTGGTTTCAAAAAAAATTTGGCTTCAGAAAACAGTTTGGTTCCTGGGCAGCATTTTCCTGACCGCGGAGTCATGAGTTTTCTTCCCCAGGCACCAAAAATGCTTGATTTTTAAAAAGTGGAAGCAACACCATTTTTAGACATGGAATTCCACCCTCAATCTTGTCCTGGTGTCCTTTTTTGCCTTTGGTTTCAAAAAAAAATTTGGCTTCAAAAAACAGTTTGGTTCCTCGGCAGCATTTTCCTGACCGCGGAGTCATGCGTTTTCTTCCCCAGGCACCAAAAAGGCTCGATTTTTAAAAAGTGGAAGCAACACCATTTTTAGACATGGAATTCCACCCTCAATCTTGTCCTGGGGTCCTTTTTTGTCTTTGGTTTCAAAAAATAATTTGGCTTCAGAAAACAGTTTGGTTCCTGGGCAGCATTTTCCTGACCGCGGAGTCATGCGTTTTCTTCTCTAGAAACCAAAAAGGCTGGATTTTTAAAAAGTGGAAGCAACACCATTTTTAGACATGGAATTCCACCCTCAATCTTGTCATGGTGTCGTTTTTTGTCTTTGGTTTCAAAAAAAAATTTGGCTTCAGAAAACAGTTTGGTTCCTGGGCAGCATTTTCCTGACCGCGGAGTCATGCGTTTTCTACCCAGGCACCAAAAAGGCTTGATTTCAAAAAAGTGGAAGCAACACCATTTTTAGACATGGAATTCCACCCTCAATCTTGTCCTGGTGTCCTTTTTTGCCTTTGGTTTCAAAAAAAATTTGGCTTCAAAAAACAGTTTGGTTCCTGGGCAGCATTTTCCTGACCGCGGAGTCATGCGTTTTCTTCCCCAGGCACCAAAAATGCTTGATTTTTAAAAAGTGGAAGCAACACCATTTTTAGACATGGAATTCCACCCTCAATCTTGTCCTGGGGTCCTTTTTTGCCTTTGGTTTCAAAAAAAAATTTGGCTTCAGAAAACAGTTTGGTTCCTGGGCAGCATTTTCCTGACCGCGGAGTCATGCGTTTTCTTCTCCAGAAACCAAAAAGGCTGGATTTTTAAAAAGTGGAAGCAACACCATTTTTAGACATGGAATTCCACCCTCAATCTTGTCCTGGTGTCGTTTTTTGCCTATGGTTTCAAAAAAAAAATTGGCTACAAAAAACAGTTTGGTTCCTGGGCAGCATTTCCTGACCGCGGAGTCATGCGTTTTCTTCCCCAGGCACCAAAAAGGCTTGATTTTTAAAAAGTGGAAGCAACACCATTTTTAGACATGGAATTCCACCCTCAATCTTGTCCTGGGGTCCTTTTTTGCCTTTGGTTTCAAAAAAAAATTTGGCTTCAAAAAACTGTTTGGTTCCTGGGCAGCATTTTCCTGACCGCGGAGTCATGCGTTTTCTTCCCCAGGCACCAAAAAGGCTCGATTTTTAAAAAGTGTAAGCAACACCATTTTTAGACATGGAATTCCACCCTCAATCTTGTCCTGGGGTCCTTTTTTGTCTTTGGTTTCAAAAAAAAAATTGGCTTTAGAAAACAGTTTGGTTCCTGGGCAGCATTTTCCTGACCGCGGAGTCATGCGTTTTCTACCCAGGCACCAAAAAGGCTTGATTTCAAAAAAGTGGAAGCAACACCATTTTTAGACATGGAATTCCACCCTCAATCTTGTCCTGGTGTCCTTTTTTGCCTTTGGTTTCAAAAAAAATTTGGCTTCAAAAAACAGTTTGGTTCCTGGGCAGCATTTTCCTGACCGCGGAGTCATGCGTTTTCTTCCCCAGGCACCAAAAATGCTTGATTTTTAAAAAGTGGAAGCAACACCATTTTTAGACATGGAATTCCACCCTCAATCTTGTCCTGGGGTCCTTTTTTGCCTTTGGTTTTAAAAAAAAATTTGGCTTCAAAAAACAGTTTGGTTCCTGGGCAGCATTTTCCTGACCGCGGAGTCATGCGTTTTCTTCCCCAGGCACCAAAAAGGCTCGATTTTTAAAAAGTGGAAGCAACACCATTTTTAGACATGGAATTCCACCCTCAATCTTGTCCTGGGGTCCTTTTTTTCTTTGGTTTCAAAAAAAAATTTGGCTTCAGAAAACAGTTTGGTTCCTGGGCAGCATTTTCCTGACCGCGGAGTCATGCGTTTTCCTCTCTAGAAACCAAAAAGGCTGGATTTTTAAAAAGTGGAAGCAACACCATTTTTAGACATGGAATTCCACCCTCAATCTTGTCCTGGTGTCGTTTCTTGCCTATGGTTTCAAAAAAAAAATTGGCTACAAAAAACAGTTTGGTTCCTGGGCAGCATTTCCTGACCGCGGAGTCATGCGTTTTCTTCCCCAGGCACCAAAAAGGCTTGATTTTTAAAAAGTGGAAGCAACACCATTTTTAGACATGGAATTCCACCCTCAATCTTGTCCTGGGGTCCTTTTTTGTCTTTGGTTTCAAAAAAAAAATTTGGCTTCAGAAAACAGTTTGGTTCCTGGGCAGCATTTTCCTGACCGCGGAGTCATGCGTTTTCTTCTCTAGAAACCAAAAAGGCTTGATTTTTAAAAAGTGGAAGCAACACCATTTTTAGACATGGAATTCCACCTCAATCTTGCCCAGGGGTCCTTTTTTGCCTTTGGTATCAAAAAAAATTTGGCTTCAAAAAACAGTTTGGTTCCTGGGCAGCATTTTCCTGACCGCGGAGTCATGCGTTTTCTACCCAGGCACCAAAAAGGCTTGATTTCAAAAAAGTGGAAGCAACACCATTTTTAGACATGGAATTCCACCCTCAATCTTGTCCTGGTGTCCTTTTTTGCCTTTGGTTTCAAAAAAAATTTGGCTTCAAAAAACAGTTTGGTTCCTGGGCAGCATTTTCCTGACCGCGGAGTCATGCGTTTTCTTCCCCAGGCACCAAAAATGCTTGATTTTTAAAAAGTGGAAGCAACACCATTTTTAGACATGGAATTCCACCCTCAATCTTGTCCTGGTGTCCTTTTTTGCCTTTGGTTTTAAAAAAAAATTTGGCTTCAAAAAACCGTTTGGTTCCTGGGCAGCATTTTCCTGACCGTGGAGTCATGCGTTTTCTTCCCCAGGCACCAAAAAGGCTGGATTTTTAAAAAGTGGAAGCAACACCATTTTTAGACATGGAATTCCACCCTCAATCTTGTCCTGGGGTCCTTTTTTGTCTTTGGTTTCAAAAAAAAATTTGGCTTCAGAAAACAGTTTGGTTCCTGGGCAGCATTTTCCTGACCGCGGAGTCATGCGTTTTCCTCTCTAGAAACCAAAAAGGCTGGATTTTTAAAAAGTGGAATCAACACCATTTTTAGACATGGAATTCCACCCTCAATCTTGTCCTGGTGTCGTTTCTTGCCTATGGTTTCAAAAAAAAAATTGGCTACAAAAAACAGTTTGGTTCCTGGGCAGCATTTCCTGACCGCGGAGTCATGCGTTTTCTTCCCCAGGCACCAAAAAGGCTTGATTTTTAAAAAGTGGAAGCAACACCATTTTTAGATATGGAATTCCACCCTCAATCTTGTCCAGGGGTCCTTTTTTGCCTTTGGTATCCAAAAAAATTTGGCTTCAAAAAACCGTTTGGTTCCTGGGCAGCATTTTCCTGACCGCGGAGTCATGCGTTTTCTACCCAGGCACCAAAAAGGCTTGATTTCAAAAAAGTGGAAGCAACACCATTTTTAGACATGGAATTCCACCCTCAATCTTGTCCTGGTGTCCTTTTTTGCCTTTGGTTTCAAAAAAAATTTGGCTTCAAAAAACAGTTTGGTTCCTGGGCAGCATTTTCCTGACCGCAGCGTCATGTGTTTTCTTCTCCAGCCACCAAAAAGGCTTGATTTTTAAAAAGTGGAAGCAACCCCATTTTTAGACATGGAGTTTGACGCTCAATCTTGTCCTGGGGTCCTTTTTTGCCTTTGGTTTCAAAAAAAATTTGGCTTCAAAAAATTGTTTGCTTCCTGGGCAGTATTTTCCTGACCGCGGAGTCATGTGTTTTCTTCCCCAGGCACCAAAAAGGCTCGATTTTTAAAACGTGAAAGCAACACCATTTTTAGACATGGAATTCCACCCTCAGTCTTGTCCTGGGGTCCTTTTTTGCCTTTGGTTTCAAAAAAAAATTGGCTTCAGAAAACAGTTTGGTTCCTGGGCAGCATTTCCCTGACCGCGGAGTCATGCGTTTTCTTCCCCAGGCACCAAAAAGGCTTGATTTTTAAAACGTGAAAGCAACACCATTTTTAGACATGGAATTCCACCCTCAGTCTTTTCCTGGGGTCCTTTTTTGCCTTTGGTTTCAAAAAAAAAATTGGCTTCAGAAAACAGTTTGGTTCCTGGGCAGCATTTCCCTGACCGCGGAGTCATGCATTTTCTTCCCTGGGCACCAAAAAGTCTCAATTTTTGAAAACTGGAAGCGACACCATTTTTAAAGATGGAATTCTACTCCAAATCTCATCCTGGTATCTGTTTTTCCAATTGGTTTCAAAAAAAATTTGAGTTTTAAATATTTGGGTTGGTAAAATGAGGACCCCGATTGTTGGGGGTCATAGGCTGACTCTGTAAACTTCTTAGAGAAGGCTGGACAGCACTGTGAAGCAATATATAAGTCTAAGTGTGATTGTTATCCTCCCACCTAAATAATGATGTTCTCATCAATACTAAAGAGTTGCATAGACATTGTGGTCTATTTTTCTGAGAAAGGTTTCTCAAATGCTCTTTCTTTGAAGTGTTTTCTAAACCAACTTCTCTTTCCTTTGACGTAAGGACAAGCATCTGAAAAATATGGAGAATGATTTTGCAGAATCCTACTGCGTTACGCTATAGTGGTGAATATCATCTTTCTTTTGGCCTTTCTTTTCAACCTATTGGATCATCGGAGAAATACAAAAACCAGCACATCCTTTTGCCCTTTTGCCATTTCCCTGGATTGTGTTTGTATGACATATTCTGTGTCTCCCTCTCCTTGACACTTCATGACTTGAAACATCAATCATGTACAATGGTGCCAGATGCTTTCCGCTGTTTCCCTCACTCATGGATCCTTTCCAACTACTCTAACATTCATTTTTCATGGTCTTTCTTTGATTCTGCCTCCTTCCTTCCTCCCCTTGTCACCTTTCCCTCTATCTTTAATTAAGCTCTTGAGTCCTGTGGATTCGGACAGTCGTTCGAATGAGCGATTTTTTTTTTTGAGACTCTTCAATTCTACTTGAGGTTCCCCACAGGTTCAGAAAGGAAGAAAATACATTTGATCAGCATAGATAGTCCAAGAAACATTTTTTTGAGGCCTGAAGAAGATAACAAGATGGCAACCTCTCTCTGTTCAATGTACAAGAGTTGACGAGGTTGGCATTTTGCATATGTAGTTGGGATATATTGTTTTTTTTTTTTTTTTAAATAATTTTCTTTTAATACAAACATTCCATCTTTCATTAAACAGTGTATCGTCTGGGTATAAGATTTTTTGTGTCTTAACAATTAAACTTACCACCATATTTATTTCTTACATTCATTCTTATATTAATACTAAATAATAATATCGTGTTTCCCCAAAAATAAGGATAGATAAATAAGAGCAAAACCCCACTCCTTTCTAGCACTGATGATATTACCTAGTTTGGTAATGAAATGTCAGCAAGAAAACTGCCGAACTCAGAGAGCACCAAAGACCCCCTCAGTTTTTTTGAGGAGAGGGGAAAGAACTTTGAAAATGATTCCCTGGATATGTTCTCTGTTTTTGCTGTCTCTGATTTCCTTGAAGTTTACATCACTCCCTGATTTTTCAACATTTACTTCAGCTCTACTTACTGTACTTTGTTATTGACTTTATTCAAGTACTTTCTTCTTTGACCCTGAGTTTTTCTTTGTTTGTTTGTTTGTTTTGCTTCTCTCAGCCCAAGGAAATAGCAAGCCAAGGTGCAAGGATGAAGTGTGATCCTGAATAGACCATATGGTGTTGTCTCTACATGACATGCTATCCTGTGATTATCTTTACCATGGTTTATTCAATTAACCCATTTTGGGGCTCATACAAGACAGCAGTCTCTAAACTAACTACAGTACAGAGATTACGTTCAAGAGCAGACAAGACTAAAAAGGGAATTGTTAATTTCTGGTTCAGTATGTTATAGCAAGCCTAGTCAGAGATTTTACTCTGATCTTAGACAGACATACTTTTCAAGTAGACAGCTATTTGAAGTTACAACTGCCAAAAGAGCTTAGGGAGATGTTTATGCGAGCGAGATTCGAGCGAGATTCGAGCAACTTGATTCAATGGGTCAGATATGGGAGATTCCATTCTATACCCTACAATGAGCATCTCTGCATTTGTGGAGCAGCAGAGGTAGAAGACCTGACTCACATCCTATTTGACTGTTGCTTGTATAAGGAGTTGAGAGACAGATTCCTTGGTCCATATACCAAACGAATGACCCACTGGGATCCCTATATCAAAACAACTTACTTTAAGTGCAGCCAGAACCTGAAAATAATATTTAACACAGAATAGAATAGAATAGAATAGAATAGAATAGAATAGAATAGAATAGAATAGAATAGAATAGAATAGAATAGAATAGAATAGAATAGAATAGAATAGAATTCTTTATTGGCCAAGTGTGATTGGACACACAGCACAGTACTTAAACAAATTGGTCCAGTTGAGATCTGCATATGTGGGACTGATTGGGGTGGATTGTAAGAGTGACACCGAAATATAATTTTATGTCATTTTATTCTATTTTATATATTTATGTATTAAATTATATTGTATCTTATCCTTAACTATTATATTTTACCCTACTCTTATTTCAAATTGTTTGTATAAAATTTTATTGGCGATATGGGTTTGCACCTTGTGCATTGATATGGCCTATAGGTTAATCAAAACTTTCATTTTAAACTGTATTTTATTCCAATTTCATTTTAAATCATAGTTTATTCCAATTTCATTTTAAATTGTATTTGATCCAATTCCATTTTAAATTTTTTTTATCAGATTTTAGTAATAATTTGTGTTTGGAACTCTGCACTTTGATATGGCCCAAGGCAGGGGTGAAATCCAGCAGGTTCTGACAGGTTCTGGAGAACCGGTAGCGGAAATTTTGAGCAGTTCAGAGAACCGGTAGTGGAAATTTTGAGTAGTAGGAGAACAGGCAAATACCACCTCTGGCTGGCCCCAGAGTGGGGTGGGAATGGAGACTTTGCAATATCCTTCCCCAGGAGTGGGGAGGGATTTTGCAGTATCCTTCCCCTGCCACACCCACCAAGCCATGCCCGCCAAGCCATGCCCACAGAACTGGTAGTAAAAAATTTTTTATTTCACCACTGGCCCAAGGGTGGTGGTATAAAGTAAACTCTCAAAACTCCTATCTTAGAAACCAAATCAAAGATAGGAAAAAGAGAGCATAATTAAGACTATACTAAATTTCCTGCACATAGCTTTTTGGCTTATATCACCTTTCCTCAACAAGATGTTCTATAACCAGGCATCATAATACTAAGCTAGTCAATGGGACTGGCTTAATCAAATATAGTTAGAGTTTGTAAGGTTAGGGGTAGGTTTAATAATCTTTTGTCTCTGTGATATTTAATTCTCTGATATTCCTCAGTAGTCACTTAGACCCACTCTCCATTAAACCTAACATGTTGGTGCCTACAGACAAAGCAGCATTATCTTAAAAAGGCTGATGATGCACATTTTCTTCATGTCTTCTAAGTCATGGAATAATTAATTCCTCCTAATGGGTAATCCTGAGTCAACCTGAGCCCAAGCTGCTACGAAGCGCCATGAAGCAGAGTCTGACAACTCGGTGCTATTGTGCATGTTGTCTCATAAAGAGGGATGCACTATTGTTAAACGGTAGCCGAGCGTCACTGTTGATATCGTTCTCTTTAGTTTTTCAGTTCAACATCTGCTGTATCTCATTTAGATGTGTAATAAATGTCAGAGGGTCGAGATTTATTTTGGATTTCCTTGGGAGCTTCGTGGCTGTGGTCATAATTTATGGAGAAACTACCGTTTTCCCAAGGCTTTATCCTGCCATCACTCATCCATTGCATCGTAGCCCATGGCCTGAGAGGCAAAAGGAAGTTCTTCCTTGAGTCTTTGTCATTCACTCAAGTGAGGTAAGGATAGTCTCCATTCACTCAAGGCCAAGAGGGTGTAATAACTCAATAGTCATTGCAAGCAGCCAAGCTGAAATCGACTTAAAATGTAAACTAATTATTAGATTTATTCTCTGCACCAATTTGGAGCTTCAGATTGGTCCATGGGATTGATTGATTTATCCCTGACTGGAAAAGACTTTGGGAATCTTAAGCATGACAAGTTGGGTTCCACCAACTGGTAGAAGAAATGCTACCAGTGTCAAAGAAAGAAGCTTCTCCAATTTTCAGGAAGGCAATCCATATTGGACGAGGTGAAATCCAGCAAGTTCTGACAGGTTCTTTAGAACTGGTAGTGGAAATTTTGAGTAGTTCGGAGAACCAGCAAATACCGCCTCTGGCTGGCCCTAGAGTGGGCTGGGAATGGAGATTTTGCAATATCCTTCCCCCAGGAGTGGGGAGGGAATGTGGATTTTGCAGTATCCTTCCCCCAGGAGTGGGGAGGGAATGTGGATTTTGCAGTGTCCTTCCCCTGCCACGCCCACCAAGCCATACCCACCAAGCCACACCACACCCAGCAAGCTACGCCCACAGAACTGGTAGTAAAAAGATTTGGATTTCACTACTGATATTGGAGATATCTTCTAAGCATCAAACCTACAGACTTCCCTCAAAAAGTAAACAGCAGCTGTGAAACAGGTTCCTCTTTCTCAGCCAAACTAGCCCTATAGTCTGATTCCTTTTCTTTTTTCTATTTCTTATTTAACAACAATAAAAAGCTTGCATATTGATTGAAGTGCTTCTAAGTAATATTTATTTTGGAATTCATCATGAAAAATGACCCTCCGGTAATCTGTTTGAGTAGCCAAACGGTTTTGTCTGCAAATTTCTGATCA
Organism: Pantherophis guttatus; assembly: GCF_059756535.1. NCBI lineage: Eukaryota > Metazoa > Chordata > Lepidosauria > Squamata > Colubridae > Pantherophis > Pantherophis guttatus. The sequence goes on along the minus strand of NC_142074.1, from coordinate 16,382,088 downwards.
GCCAGATTTCTTGACTACGCCGAATAATTGGCTTTCTGTTGTTTTTTTATTTTATTTTTATGTTTGAAAAGTGCATTTTTATAGATAAGAAAGCTTTATGATCATTGCATTATTATAAAGAAGATTGGCCCCTTGCTTTAGGTTATTCCACCCCACTTGTATTTCCACCTCATTTTACTCTCTGTATCAGGTATGATTTAATATGGGTGACCACGTAAAAATAAACCATTGGAATGTAATGTTGCATTTATGATTACTGTGTGGTTAATGCCATAATGTGCTTATTCATTGTGGTCATATTCGAGATATATTCTTCCAGGAAGAAAATTGTTATCTTGGACCTTGCAACTCGGGTTACTAGGCAATTAACCAACTGTATGAGCCAAAGAGATGCTTGAAATGCATAAATAAGTTGCAGTTTCATAAAATGAGTATCTGCCATGAATCGAATCGAATAGAATTCTTCATTGGCCAAGTGTGATTGGACACAGAAGGAATTTGTCTTGGTGCATATGCTCTTGGTGTACATAAAAGAAAAGATACATTCATCAGGAATCATGAGGTACAACACTTAATGATAGTCATAGGGAAACAGTCAATATAAATCTTAAGGATACCAGCAACAAGGTTACAGTCGTACAGTCATAAGTGGGAGGAGATGGGTGATAGGAACGATGAGAAGATTAATAGTTGGTTTCAGCAGGTTCTGACCAGTTCTGGAGAACTGGTAGCGGAAATTTTGAGTAGTTCAGAGAACCAGAAGTAAAAATTCTGACTGGCCCCGCCCCCATCTATTCTCTGCCTCCCAAGTCCCAGCTGTAAAAAAAAAAATTGAATTTCACCATTGGGTTATTTCAACTTGGCCATTAAAAAAAAATCATCTACACATATATATTTTCACTCCATTCCAGGGGAAGGATACTGCAAAATCCCCATTCCCTCCCCACTCCTGGGAGAAGGATATTGCAAAATCTCCATTCCCACCCCAGTCTGGGGCCAGCCAGAGGTGGTTTTTGCCAGTTCTCCAAACTACTCAAAATTTCCACTACCGGTTCTCCAGAACCCATCAGAACCTGCTGGATTTCACCCCTGCTCTTTATGATTGTAACTGAAATTCATATTTGGGATAGATGTACTAAGACTATGCAATGCTTTGATTCACAGATGATTCAGTCAAATCACTTCTACAGACCGAACATTTGGATTGAATCACTTTGAACCTCTGAATCAATTTGCATACGGACCCTCATGATTTATCATGTCTTCAAACCGATTGGAATTGATTTCCTTCATTAAATTACAAAATCAAATAGACGTCTTGTATCGCAAAATTAAATGGAGCCTTTCTATGATTCATACGCCCCTAATTAAAAAGAGAAGAGAAGAGAAAACATGCCAGTAGGACAAAGCTAAACTAGCCACTAATTGAAGAAAGTTTTTCCCCCTCCAGTCATAATTATAAATTGACAGAAATCATGAAAGCATCCTAGGTATGCAGCAAGCATCCTAGGATTATTTATCAAAAATAATTACAGACAAATTCTTTCATTAAAAAGAAATTGGATGAATCAATAGAGAATCATAATTCGCACAGCACTTGGACTCTACATTCATGCTAATGATTTAAAATGCCATGTTTTCAAAAAAATAAATAAATAAATGAAAGTGCTGCTTCTAACAGATAGGTGAAGGGAAATTCTGATTACGTCCTCCAAATTCCAAGCTAATGAGAAAGCAATACAGTAGTATCTAACTACTGAACTGTTGTTTTTTTATTACCTAGATAAGGCATGACATAGCTTTCAATGAAAAAAAGAGGATTTGCTAGGCTAGCTTGGATTTATTTCTTATGACAATGAGGTTTAGCTTCTTTGGATTCTTTAATTTTGGAGAGTTAGATTCAGACAAATTGTCTAGATAATGACGGAACAGTCTTTTGTGCTGAAGAGCGGTGATGGAATTTCTCAGAATATTTTTTTTTCTCCCTCAGGAAATATCTGAACTGTTGATTATTTTCAACTTCTTAAGAAAAGAGAGGTAGATAGGAAGACGGTTTACTCCAACTAGAATTGGTCTGACCTATAAGGTCATCGTAGGAGAAATTACTTATAATCCCCATAGCCACCACCCCAAGGGAGCTGAAGCTAAAAAAGGTAGATCCTCAGAAATGGTCTCCCATTAAAATCAGTTTCCCAACCTCCCAATAGTATTCAGGGAGATCCTGAAACCATAATTGCTTTGTAGAGCCTTCTAGCTTAGCTCTAATATACTTTCTTATGATATGATATGATTTGTTTTAAACATGTTTAATCTGTACTGTGAGTAGGCTACTGTTTTTCTCACCTTAATGTCTGTGAGTCAGTCAGGATGTAAATATAATGAATGTGTATTTGTGTCTGTCTGTGTGTGGGTATGAGAGAGGGGGGAGGGAGGGAGGGAGGGAGAGAGAGAGAAAGACAGAGAGAGAGAGAGAGAAGGAAGGAAGGAAGGAAGGAAGGAAGGAAGGAAGGAAGGAAGGAAGGAAGGAAGGAAGGAAGAATACTTTTCTATAGAGTGCATTAGAAACCCAACACAAACACAGCTTTGTTGCAGAGAAGCACAATAGCAATTAAAGGTAACAAAGGTAACAATGATTGCCACAGAGGGAAGAACAAATTATTTTAGGAAAAGAAGAAGTGTTTGTATGTCATTGCTAATGGTAAGCACCCCTCTCTTTCCAACTTGGTGCCTTCCAGAGGGGTAGGATGGCAACTGAATTCTCCTCCACCAATGCAAAGCCATAAATTGCTTCATTCAGATAAAATGAGAAACCAGCTAATTGAAGAAACCCTGGCTTGTCTGCGACGTCTAGGGATAATTTTCAAATGATGATGGAAATCTGATCTGCGAGTTGGGCTGCTTGTAGCTTTGTTCATGAAACTATAGTGTAGGGTTAAGATCTCAGTCATGACAGTGTTGGAAGAAATGTCCATCTGGGTTCAGTTCCAAGTGGGGAGAAAGAAAGACACTGGAAACATGGAGGCTGATTGGAAAGATGGTTTAATGGTGAAGCAGAACCACCAAGCACGTGTGATTCTGGGTAGCTGACCACATGGAGTTGAGACAGAGAGATATTTATACTCTCTCTTGGCCCTTGCCCTTGAGCTTCCTGTTCCTGTGCAAGAAATGTATTCTACTGGTTCTTGTAGGGGTCACTGGTAACTCTGTAGGCTAAGTCAAGCTTGGTTGAAACTGCACTGATGCAATGGAGTTCCCATTGTGGCTGAATGGCTTTGCCCTGAAGGATAATCCTATCATCCTGGATCTCAAGGCCTTTTGTCTTGTAAATAGGCTGGCCCAGTCCTGCTGGGGCTATTAACAAAGATGGGGGCTGCTTTCCAAGAGCATGTTTCTCCTTTAGGGAATTTTAGTATTCTGCCTTTTTAATATTTCTCAAAATATTTCATTCTTCTAGGAGACGGGTGGGTGCTAACTTTCTACAACAGTAAACCCATGTTTACTATATAGACACTGATATGTAATTTGAATCTCTGAAGGGATTGGTAAATTGCCAGTCCTTCAAAGCAGGCCAGGTCAAAATCAAACATCTCAAGGACTAGAGGAAATTCTGTTTTGCTGTTGTATTGGGTAATAATTCAGATATTTTACTAGAAGAGTACTCAAATCTTCTGCTCGAAATAAAATTCCCCATCCCACCGTGAGATCCCTCTCACAGTTTCTACTATTGAGCGAGGTACCACATATACGGTACCTGTGCATTTCATTTTTCTTGCCTAAATGTAGAACCTTACTTTTTTCCACCGTTGAATTTCGTTTTGTTAGATAGCGCCCAATGTTCAAATCTGTCAAGCTCCTGATATAGAGGATGTTTGAAAGAAATCTACAACTGCTAGACAATTGGTAGTAAGGCTGTACGAGGAACACTAGCAAAAAAATAAATAAAAATGTAGGACCCAACCTGCCTCTCCCCCTATTCAAACAGAAAAAAAACAACAACAACCCCAAGACTCTTTCCACTTTTCTTCTCCACTTATCCTTTTCTGCTGTGTACAGCTAGAGAGCATCCAAGCTTGCAAGCTAAGTATTTTATGGCTTTCTGGTGGAAAAGTTGTTCTTCCTCATAAAACATAAAATATCCCTCTGCGCACATAAAGCAGCATGCGTACCCTTCCATTCCAGGAAATTCACCTTGACATTTGACACCGCGAGAGGCTGCACAGAGCCATTGTTTCTATATGCTTACACACCGCAATCCACTTTCCTTTCGCGTGGCTCTACGCAGTTTTCACTTCTTTTCAGTTGTGCCCTATGGATGTTCACCTCCTCCGTCTCCTGGGGGCTGAAGAAGGGCATGAGCCACAGAAGCAGAAATCAACCCAGTGAACAAATAAATAAAGACGATGAACTCAAAACCTGCAACAATACATGTGAAATCTCTGGGAAAGTACAGAGTAATCGGGCAGCTTCGCAACAGAAGGATAAATGGGTCGAAAATGGCAGGCACGGCCACAGAGCAATGTCTCACCCTTTGTTCCTGAACATGTTATAAACATCTGTGTGGGTGGATGGATTTGAGGGGGATCGTTTCATGTTTGTGCCCAACAATTTTTTTTTTCATTTAGTTTCATGAAAAGAAAGACTAGGGGCTGGTGACACAATAGCAGTGTTCCAACATCAAAGAACAAAAGGTCAACCTATTCTCCAAAGCATCTGAAGGTGGAACAAGAAGCAGCGGATGGAAACTAATCAAGGAGAGAGCCAATCTAGAACTAAGGAGGACTTTCCTGACAGAACAATTAATCAGTGGAATAACTTGCCTCCAGAAGTTGTGGGTGCTCCAACACTGGAGATTTTTAAGAAGAGATTGGACAACCATTTGTCTGAAATGGTTTTTTTTTTATTTATTTATTTATTTATTTTTATTTGATTTATATGCCGCCCTTCTCTGGAGACTCAGGGCAGCTTACAATGCATTAAGCAATAGCCTTCATACTTTTTGTATATTTATACAAAGTCAGCTTATTGCCCCCACAAACTGGGTCCTCAATTTACCTACCTTAGAAAGGATGGAAGGCTGAGTCAACCTTGAGCCTGGTGAGATTTGAATTTACAGTAATTGCAGACAGCTGGTGTTAATCACAACACTTTTAGTCTGCTGAGCTACCAGGCCCGGTGCACGGTATAGGACCGTGATGGTGAACCTATGCCATGCATGCCACAGGTGGCACACAGAGCCATATCTGTGGGCACGCAAGCATTGGCCTAGCTCAGCTCCAGCATGCATGCGCGTGCCGGCCAGCTGATTTTCAGGCCTTCCGGTCTCACCGGAAATCAGGAAACGGGCCATTTCTGACCTCTGGATGGCCTCCAGGGGGGTGGGGAAAGCCATTTTCGCCCTCCCCAGGCTTCAAGAAAGCCTCTGGAGCCTGGAGAGGGTGAAAAATGGTCCTACCGGTAACCTTTTTGAGTGCTGGGTTGGGGTCACACGTGCATGTGCACAGGGCAGGACGTGGGGGGGCATTGGATTATGGGTGTGGACATACGCACCCATGACACATGCCCCTGCATTCCCCCCCTTTTGGCATGCGACGGCAAAAAGGTTAGCCATCACTGGTATAGGATTTCCTACTTGAGCGGGTGGGGGGGGGGCTGTCAGCTTTCGAAGTTGTCTTGAATAAATTGCATTTCAAACAAAGTCTTTGAAAAAAAAACCCTCTAATTTATTAAGCATTCTATCTCCAACTCATTGCAGCCAAGTCTGGCTTCCTCAGGCAAACCCTCCTTTTCCTTTCCCTACTCCTCTATGCTCATTGGCCATCTTCCCCGTCACTCTGCCCTTAATCTACTGCTCCCCTCAAAGGAATTTCCCCCCTCCCATCCCATCTCCTAAGTGATATTCTCTCCAGTGAAAATAAGTAGGTGAAGGTCAAATGTCTCTTTCCAAATGTCCCCGCTTCTTCTTCTTATGTCAGCATTGGAGTAAGTGCAGCGTGAAATGCTGACAGGGGCAGACTAGAAGACCTCCAAGGTCCCTTCCAACTCGGTTATTCTGTTATAATTTCACAATCTTGGCTACTCTTAGGGTGCGTACTCTGTAGAACATACATTAATAATGATTTTAAGCAGCTGTTAACCTAAATCTGTCACTCAAATAAGAGTAGGTTGCAAGAACCAGACCGTTTCTACATCCACTAATGAAATAAGAAGATCTTTAAATGCCATCACATTTCTTTATCTGGGAAGGGATTTCGTAATAGTATCCTGTTAGCAAATGATAATGGATGGTAGGTTGATGATCATGATGGTTTCTCTTGAAACAGCTTCCTTAACCATCAGCTCTTCTTAAAAGCCATTGATTAGCACTACCAAAATCTAGATTTATTTTTTTTTATTAATCTTCAGATTTTCAGAGGACAATGGAGGGCATGCTTTTTTTTTTTCTTCTTCTCTAGTTCCAAAAAAAGTCTTCTTTTCTTCAGAACCCACAGAAAAGCAAGTAAAACACAGAGGCTTCGCCTTCAGTCTACATTGCAGATGGTCACTAATGTTCCAGTGCACTCAACCAATATGGAATTTCAACCCGTTGAAGCTCTTTTTCCCTTTGTGCTCAAGAGACTTGTAGAGTAATGAGCGGTGACTGAGTGCTTGGGTACACAAGCAAGCACATGCTATCCAGAGCATATGCTGGGCTTTGCTCTCCTTTCATGGCAGATAAAGTCAATATGGGGAAAGGGGTGAGAAAAACAAAACACTTTAGAGGAAGATGGTCACGGTATAAGAATTGGGATTCTTTGGCAGATATAGAATAGCAGAGTTGGAAGGGACCTTGGAGGTCTTCTAGTCCAACCCCCTGCTTAGGCAGGCAACCCTACACCACTTCAGACAAATGGTTATCCAACCTCTTCTTAAAAACTTCCAGTGTTGGAGCATTCACAACTTCTGGAGGCAAGTTGTTCCACTGATTAATTGTTCTTAACTGTCAGGAAATTTCTCCTTAGTTCTAAGTTGCTTCTCTCCTTGATTAGTTTCCACCCATTGCTTCTTGTCCTGCCTTCAGGTGCTTTGGAGAATAGCTTGACTCCCTCTTCTTTGTGGCAGCCCCTGAGATATTGGAACACTGCTGTCATGTCTCCCCTAGTCCTTCTTTTCATTAAACTAGATATACCCAGTTCCTGCAACCATTCTTCATATATTTTAGCCTCCAGTCCCCTCATCATCTTTGTGACTCTTTTGGAATTTTGGAGCATTTGAAAACTTGGGATAGAATATGGAATATCTTACTGTATGTTTGTATATATGTACATATAATACACATAATATATGTATATAGAATAATGGAAATTAGTCAATAGGTGAAGTTTATGTACTGTATATGTAAATTTGTTTCTTGTTTGAGAGAAACTTGTATGTTTTTTAAATGTTTTTTTTAATAATAAAGTTTAATTTAAAAAAAGAAGAAGAAGAAAACTTGTGCACCGCTTGATAACATTTGGGCTAATTTCTAAGGTGAGTCTTGCCTCACTATAGAGAAATATAATATCTTTATGAGGGAGAAGGAGAGGGAGAGGGAGAGAGAGAGAGAGAGAGGGAGTGGGAGAGAGAGAGGGAGATGGAGATGGAGATGGATTTTTCTGGTTGGATCTCAGATGACTCCAAAATCTTTACTGAATAATCTTATCCTAAGATGAGAAATATCAGTATTTTGCACAGTGCTTAATGTTTATCTCTTTTATAAAGATATCCTTTTCCACCTAATACAAAAAAAAAAAAAGCTTTATTGTATGTGGGAGCAGTGAAAAGTAAAGGATAACAAAAGGACTTTTCCTTTTTATGAGATTTTTATATATGAAGACTTACGATCAAAAAATGCCCATAAATTCAACAGTCAATGTTCCTACATAATTATCTTCGTGTGGGCATTGTTTCTAATAACTACTTTGCCAACCCCTCCATTTCACCAAGTAATGGATTCTAACCACAAAATATAGCTTTTGAACTCTATGTTGATATTTTTTTATTGAATCCAGTTCCCTCCTTCCATTCAAGGCTACCTCTTTATGTAAAAGATTCCTTGGTATTATTTTTCATCACTGTTGTTCTTTCACTAAACCAGATATCTACAAGGGAAAGTCAGGGCCAGAAGGTATCGCATATTGACTGGGCAATTATCCAAAAAGAAGATTTAGAAATGGAAGAATGGCAATCTATCATTTTATACATTTGCCTCTCATTCATAAACCCAATCAAACAAAAGAAGTGAATGGAAAAAAATGGGCCATAGAGAATGGAGAGGATGATCAGTTCCTATCATCTGAAGACTACAGTCTCCCAAAGACGCTTTTTCAAAAGACTTCGTTTTTCAGAAGAATAGAATAGATCTGCAAGGGACCTTGGAGGTCTTCTAGTCCAGCCCCATGCTCAAGCAGGAGAACCTATACCATTTTTTTAAAATTTGATTTATATGCCGCCCTTCTCCAGAGACTCAGGGCGGCTTACAATGCGTTAAGCAATAGCCTTCATCCTTTTGTATATTTATACAAAGTCAGCTTATTGCCTCCACAAACGGGGTCCTCAATTTACCTACCTTAGAAAGGATGGAAGGCTGAGTCAACCTTGAGCCTGGTGAGATTCGAACTTATAGTAATTGCAGACAGCTGGATGTTAATTACAATGCATTAGTCTGCTGAGCTATCCAGGCTCCTTATTTTAGATAAGTGACTGTCTAGACTCTTCTTAAAAACATCCAGTACTGGAGAGGCCATGATTTCTGAAGGCCAGCTGTTCCACTGGTTAATTGTCCTCACTGTTAGGAAGTTTCTCCTTCATTCCAGATTGCTTCTCTCTTTGATTAGTTTCCAACCATGGTTTCTTGTCCTGCCTTCTGGTGCTTTGGAGAATAATTGGGAGAATAAGAAGCTTCTTGGATGAGAAGTGAAATGTCTTCAAAGAAAAAACAAAGTCCTCTTGCCTTTGAAAAAGCATCTTTGGAACAACCATGATCTGGATGATGGAGAATCTCCATAGACACCTGAAGACAAAAGGCCTGTAGAAGTTTCGGAGAATATTTCAAAATATTCCAGATGAGGAGAAGGAAATGGAAGTGGATGTTAATTTACTGTGCATTGCAGATAAATTCCATTTGTGGGGTTGTGTCTTGAAAATGAGGTTCATGGGTGCTTTGCATGTCTGGTAATTTATCAGATGAATCAAGGCAGGATGCTTCCCCCCACCTCTTCTATATTCTCTCTCCTGTTTTTTTGGTCCCAGCCTTGAGAAGAACACAGTCTGTTGTTGTTGTTAGTTGCGAAGTCATGTCTGACCCATCGCGATCCCATGGACAACGTCCTACTCACGTTCCTATCCTCTACCATCGTCTGGAGTCCATTTAAGCTCACACCGACTGCTTCAATGATTCCATCCAGCCACCTCGTTCTCTGTCGTCCTCTTCTTCTTTTGCCCTCAATCTTTCCCAGCATTAGGCTCTTCTCCAGGGAGTCCTTCCTTCTCATTAGGTGGCCAAAGTATTTGAGTTTCATCTTCAGGATCTGGCCTTCTAAAGAGCAGTCAGGGTTGATCTCCTCTAGAACTGACCGATTGGATCACCTTGCAGTCCAAGGGACTCACAGGAGTCTTCTCCGGCACCAGAGTTCAAAGGCCTCAATTCTTTGACGCTCAGCCTTCCTTATGATCCAACTTTCACAGCCATACATTGCAACTGGGAAAACTGTAGCCTTGACTATACACACTTTTGTTGGCAGGGTGATGTCTCTGCTTTTTAGTATGCTAACAAAGCCTGTAGAAGAACTCTATTCCTATTCATTTCAAGTCAAGGAGCTCTCTTCTTGTAAATGCGGCATGTGATAAAGCAGCAGCAGAGCTTTCCTGAAATTAATTCCAAAAATGAGAAGACGTACATACATACATTTGAGCCCAGCTGTCCTACCCATCAAGCTGTTTACATCCTGAGCCAGCACCAAGTGTGACAAATCCCAGTCGCAAGAAAATCCTGAAGTTGTGCCTATGATTTCATCAAGCTTCTTTTTGAGTTTTTGAGTATTGAAAGAACGACGACAACAACAACAAAAAAAACGTGTTTGTGCACTGGAATTAAAAGGAAGGTTGTGCTTGTTTCAGATGAACAACATGCCCTGCACAGCCAAGAAAATGAACAAATGGATCATCGAACAAATCAACCCAGGATTTTCACTTGAGATACAAATGGCCAGGCTCAAATTGACTTACTGTGAACATATTTTGCAAAGATTTAGCTCCCTAATGCTGGGAAAGGTGGAACAAAAGAGAAGAAGGCAGGGGTGGGCTGCTGGGAGTTCACAGGGGTTTGGGAGAACCTCTAGCTAAGATTCTTTGCAGTTTGGAGAATCCCCAAATCCCACTCCTGGCTGGCCCCGCCCACCCCACCCCTCCCAGGAGTCCCCACGCAGCCCATTTTGGATGCAGGGTGCACGGAGGCTCGGGGAGGGTGAAAAATGGGCCTACCAGAAGTTCAGGAAGGGCCTCCAGAGCTTGGGGAGGCCGTTTTTGCCCTCCCAGAGACTTAAGGAAAGTCTCCGGAGCCCGGGGAGAGCAAAAATGCCCCCCTCCACCATGGTGCAGGCCACACCACCCAGCAACCGGGCAGACAACCCCTTGCTAAAATTTTTGAAGCACACCCCTGAGAGAAGGGGACAACCAGAGCAAGGATGAACTCATGAGCAGGGGTGAAATTCAGCCGGTTCTATCCGGTTTGGGAGAACTGGTAGCAGCGGCTGTGGTAGACTCCACCCACTTGCATGGACGTCCCTTTTTTGCGATGATTTTCAGCCTCTACACATGCGCAGAAGGCTTTGCATATGTGCGGACACTGCCATGTGAGCAAAGAGTGTGCATGCATGCAGCGCACGCACATTTGCGAACTGTAGGGAAGGGAAGTGAATTTCACCCCTGGTCATGAGTGCAACATTGGAAGATCTGAATGACCAAGTTAGGGACAGAGCAGCATGACAAACATCTACGTGGTCTCTAGAAGTCATAAATGATTTGCTGGTTTGCCCTGTGTTTGTACATTTTCTTTGTGCTGCTTTTGATAAGTCTTCTCATGGTGCATCCACATATTCAAAAGTCCACATGGAGAGCCATCAGTCATGTGTAAATCCTCAGAACTGAACAGTCATCTCCTTTTTTCTTATTTCACTCATCCCTAAAACCTATATTCTCCCTTTTTATGAACCTGCAATCCCTTAATTTTGGGTAGAGTTGGGGTGACTGGATGCAGCTGAGTATTTACTAGCCGGATGCCCTTCTCGATGCCACACGGAGTTTGCGCCCTGAGAGAGAAACATCTGCCGTTACCTAGGATTGAATTCTCAATCTTCTGAGCGGGAGGAAAGCACCTTCACCACTAGGCCACCACTCTAATAGAAAAAGATAATGTTTTCATGCTCTGTTCATGAGACTTATGTACATACATACATACCGTGTTTCCCCCAAAATAAGACCCAACTGTAAAATAAGCCCTAGCATGATTTTTCAGGATGCTCGTAATATAAGCCGTACCCCCAAAATAAGCCCCATTTAAGATTGTCAGCCAGACAGATGCATTTAGTACTGTATTTCCCCCAAACTAAAACCTAACTGGAAAATAAGTCCTAATGTGTCTTTTGGAGCAAAAATTAATATAAGACCTCCCTTATTTTCGGGAAAACACGGTACATACATACATGTGTGTGTGTGTGTGTGTTGGTGATGTTTGCACACCCAGGTCAATGTAGGACCATAATGGTGAATCTATGGCATGCGTGCCACAGGGGGCAGAGAGAGCCTTCTCTGCTGACACACGCACCGCCGTCCCAAGTCAGATCTCCGTGCCATTTCTTTTGTGAGCTTCTGTTTTCCTGCAAATGACGAAACAGAACCTCACAAAAGAAAAAGATCTTACCTCTTGCCGCACTGCCAGTGTTGGGATGCCCCACTCCCGCTGGCCAGCTGGTCTTTGGGTCTCTGCTGCGCATGTCCATGCACGTGCATGCACATGTTCAAACATTCCCACATGTCCACGCATTTGCGCTTGTGCACACACCTTTCAGTTTGGGCATGTGCCCACGCACAGTTTGGGGGCTCGGTGCCTAAGAGGTTCGCCATCACAGATGTAGGAGTTTATGCAATGATCTCTGGCATTGGTTACAATGATAATCCCGAAACTATGGCTTATTGTAGGGAGAGACAATTTGTCAACATCTCATTGTGCCATTGTTGACTGTTGGAAACAGTATTTTTCACTGGTATCTTGCACTATGATTTTGAAATTATTTCTGGGCATTCTTAGGTAAATTTGAACCAATGGGTGCAATGCAAATGGAACAAATCATAGATATACCTTTAGTTATTTCCTTAAGGCTCCTTTATTAGAGCTGAGGGTTTGTTAAGCTTGATTCTCATGACGGTCGTACCTCATGGATAAGTGAAGAAGCTGTAACAGGTCTTTAAACATCTAAAGTTTTGAACCTTAAGTGAGATAGAGTGTGTTGGCTTGCATTCTATTTGGAACCATTTAAGGTATATAAATTGTATGATATAAAGTGCATATAATGTATTTTATGGGCATTGGATCTGAACTCTGAACTATAGCTCTGCATTTATTTATTTACTCTGGTATCTACAGTCTGTCACTCAACTGCTCCAGGCTCTGAGCAATTTACCAGAAACCAATATAACCCAGGATTAAAACAAAAACAATACCAAATAATTGCTGTGCTCTGCAACAGGCAGATCTTCTGCATCTATATGGCTTCATTTCTGTCTGCAGCAAAGCAGCTCAGCTCATCATATTGTATCTGTGAGTTTCTGCTGTAAACAAATTCCTGAACAAGGGGTCATTGTCTGAAGAGACAAAATTTATTGCTGTGTCTGGCAGGGTCTGACAATTTGAAAGAAACTAATCCACAACGCATAAAGTCTCATCTTCAGATTGTAGATACTTATCTTTCTCCTCCGGTTGTAGCTTGAGTGACAGGTTGCTCCTTAATGTTACATATGGCGATGAGTGCTACCTGGATTGAGATTCGGTTGTTGAATACACACTTTGCAGCAGCCATCTGAATGTTGCCATCCCGATACTTTGTCAGAGTGTGCACAGTGGGACTATGTGAGACAACCCATTTGCCAAAAGGCATTCTGACAAAAACTAAGCAACTGTGTCTTAGAATATAGAATCATAGGGACCTGGAAGGGACCTGTGAGGTCTTGAAGTCCAACCTTCCGATCAAGGCAGGAGTGCCTGCCTTATACCATCCCAATCAAATGGTTGTCCAGTCTATTTTTGAAAACCTCCAGTGATGGAGTACCCACAAGGCAAATCCATCCTTCCTTCCTTCCTTCCTTCCTTCCTTCCTTCCTTCCTTCCTTCCTTCCTTCCTTCCTTCCTTCCTTCCTTCCTTCCTTCCCTCCCTTCTCTAGGGAAAGATATTTTCTCGATCAGTGTTTCTCAATCTTGGCAGCTTTAAGACTTATGGACTTCGACTCCCAGAATTCCCCAGCCATGGTTTAAATAGAACAGCTGACCTCATAATGTACATCTAAATCATCCCATTTCTATCTGTTGTAATAATAAATTTTGGAAGACTTGGCTCTTATTGAGTAATGTCAGGGTAAGGAAAATACCTATTCAACAGCCAAGTGACATCCAAGAGAATGTCTGTGGCCGTGATAGCACGCGGAGCCATAATTGTGGGCATGCGAGCGTTGCCCTAGCTAAGCTCCAGCATGCATGCGCGCACCAGCCAGCTGATTTTCAGGCCTTCCGGGCCCACCGGAAGTTGGGAAATGGGCTGTTTCCTGTCTCCGGAGGGCTTTTGAGGGGGGGGGGGAAAGCTGTTTTCGCCCTCCCCAGGCTCCTAGAAAGCCTCTGGAACCTTGGGAGAGCAAAAAATGGGCCTACTGGGCCCACCGTGCCATCGCATGCCAAAAGGGGGGGGAGCGCGGGAGGTTGCATACACATGTGCGGGGGGGTAGGGCACATTCAATTATGGGTGTGGGCACAGATGTGCGACCCCCCCCCACACTCCCCCCGCTTTTGGCACGTGATGGCAAAAAGGTTAGCCATCATTGCTCTATGGTCTTTTCTGTAGTGTTGTGGTGTTTCATAGGATGAAACTGGTTCCTTTATATCCCAGATTGGAAAAAGGTTTTCAGTCTTGTAGACATTCACAGTCTACAGATAATAGACATGTATAAAAACAGGGATTTGATTTGTGTCATTTCCATGCATGTGTCTAAAGATTCATCATGTGTCTCTGCTTATTTATCCAATTTTGAGACCACTTGACTCCAGAAAAAACTCTGAACTTCTTACCACATCCAACTGGAAGTGCAAAATATCAACCATAAATATGCCGGAATAAAACCAAAGGAAAAAGTTATGTGTACTTGTGTTTGTGTTTCTGTGTGTCCACAATCAACCCATCCCCAACATCTTTGATCACCAAAGATGATCCAAGTATTGATGATCACTTGTATTGAAATTGTTTCAATACAAGGCCCTAAACCCTGGTTAATTTAAAAGAAATTTATTGAATAACCATGCAAAGCCATAAATATAGGAACTACCTCATGGCAATTACATAAAGGAATTTTTGCCAATAGTGAGAGTGGTCTAATTTTAATTGTAGGTTTGAATGCTTCCATCTTTGTTTGCCAGTTCCTTTAACACAGAACTATCCATATATTCACCAGGAGCTTACTTGGAGATTGAATTTTTTTCTATAAGAAAACATTCTATCGTGAACTTCATTTCCCATTGTCTGAAGCTGATGCAATCTAGAAAGGAAGTGTTATCACATCATTTGGCTGATGGTATACCTAGTTCCAAGTTTTGAAATAAATGAAATGGTTCCAACTGCCAAAAAATTGGATAGATTCCAATAATTGTAATTACCTGAAGGATGTAGAATGTAATTCTCCATTTTGACCAATGCAAAAGTAGACAATAAAAGGGGGGGGGGGAATCCAATATCATTTTCCTCAACCCCCCGCTTACCCCATCTTCATTTCTTTCCAGTAAATCCCCAGCCTGTAAATTACATATCTATGAAACGCCTGCAGGAGGGTTTAACATCACTTTAACTTAGCTTCTTGAGTCAAAATTTCATTTCTCCAAGAAGATTAGTGGGGCTGGAAGCAACATTAAAATGTCTAAATAAGAGTTATCACATTTATGCAATAAAAGGCCGCCTGGGATCATGAAACACTCTGTTCTCTCTGTCAGTTGCTTTCTGACCTTGAAATGGACCACTTGGATTCTTTGAAGAGGCAATGGATCTTTGCAATCATTAAATCAGGTTGACAGGATCTATCATGAGACAACTGCCTGGTCTGATTTTAAATAGAGATCTTGCACATAAGGGAACAGATCTTGGTCTTCTTTTCAGACAGCAAAATGTTTTGGACAGGCCGTGTTAATGACTAAAATGGGGTAATGTTCTCTTCAATAGGCCTTCACGAGTTTTGAGCTCAATCCATCTGGCCAACATGTAAAGGCACTTGATAAGATGCAGCGCCTTCAACAAAAAAAGATGAAAGCAGCATTACACTATGGCTGCAACTTTGCATGTGACGTCTTTGTGCAAACTCAGTGTTGGTTTTGACATTGGCATCTTCTTGATTATTCCCCCAACCCGCTAACACTGAGGCTGCGTATGCTCCTATCAACCATGAGTTTCAGAGTAAATCAAGCAAAACTTAATTCTGAAAGAAATCAATGACGAATAGCTGCCCAGAATCTTTGGGTTCTTACAAGTATGGGAGTGAATCAATCAATCAATCAATCAATCAATCAATACATTCATAAAGTAACTGTCAAACTCAGGATTATTGTTCTTAGAGCTGTCTGATCATCAAGCCAGAGATTCATCACATGCACACTGATTTTTTGGGGGGTGGGGGTGGGGAGGGAGGGAGGGAGGGAGGGAAGCTTTCAATTCCAGATTTAGAGTTATGACACCCTCTAGCACTCTGCCACAAGCAGTTTCTTCCTTCTTTTTCACCCCTGGTAGGAATTTTTAATCTAGATTTGGATGGGAAGGAGATCAAATCAATCAATCCTAAAGGAAATGAACCCTGAGTGTCCTTTGGAAGGACAAGATATTGAAGCTCAAATACTTTGGCCACCAAATGAGAAGAGAGGACTCGTTGGAAAAGACCCTGGCTTTGGGAAAGATTGAAGGCAAAAGGAGAAGGGGACGGCAGAAGATGAGCTGGTTAGATGGAGTCATCGACACAATGAGCATGAATTTGGACAAACTCTGGGAGATAGTAGAGGATAGGGGAGCCTGGCATACTATGGTCCATGGGATCATGAGGAGTCAGACATGACTTAGTGATTGGACAACAAATGATCTAGATATCCACAGACTATTGGTTGGCATAAGGGACACGGTGGCTCAGTGGCTAAAATGCTGAGCTTGTCGATCGAAAGGTCGACAGTTCAGCGGTTCGAATCTCTAGTGCCGCGTAACGGGATGAGCTCCTATTACTTGTCCCAGCTTCTGCCAACCTAGCAGCACATAAAAAAATGCAAGTAGAAAAATAGGGGCCACATTTGATGGGAAGGTAACAGCGTTCCATGCGCCTTTGGCATTGAATCATGCCAGCCACATGACCACGGAGATGTCTTCGGACAGCGCTGGCTCTTCAGCTTTGAAAAGGAGATGAGGACTGCCCCTTAGAGTCAGGCACGACTAGCACATATGTGCAAGGGGAACCTTTACCTTTACCTTTATTGGCTGGCATAAAATCATTCATGATGATGGCATTAAAGTGAAGTTTTATCATCCATCCTCACATGACTGGTAGTGTGAATTCTCTATTCACATTAATAATAGAAATATTTTTGCATGGATGCAGGGACTTGTAATCATAAAGTGCTTTGACAATTTATACGAAGTGGCATTGTATATCCTCAGATTCTCCCTCCTTTAGACATAACCTCTTCTACAGAGAATGCAAAAATCCTGGTAGGAAAATGCCAAATCTGTCTTGGGGATAAACCAGAGTCTGTCAACATTTTTACAAGCCAGAAACTTTAGATTAAAATACTTTTTAATATAAATGAATAAAATGAATGCTGACAGTTACGGCCGTTGATGGCATTCCTTGGATTACTGACTACTGTATATTCAGCATAGAGAAGAAGGAGGGGGTGGGATCTCAAATTGTTTGATATACTTCAGACAATTGAAAAGGGAGCTGTTTGCAATGAATTACAAGAATCCTTGTTCTATGTACGGCTTCTCTTTGCTGTTCCTGAAAAACAAACTCTTGTTCTCAGAAGCTTCACTGGGGTGAAGCTTTTTTTATGGCTTCCTGAAATGTCTTGTATTGTTGGGAGCCCAATTTTGGATCCTTGGCCTTCTTAGAAGCTAGGAGCAGTTAAAAGACAAAGACTGTCTTAAACTTTCAATATGCTTGGCGCACCCACTGAAAATTCCTTCCCAAGTGGATTGTGACAGCCATCCACTTATGGGTGCAGCTATCACTATGTAACATCACTACGTAATATATAGCTATCACTATGTAATATAGCTATCACGATGTAATGTTATCTGCACCTCTATAACTGTCTGGTTTGGCTCTGCAACCCAAAAGACAGACACAGACTTCAACGGATAATTAGAACTGCAGAAAAAACAATTGCTATCAACTGCCTTCCATTGAGGACCTGTATACTGCACGAGTGCATACAGGTCATATTGATATACAGGTTATGTGTACTCTAATAACAAGGGACACGGTGGCTCAGTGGCTAAGATGCTGAGCTTGTCGATCAAAAGATTGGCTGGCAGTTCAATGGTTCGAATCCCTAGTGCCGCATAACAGGGTGAGCTCCCGTGACTTGTCCCAGCTTCTCCCAATCTAGCAGTTTGAAAGCATGTAAAAAATACAAGTAGAAAAATAGGGGCCACCTTTGGTGGGAAGGTAACAGTGTTCCATGTGCCTTTGGTGTTTAGTCATGCTGGCCACATGACCACGGAGATGTCTTTGGACAGCATTGGCTCTTCGGCTTTGAAATGGAGATGAGCGCCACCCCTTAGAGTTGGGAATGACTAGCAAATATGTGTGAGGGGAACCTTTATCTTTACCTATACTGCACAAATCAAAAAGAGGGCTGTGAAAATATCTACACACCTCTCACATCCTGGACATAAATTGTTTCAACTTCTACCCTCAAAACAACTCTATAGGGCACTGCACACCAGAACAACAAGACACAAGGACAGTTTTTCCCAAATGCCATCACTCTGCTAAACAACTAATTCCCACAACGTTGTCAAACTATTTCCTAAGACTGTATTACTATTATTTTCCTCCTCCTTCCTATTACTTATCTCGTTTCTAATTATGACTATAACCTTCTTGCTTGTATCTTTACAATTTATATTATTTTATTTAGTTTCCTAGTATAATTTTTGATTGCTTATTTGGTATCCTATGACTATCACTAAGTGTTGTATCTTATGATTCTTGATGAATGTATTTTTTATGTACACTGAGAGCATATGCACCAAAGACAAATTCCTCTTGTGTCCAATCACGCTTGGCCAATAAAGAATTCTATTCTATTCTATTCTATTCTATTCTATTCTATTCTATTCTATTCTATTCTATTCTATTCTATTCTATTCTATTCTATTCTATTCTATTCTACTCTATTCTACTCTATTCTACTCTAATCTATTCAAATACAAAGCTATGGTATGATTCTGAAGCTAGCAAAAACTGTGTACATCTGTATGTGCATATGGAAGAGTGATTATAAGTGAAGAGGACATTGCTATGCCTACTTGGGTTTGAAGTAGAATAAGAGGGTTTCCTCTATTGATTCAGACTTATTGAATCAAGTAGATTTTTAAGCTCTAGAGTTTTGGTTGTTTGTCCATCTCATAATTGGATTTGCCTATTGATTCTGCCATTCATTTGGCTTTCTATTCTGACCAATGATCATTCACAGCTTCTGGTTCCTAAATGTTCACTCATCTCCAAGCACTTTCTGTGCCTAGGTGATACATCTAAGGTGTCTGTTGTACATTAGCCTTCACAATTCTAGCAGAGTCTCTCTCTCTCTCTTAGATTCTTTCTGAGTTGCATTTAAAAGTAAAGAGTTAATAGGTAAGTCTTGAGAAATCATTACTTTTATCTTTGTAACAGCAGTCAATGTACATTGACTTCACTTTTGTTAACCGTTAATGCATTGCCATGTCATATAAATATTGTTTTGTACTGTACATAATCAATATCTACTTTGCAATGCAGTGCATGGGGAATGTTGGCTTAAGCAGAACTCAGATTCAGAGTTTTCTATGCCTTCTCTTCTGACACAGGTCGTGTGTACAGCTCAGAGGTGGCTCATGTTCATCAGACAATTTTCTTGTGTCATTACTTCATATTGTAATGTAAAAAAGATGTGGAGACTCTAGAAAGAGTGCAGAGAAGAGCAACAAAGATGATTAGGGGACTGGAGGATAAAAAATCTAAAGAATGGTTGCTGGAACTGGATATGTCTAGTCTTATGAAAAGAAGGACTAAGGGTGACATGATAGCAGTCTTCCGATAGCTCAGGGGCTGCCACAAAGAAGAGGGGGTCAAGCTATTCTCCAAAGCACCTGAGGGCAGGACAAGAAGCAATGGGTGGAAACTAATCAAGGAGAGAAGCAACCTAGAACTAGGGAGAAACTTCCTGACAGTTAGAACAATTAATCAGTGGAACAACTTGCCTCCAGAAATTGTGAATGCTCCAACACTGGAAGTTTTTAAGAAGGTGTTGGATAACCATTTGTCTGAAGTGGTGTAGGGTTTCCTGCCTAGGCAGGGGGTTAGACTGGAAGACCTCCAAGGTCCCTTCCAACTCTGTTATTCTATTCTATTCTATTCTATTCTATTCTATTCTATTCTATTCTATTCTATTCTATTCTATTCTATTCTATTCTATTTGATTTCAGATTCAATAAAAAATGTGATACTCTTTCTTGACAACTGTTTAGCCCTCTTTACTTTAATCAAGCTATCAATTTCATGGATTATACTGGAATTTTTTAACATGAATACATTAAGTACTATCTGGGTCATCTACAAGTAATGTCTTAAAACAGCAACCATTTTAAAAGTCAATGAAGATGTTCTTTGCCATAGATGATTATATGTGCATTGTTTTGTTACTGTTACATCTTTCTTCAGAGAATAATTATACTTCTACACCCAGAGTCATGAATTTGAGATGAGCTGTAAGAACAGAATGGGATAGACTGTAACATTCCAAATATGAATACACGTTATGCATGTTACATTTTGAATAAACAAAATATGTCCAAATATTTGTTGGGTTCCTCATTTAGACAGGACTCATTCATTGCGCTAGCTAAATAAATCTGAAAGCAAGCAAGAGACAAATCATCTTGTCATCCAGATCATCTTGCCTGTTCAAGGGGCGAGCTTCAAAAATTTTAGCAAGGGGTTCTCTGCCTAGTTGCTGGGTGGGCGTGGCCATGGTGGGCGTGGCCTAGTCGGCCTCCTGCACCATGGGCCAGGGCATTTTTGCCCTCCCCAGGCTCCGGAGGCTTTCTCCGAGCCTCCGGGAGGGTGAAAACTGCCTCCCCAGACTCCGGAGGCCCTCTGGAGGCCGGAAACAGTTTTTCCCGAATTTTTGGTAGGCCTGTTTTTTGCCTTCCCTGAGTCTCCGTGCATGCCCTGCACTTACCTGCATCTAAAACGGGCCATGTGGGGACTCCTGGGAGGGGCGGGCAGGGTGGGAGGGGCCAGCCAGGCATGGGATTTGGGGGTTCTCCGAACTGCACAGAATCTGAGCTAGAGGTTCTCCCGAACCCCTACGAACCCCCAGCAGAACCACCCCTGGTGTTCAGAATGCTCTTCATCTTTTCCTGCTTCCCCAGGTTTTCTGACTGAATTTCCTTATGTGGCACTTTTCTCTTATTATTATTTTTTTTAATGCTTATAATTGGCCTTTTCATGATTTAACTGAAGGTAGAATAAATAGGAATTCTAGGTAGTCTCCCTTACGGATCTATTTAACTTAACAGGTTGTGCTCATTATTACATGAGGTCAATGCAGTAAATATCATTTATGAATAATGATGCCAAAAGCTTATTTTTACAAGTTTACATATCTTTAAATAGTTTTATGCCTTCTGCTGTAGGTACAAATTCATTAGTGAGTTTTATTTAAGCCTGCACAGTCATTCAGATGGATTATTTCAGTGTATTTTTTAAAAAATCATACTCTCTCATCATCCGAGTTACAGTTTGGTAAATTCTCAGATGAATGCTAAGATTTAAAACTTCTGTTGGTACATTTTGGCCTGCAGCGTTCTGAGGCCTGAACATTCTTGTTGGTGATAGGTCCTAATTTTTAGATCGAGACTCAAGCTTCCCCGTGCTCAACTCATTTTTAGTGTTTGATATTTGGCATCCTTGGTTCAAATAACTAAAGTTTAAGAAAGCATGAGATTCAAGAACCTAAAGCAGCTGAAGGACCACCAGAATGATAGGTGTATGTTTACTAAATGTAACAAATACGATCAAAAATAGTTTTTGTATTAAAATGGATGACCTGCAGAATATGGTGACTGACCATAAAAATAACATATTGAAATATTGAATAGCTAAAAAAATATGAAGGATTATAAATTGAGCAAGCAAATAATGGAAGATTTCAATTTAGCATAAATGTTTGTACTATTATTAGAATTATATAAGCATATTAAAAGCAATCAATATGATTAATAATATTCTATTTGCATTAAAAGGTATGACACTTAGAATAGGGCCATCGGCATAGAAGTGACACATTGAAATATTGAATGATGAAATAATGAGGGATTATAATTTAATAAAAATATGTGTATTATTACAAGGATTATACAAGCTTCTTAAATGAAACAAATGTGATTAATACTATTCTATTTGTACTATAATGTATGGCACTCAGGTGCCAGCCACACTGTTCACGCATTGATACGTTTGTAAAAAAATAAAAATCTTTTTTTAAAAAACCCATCCTGTGAGGTGAGTTGGACTGTGAGAAGTTCATGTTTGCACCTTGTAACGTCCTCTAAATTAGGACTGAGGGAAGATCCAAACCAGTTTTCGGTGCTTTGACTAAAAAGTCATTATTGCTTTGGGATAAGTTAGCCAGTAGGGGAATAAAGATTAGATAAACTCCCATTCCACCTATTTGAAGGAGAAAGCAAATAGGCATCAGGGATTCAATACAATGCTATTACAAGAAAATTTGCCAGGCTGAATGCCTGAACGGCAGCTCCCTATTGGTAAAATAATATTCATAGCACTCATATCTGCAGTAAACAGTATTTTTTTCCCCCTTATTCATTCTCCTTCAATTTAGAATTCTGGCTGCATTCTGCTTTTGTATGAAGCATTTACTGAAATGGGATATCATTGGCTAAAACACTGAAAAGTACATTTGTCATTCCCCTCATATCAGCAGGAACCATACATCAGCATAGATTCGGCTACGTTCTTGCATTATTTTAATAAATACACTAGTTATTGATAATACATAGAGAACATCTGATTTTTGTCAATGCAGGGAATTTTTAATACTTGGGGTGGGGGAAAAAGCATGATAGTTAAATAGTTGTGGTAGATTCTGTCCAAATTCTGCCTAGTCTCTGCAGATCCCTCCCCCTCCTTTTTTTTTTTACTACCGAGATGTTCTTTTTTTTTTTCATCATGATTTTGATTATACGTGGAGACTCTAGAAAGAGTGCAGAGAAGAGCAACAAAGATGATGAGGGGACTGGAGGCTAAAACATATGAAGAACGGTTGCAGGAACTGGGTATGTCTTGTTTAATGAAAAGAAGGACTAGGGGAGACATGATAGCAAGAGTACAGAGAAGAGCAAGAAGACTAGGGGACTGGAGGCTAAAACATATACAGAATGGTTGCAGGAACTGGGTATGTCTAGTTTGATGAAAAGAAGGACTAGGAGAGATGTGATAGCAGTGATATAATATCTCAGGGGCTGCCACAAAGAAGAGGGAGTCAAGCTATTCTCCAAAGCACCTGCGGGCAGGACAAGAAGCAATAGGTGGAAACTAATCAAGGAGAGAAGCAACTTAGAACTAAGGAGAAATTTCCTGACAGTTAGAACAATTAATCAGTGGAACAACTTGCCTCCAGAAGTCGTGAATGCTCCAACACTGGAAGTTTTAAAGAAGATTTTGGTTAACCATTTGTCTGAAGTGGTGTAGGGTTTCCTGCCTAGGCAGGGGGTTGGACTAGAAGACCTCCAAGGTCCCTTCCAACTGTTATTCTATTTCTATATCGTAAGTGTTCAGAAGAGAAGCAAATAAATCATGACCTTCAACAGAAGAGTGAGTGACCAATACACAAAGAGCTTTATGGGGGAGATCTGGCTTACCGCAAACTTTCTATATCGTTAACAGATCAGTAGGAAGCAGAACTCTTTTTTCCAGTATTAAGGGCAGCTGGAGAACAATATTCTATTCTTGGCTGGACGGTTGAAACAGGGTGGGCTATCTTTTTCTCCAGCAGGCCTAAGAAAAGTTCTTCCTCTTTCATCAAGAAATCAATGATCTGAAAGCAGTAGCAGTAGGAGACGGGACATTAAGAATACAGGAGAACAATGTATTCTGACTGTCAGTAGCTATTCAGTGGATACATTTTCCATTGACAGACGCTTGAATCTTCTAAAGTAAAGATGCTGAGGACTACATATGGGCTCTTCTGTGGGCAGAGCATTTCTTTGCTCTTGAATTACAGCCAATGCTTTACAGACCAAGAATCAATGGTCCATATAAGCAGGCCCAGGACTGGAGTGCTGACAGTACCATGGACAGCGACTTAAGAAGCTGCTTTCTACTGAGTGAACTCATTGGTCCATGTAGCTCAGTAAGATACTGTTTTGGAACACCACAGCAAAATGAACTCATGGACTTCTTCAGCCAGTAAGTTGCACCCTCCAATAGTTTCTGCAAAGGAAGGGATTTTATGGATTGGGCTTCGAAAATCAAAGCCAGGACACCATATATTCTGAACGCTACAGCAAGATATTTATAGTACCACCAGCTAGTAGAGTAGTAGTGATTAGTGGAATGCTGCCAGTGGGCAAAATGTCGAGCTGTATAAAGCTTAGTGAACAGAACTCTATACAGAAATTTCTTGTTCTACAGAGGCAGTGATCATTTTTAAGGCAATGCCACTCAGAATGGCCAGGCAACGGAATTAATTTCCTTCTTAACCATTAGTGCTCCAAATACAATATATTCTGAATACAAGAGGTGAAATCTGTTGGGTTTTCAATATGCAGATGAAAAAGCACAAGATTATGAGATAGGCACAATTTTCTAAGATGCTTCGTTACAAGCAAAATAGACTAAACTTGCTCATTTTTTACCGATTTTCTCATTAAATGAAAATTGAAAAGTTTTAAAGAAAATTTGGGATTCATCAGAATACTGATTAGGGTTGAATCATTAAACAAATGTCTAGTTAAGGGGAAATTATCTTTCTTTACATTGTCTTCATGAAGCACTGCTTTATTTTTTATTTGAAAGGCTAGGTAGCACATGAGAATATTAGAACAATGTCTGTAATAGATATTAAAATGGCTTAGGAACTCATTAAACAACAATGTGAACATATTTATTTTGTGGCATAGATGGCTCTTTTTTTTTTCATACCCATTCCTGAAATAATAATGGAAGGAGTGAGCATCAATTCTCTATTTTCTAGAATAATTTTATATTGTTTACATTACTTCTATGCATCTAATTTTACACGTGGCTAGATAGTAGTTCGGGGAGGTCAACTAAATTACTAGTTCAATACTCAAATGATATAAGTTATAGTTGGTCTTTTCCCTAGACGCAGTTGTGCTAAGCTTAAGTCATCCAAACATACACACAGGGAATCCAAATGCTATAAACTCAACAAAAAACAGCAACACCATCGTGTTGCAAATAGATTGCTGTGCTAACCTGAGCAGAAAATGCATGTGTTTTCTCTTGGAACCTATTTTAATCAAGCAAGTTTGCTTTTCGTTCATAGTTAATTTTGCTTCTATTGAGAAGTAGCGATGGCATTTTGCTCCTAAATGTTCCTTGGGTGCAGGCAATCAAACCTTATAAAAATTTCACTTTCTGAAGCCTACAGGGCATCTTACTAGAAAAGTTTAACAAATTAACGATGAACTGGAAATTTCAGAAAGTAAAACCCGAAATAATACACAGAGATGGAAAAGAACTCCGGAAGATAGGCTCAAGATACAGGAGGATCTTGACAGACTTGAACATTGGGCGCTAACTAACAAAATGAAATTCAATGGTGAAAAAAAAAGGAAGGTTCTACATTTAGGCAAGAAAAACAAAATGCACAGGTACAGTATATGTGGTACCTTGCTCAATAGTAGTAACTGTGAGAGGCATCTTGGAGTCCTAGTGGACAACCATTTAAATATGAGCCAGCAGTGTGCAGCAGCTGCCAAAAAGGCTAACAAAGTTCTAGGCTGCATAAACAGAGGGATAGAATCAAGATCATGTGAAGTGTTAATACCACTTTATAATGCCTTGGTAAGGCCACACTTGCAATACTGCATTCGGTTTTGGTCGCCACAATGTAAAAAAGATGTCAAGACATTAGCAAGAGTGCAGAGAAGAGCAACCAGGGTGGTTAGGGGCCTGGAAAATAAAACATATAAAGAATGGTTGCAGGAACTGGGCATGGCTAGTCTAGTGAAGAGAAGGACTAGGGGAGACATGATAGCAGTCTTCCAATATGTGAGGGGCTGCCACAGAAAGGAGGGGGTCAAACTATTTTCCAAAGTACCTGTAGGCCAGACAAGGAATAATGGATGGAAACTGAAAAAGGAGAGATTCAACCTGGAAATAAGGAGTCATTTTCTGACAGTGAGAACAATCAACCAATGGAATAGCCTTTGGAAGTTGTGGGAACTTCATCACTGGAGGCTTTCAAGAAGAGATTGGACTACCATTTGTCAGAAATGGTGTAGGGCTTCCTGCTTGGGCGGGGTGTTGAACTAGATGACCTACAGTACAACTTCCCTTCCAACTTTGTTAATCTGTTCCAACATTAGATGTTATTTGTTGTGGCTTTTGCCCATCACTAAAGACCAGTGATCAATATTCCCAGGCATTTGCATCCACAAATATTCCGTATGAATAGAATAGAATAGAATAGAATAGAATAGAATAGAATAGAATAGAATAGAATAGAATAGAATAGAATAGAATAGAATAGAATTCTTTATTGGCCAAGTGTGATTGGACACACAAGGAATTTGTCTTTGGTGCATATGCTCTCAGTGTACATAAAAAGACAAGATACACTTGTCAAGAATCACAAGGCACAACACCCAGTGACAGTCATATGGTGCAATAAACAATCAAATCATGCTAGGAAACAATATCAATATAAATTGCAAGGATATAAGCAACAAGTTACAGTCATGCAGTCATAAGTGGAAGGAGCTGGGTGATAGGAATGATGAGAAGACTAATACCAATAGTAATGCAGCAATAGTAATGCATTTATCAACAAAACCTATGTATGATATCTCCTACTTTGCATCCTCCATATTATTACATGTCCACTTCCAATAATCCCTAGTCAGCATGGACATAGGGCAGGCTTGTTACAGAATAATGGAGACTGAATACCCTTCTAAAGACATCTGGTTGGAAGTCAGTGCTGCTTGCACAAATTAAACATTAGATAAACCTCAATAGGATTCCACAAACTTAATTCAATAGTTGAGTTCATCCTTCGCGTGAGTTTCTATCCTTTGTGTTCTTCTGGCAGACTTCGTTCCTGGTTCTGCATTATTTATCCTTCAATATTCTGTCTGATAAATGGCATTTACCAAGCTCTTTAATTTTTTTCTTAACATACTTATTCACTCAAGTAACTTTCAGACCGAAACTTTGCCACGTTAATTTGCAATTTGTTTTCCCCCCATTTTCTTGACAGAGCGGTAGAATTTTGTTTCTCTCTTTGATTTGAAAGTGGTGTTCGAAATTCAATGCGTCAGTATTGTGTAGTGTTGGGTGTCCATTGTTCTCTCACTGTTATCTCGGGGAGTAATGTAAAAATAGTCCTCAAATTAATCGTTAATTCTGAGCAATCCCCCCTCCTTTAAATGTCAGCAATCTCGCAATTACATTGTGTAAGTAGTCAGTAATGGCTCATCCTCACCAAGAGTCTAACATCTCATTGTAAAAATTCCAATTAGAGGTGGAAGGCTTGCTAACTTTTGGTTACAGGAGGTTATGAAAATAAGGTTTTAGACAGGAGCAAGGGAAACATAATTGCTCCTTATTTCTAAAGCTTGTTAGCCGCAATGTTATAATTGTGTTTTGTTGTGCAGAAAGGTGTTGTTTTTGAACCTGCCTATTCTCTCCTCTTTTTAATCTTTCATAGCCTCTGTGCAAGCTGAATCATTGTTCACCCTCAAAGGTTACTTCATATTCTTTAGTTATTATTATTATTATTTTTTGCTTTTCAACCTGTAGAAAATGCCACTTTCTCGCCCTTCTTCTCCTCTAATTACACAGATCTTACAACAGCAATTCTTACAACATATCCAACATCAATAGGCAGTTGCTGCTTTGAGGTGCTTGTTTACTATAGTTTAGGGAGTGTGTATCTTAGTTTTTTTCAGAAGCTCAAGGTTATGTATAAATATGTATATACTCAAACACAAAGATTGATAGGGTGGAACTACCAGGAGCCACACCAGTAGATATATATAGAATGAATGAGCGGGAAGGGACCTTGGAGGTCTTCTATTCCAACCTCCTGCTCAAGCAGGAGAACCTATACCATTTCATATAAGTGACAGTCAAGACTCTTCTTACAAACATCTAGTGAGGAAGCGCCTACAATTTCTAGAGACAAGCGGTTCCACTGATTAATTGTCCTCACTATTAGGAAGTTTCTCCTTAACTCCAGATTCCAGATCTTTGATTAGTTTCCAACCATTGTTTCTTGTCTTGCCTTCTGGTGCTTTGGAGAATAGCTTGACTCCCTCTTCTTTGTGGCAGCTTCTGAGATATCCAAAACTGCTCTCATGTCTCCCCTAGTCCTTCTTTTCATTAAACTAGACATACCCAGTTCCTGCAACTGTTCTTCATATGTTTTAGCCTCCAGTCCCTGAATCATCTTTGTTGCTCTTCTCTGCACTCTTTCTAGAGTCTCCACATCTTTTTTACATCGTGGCAATCAAAACTGAATGCAGTATCCCAAGTGTGGCCTTACCAAGCCATTATAAAGAGGTATTAACACTTCACGTGATCTTGATTCTATCCCTCTGTTTATGCAGCCTAGAACTGTGTTGGCTTTTTTTGGCAGCTGCTGCACACGGCTGGCTCGTATTTAAATGGTTGTCCGCTAGGACTCCAAGATCCCTCTCACAGTTACTACTATTGAGCAAGGTACCACAAAAATGGAGAGCTCTCAAGGTTATTTTAGCCATGGTATACCAGTTTCTAAAATCTGTTCTCCATCCAGAGTCAAGGGAAAAATATTTTGGATGTTAGCTACATTTTTCTTAATGTCAGCCCTTCATTGAAGAGAAGGTTGACAAACAGGCATGGCATGGATCTTATATTAGGGTCGAAAATCAGAATCTAGAAAGCCTGTCCAAATTTCTCTCTGCTCTGTCTTACACAAAACAAAATAAAGCTGTTTTTATTTGATTCCCTTTTCCTCTTTCTTGGGACTGAGTAACCTTTACTTAAAGTTTCTTCTTAACAGATCCCTTCTCTTAGTCTCAATATTAGACATAAGGTATACCCTGTTTGCTGCAGTCTAATTAAACCAAGTTGGAGAGAATGTTAGCCTTTTAATATGGTGCAGTCAGATTTATTTCTCATGTATCACAAATAAAAAGTGAAATCTGCAAGCACTAAAAGTAATCCAGGGAAGGCCATCTGGCTCAAAGACAGAGGTTTTATAACCTGTGAAATATCCTCATTGTGGGTTTTTGCAAGTTCACCAGATCTGAAGAAAAATACAGGGCCAATTCCACTTAGCCTTGTTTTGTTAACACGTACATCTATGTTCACTTTCAACCAAGCTGTGTACCATACTTTTCAGGGTATAAGACGCACTCCCCACCCCAAAAAAGAAGGTGGAAATGTTGGTGCGTCTTATACACCGAATAGAGAGATTTTTAGCCTCTCAAAGCCCCGCCCCGCACGTCCCTTTTTTGCGAAAAACGGGCCTGTTTTTTTGCAAAAATGGAGTGCGCAGAGGGTTTGAGAGGCCTGCAGAGTGCTTGTGGGAGCTGGAGAGGGCAAAAACCTGATGTGGGGGGTTTCGGAGGCCGAAAATGGGCCGATTTTTCACAAAAATGGGGGCATTTTTGCCCTCCTCAGCCCCCAGGAGCACTCTGCAGGCCTCCCAAGCCCTCTGCAGGCCCCATTTTTGTGAAAAATCCAGTCCGTTTTTTGTGAAAAATGGGCCTGTTTTTGGCCTCCCCCACGTGTCACATTTTTGCCCTCCCCAGGCCCCAGGAGCACTCTGCAGGCCTCCCACATTCCATTTTTGCAAAAAAA
Organism: Pantherophis guttatus; assembly: GCF_059756535.1. Classification (NCBI taxonomy): domain Eukaryota; kingdom Metazoa; phylum Chordata; class Lepidosauria; order Squamata; family Colubridae; genus Pantherophis; species Pantherophis guttatus. The sequence continues at coordinate 16,352,466 of NC_142074.1, read as the reverse complement.
CAGGCCCATTTTTCACAAAAACAGGATGCACAGAGTGTTTAGGAGGCCTGCAGAGTGTTCCTGGGGCCAGGGAGGGCAAAAACTTTTTTTTTCCTTGTTTACCTCTTTGAAAACTTGGTGCGTCTTATATTCTGGTGTGTCTTATAGTCCGAAAAATATGAGTAAAATTTACAACTCAGATCATTGCATTCCATTGCCTGACTCCCAATTTGTGAGCCTGTGAGCTGAGAAGATAACCTAATGGCACCAACACTTTTCTCCTTCTCGCTTGACTTTTATGTACCTTAAATGTTCTATAATAAACTATATATGAACCACACTATAATAATGGTTTGACATGTTCGTATACATGGTTATTACTAACGATGCTACTTTCTGCAGAGAAATAAATAACAGCCAAGGGTACCGGATGGAATTCTTTCTCACTCAAATTGGCAGTGGCTTCCATACTCGGTGGCTGATAAAAGTTCTTCCTTTCCATCACCTTATCTTCTAAAAAGCCATCTGCAGAAAATAGAAAATGTCCTTTTCAGTCTGGTTTATATTTAAACCCACAACTCCCCTTGGAAATCTTCTCCAGATTTGCTCTGGGATACTTAAGGAGTCTTCACTTCCCTTTCCAACTAGCAATCATTTATCAAAGTGACTCTGCTCAGTTCCTATCATATTCATCAGGCAACCTATAAGCCAAACAGGTTTTATTTCAGTTGATCGATGTAACTTTGAATGAAGAAAGTATATTTTCTCACCCGATCAGGACACTGTTCTCTATTCAATAGCGTGTTCTTTATCAGAAACTCTGCTGTAGACCTTCCTTCTGATCCTATCAAGAGAACCAGAATGCAACTAGTTTTATTTACTTCTGCAGAGGGGAAACATCCCTGGGATTGTCAAAAGTGATCTGGAAGAAAAGTAGAACTTCCCAGTGCTCCCCAGAAAATTGTATATCGAGAATGGTACGTTTTTACATCTCTAATAATAGACATAAAGTAGCATTCACCAGATTTCAAGGAGCTAACTTGCATATTGTACTGGAATTTAAATCTTCAGGTTGCATAGATTTCTACCCATGCAGGTAAAAGGGAAATTTGTGTAATCCATCTTAGTTTTAAGGCTCACACAAATGTCTCTCATGTGACTACAGAAAGGCATAGTTGCAAATTTCAGCTATTAAAAATTGCCAGTGCCATGAATTCACGGTTTCCCAGCTGGGGGAACATTTGTGCAAACTTTAGAAACTTATCACTGAGATTTCTGATCCTCTCTAGCTGGAAACCTTTTCTGTAAAAAAACCAACCACCTCTATACGTTTCTTCTTTCTGCAGAAAGCAGATAAAATTTAGCCCTACACAAATTAAATCCAGCTGGAGAGGTATGTGTATTGGTGCTGCTAATAAAAACTAAATCACAACTCCTTTAAAAGCAAGAACTAAGTCCATTATTTCCTCTTCTAGTTCTGGATTCTTCAGTTGGAAAAATGAAACATTTTTCCTCCTCGAGATGATTGCCAACCTTTTTGCCCTGTATTTATTTTGTAATTGTGTTTATATTTTAATTTTTCTGCTAGCCCCATCCCTTATTTTGGGAATATTCATCTCCCTCCTCAGAATGCTAAAGGTCAGGTGTAACCTTCAGTAACATGCTTTGGGAAAAATAAAACAGAATAACAGATTAACAGTGGAATAGAATAGAATAGAATAGAATAGAATAGAATGGAATGGAATGGAATGGAATGGAATGGAATAGAATAGAATAGAATAGAATAGAATAGAATAGAATAGAATAGAATAGAATAGAATAGAATAGAATAGAATAGAATAACAGAGTTGGAAGGGACCTTGGGGATCCTCTAGTCCAGCCCCCTGCTCAAGCAGGAAACCCTATACCATTTCAGACAGATGTTGTCCAATCTCTTTTTTTAAAAAAAACCCCAGTGTTGGAGCAACCACAACTTCTGGAGTCAAGTTGTTCCACTGATTAATTGTTCTAACTGTCAGGAAATTTCTCCTTAGTTCTAGGTGGTTCTCTCCTTGGTTATCTCATGCTCCCACCAGAGCCTGAATCTGCAGAAGAAGATGAGACGGAACTGGAGCCAATGGAGATCGAGGGGGCGGCTTCGTTGGCTTCGGAGGAAAATGGGGAAGAGCAGACCCAGTCAGGCCAGGGCTTTTCAGGATTGGGACAACTTGTAGGCAAGGAGCAAGGGGGGCAGGATGACCAAGACAGGCTAAGTAGTGAACATGAGAGACAGAGTTCAGGCGACGAGCAAGGACCACCCCCTCCTGATCCACAAGAATGGAGAGTGGAGAGAAGGTGAGAACAGTGCAGACTGATCTGACTACTTGGAAGGAGAGCACACCGCCCCTCTTCACAAGGCACACCTGGGGACTGAAACTTAAGGAGATGCTGTGGGGAGGGGCATTTGTCGGGAACAAACACTGAATTCCTGGAGTGTTGAGTGCCGACATTTGAACTTTCCTGGATTCCTTGCATTCTTTCTGGATTGCTGGATTACTTGTTGTGCTCCCTTGCTTCCTGGACTCTGCAACTTGCCCTGCTGGATTTCTTGCTATGCAGCCATGTGTTCAGAGCATTGGGATGGATTATTTGCAGCCAGAGGCTGCTTGAGGTGTGTGTGTGTGTGAGAGAGAGAGAGAGAGAGCATTTGGGGAAATTTGGAGCAATAAAGGGATGGTTTGAACTGCCAGCTGCCTGTGTTATCTCTATGCATTGCCCTGGGTCATCACAGGTTAGTTTTCACCCATTGCTTCTTGTCTTGCCTTCAAGTACTTTGGAGAATAGGATGAGGGCTACAACATAGAATCCTGTCTCAATCTCTGGGTACCACAGAACAAATCTTTGTGTTAAAAATGATCCCCTCCTCCTCTTCCGCCTAAAAAAAAAAAAAGGATTAGCAAATAATGTCTCCAGTCCCACAATGCTAAGCCTGTGATGGCTTTTCTAGGCTGAAATTAATTACAGGAAAGGAAATAATATTTTCTTTCCAAATTGTGCTTTTCAGAATAACCACTTATTTCTTCTTGTCACTTGCTTCTCCCCTTTCAGAAAGACTGCTTAAATATTTATTACAAGCATTCCGGGTCAAATATATCCATGATTAATTTTGCCCATTTGTACTATTTCCCACAGAGTTTTTTGTACTAAACCATATCATAATTAGTTATATCTATGTATGTATGTTTGTCAGTAATGGGTTCCACTTACATTCGTACCGGTCCAGAATTGGGAGCTTGCATGCAGTGCTTCTGTGCATGTGCAGAATCTTCTGCCCATGCCCAGAGCATCCATAATGATGTCTGGGCGGGTAGGTGGAGCTGCCCACCCCTGCCACTACTGGTTTGCCCGAACCGGGACAAACCAGTAGAAACCCACCTGATGTATATATATATATATGTGTGTGTGTGTGTGTGTGTGTGTGTGTGTGTGTGTGTGTGTGTGTAGGTAGGTAGGTAGGTAGGTAGGTACCGCACCGCGTTTCCCCAAAAATAAGACCCTGTCTTATATTTTTTTGAACCCTGATATAAGCGCTTGGTCTTATTGCCACGCGCTCAAAAGCCCATTGGGCTTATTATCAGGGGATGTCTTATTTTGGGGAAAACAGGGCATATATGTATGTATGTATGTATGTATGTATATATACACACGCACACACACCGTGTTTCTCCAAAAAGATGACTCACCTTGAAAAAAAGCTCTATCACGTTTTTGAGCGCATGCGATCAAATTAAGCCCCACCCACAACATTAGCCCTAAATAAGACACCGCCCACCCTGGGGTGCAGGGGGTGGGGTGAAGCACACAGATAAAAAATAAGTTAGGATGGGGATGGGGAGGGTGGAGCTGCCCTACATACCAGGCCTCGCACACCCCGACAACCTGCCTTGCCTTCTTCTGCAGCCGCTTCTTCTGCAGCCGCTTGCCGCCACTCAGACACACTGCCATGGCCTCTGTTTTACCTTCAGATGCTTGCCGGAAGGTATCTGAAGGCGAAATGGAGGCTGGGGTGATGCGTGCAAGTGGCGGCCAGCAGCCGCAGAAGAAGTGTTGCCACCGCTGCAAGGTGAGTCAATAATTAGAACCCTCCAAAAAAAAAAAGACCTAGCCATTTTTTGGGGGTCAAAAGAAAATAAGACCCAGCCCAAATGCTTTACATCCCCTCCTATCCTGATGCCCAAACCAACCATTTCTAAGATTGTTAGGAAATTAAACCAGGAACACATAAATATTATAGATAACTTTGGCTCCAACTGTGATTTCTAATCTTATTTGCATCCTTCGTGTTGTGCCGAAGGAATCATCTATTGTTATCCTTTCTTTGTTACCTGCGTTTCCCGAACCACTTATTTGCATGCATTTTTAATGCCCGCAGATGGCATGTCAGAAACTGATGTCACAATCATCCATTAAACAGAATCATTTAAGGAAACTTTCCTTCCCCCCCCCCTTAAGTATCTGTATCGTTACTGTCCATGTTGGTCCCACAGCTGCCTGATTGAACCACAATGGCGAATAGCAACCGGGTGCCTCTATGTAATTTTCACTCATAATAAGTACTTCTGACAATTGTGCCAAAAGATATTCTAACCATCTATTCTTGGTCACAGATTCATCCTTTTGTTCTGACACAATGTCATATCCTCACTCTTTGATGGCTTTCAAGGGCTTTAAATAGAAATGCTTTTAGATCGTCTAACTTGTCTTTATTTTTTATTTTTTTTACCCCTTGATGTCAAGCAGAATCCTGTGAAAAATTCTTTCGGTTTTATTCCAGATCTGATTTCTTTCAACATTTCATTCAAACAAAGCCTTCTTTAACTAGGGATTTTAATTTAGGTGAAATCCAGCAGTAACAGAGCAAAATAAGGCCAGTCCTTGTGAGGTTGTTCATAGAAGTTCCAGATGAAGATATACATGTAGAAGCGGGCCGTAAAAATTTTAGGCTGTTGGGAAGTTAGGAATCATACATCCCTGTTCTAGCCTGACTTTTTACAGATTTTTACTGCCTTAGTGCTGATATGTGTATTTTGATCCTCAGAACACAAGGTGGAAAATAGTCAAAAGTAATATAACCTGCTCTGTTCAATCACCGAAAGAGTTTGATGCCTCCTAAGATCATGCTCTTGCTACTTCACTTAATTTATTCATGACCAGACAACTGAAAGCCTAGGAATGAGGATTTATCATTCTTCCCTTTGCTCAAAATATTCATGTTTTGATCCAGTTGGTGCTTCCTTGGAGAAGGGAACTAGCTGCAAAGATTTATTTCCTGGAAGATTGCAAATTTTTAATCCCGAATCAATCACAAAGTCTGGATTCTTGGCTTGCAGTTGGAGTATCCTTATCACTGGAATACCTGGGAAGCTAGAAAAAAGGATATACCTATTGTTGCAGTGCCCTGATTTTTCTTCTAATGTCAAGGGTGTGGCAGTGCTCAAAGAGGATACCTAGTTGTGACTCAGCAGGTTGTGAGAACTAGTCCTCATCTTGATAGAATAGAATAAAGTAGAATCTATGTCTCTATGAGATTACAGAACAGGGATCTCCAAACTTGGCGACTTTAAAACTGGTAGACTTCAACTCCCAGAATTCCTCAGCCAGCCAGCCGGAATTGAAGTCCACCAGTCTTAAAGTTGCCATGTTTGGAGAGCCTTACTATAGAACCTAGTGGTACATTTCAGCCTTTGAGCCATGGTGGTTAGTGGTTATATTGCAGGCTACTTCTGCTGACTGCCGGCTGCCTGCAAATTGCCAGTTCGAATCTCACCAGGCTCAAGGTTGACTCAGTCTTCCATCCTTCCGAGGTGAGTAAAATGAGGATCCAGATTGTTGAGGGCAATAGGCTGACTCTTTAAACTGTTTAGAGAGGGCTGTAAAGTACTGTGAAGCAGTATATAAGTCTAAGTGCTATTGCTATTCCTTCCTTCCTTCCTTCCTTCCTTCCTTCCTTCCTTCCTTCCTTCCTTCCTTCCTTCCTTCCTTCCTTCCCTCCCTCCCTCCCTCCCTCCCTCCCTCCCTCCCTCCCTTCCTTCCTTGGTGGTGTAATAGTTAGAATGCAGTATGACAGGCTAACTCTGCCCACTGCCAAGAGCTTGATCCTGAAGGTTGATTCAGTCTTCCATCCTTCCGAGGTGGGTAAAATGAGGATCCAGATTGTTGGAGGTAAGAGGCTGACTCTGTAAACCGCTTAGAGAGGGCTGTAAAAACACTGTGAAGCGGTATATAAGTCTAAGTGCTATTGCTATTTTTATTCAGTTCCTTCCTGCAATTTCAATGCAGTTCATTCTTGCCATCTCCGCCTCACCATCTCCCGAGGAGATCTTTTCCAGTTCTGTCAACTGACAATATCTGTAGCATAGTATACAGTAGTTAGCTTTTATAGGTTAGATTATTCATAATCTTTGAAAGCTGGATGAATGCATGCATTGAATAGAATGTGTGTTGCATTCATTAATAAGCAATAGGTGCTCCAACATTTGTGGATAATTCTGTATTATGTTGACAAATACGGTAAACCTGAATACTATTTGGCATCTGCTTGTAATTAGCACTACCTACAGTCGGATTTGAAATATGGAATTGTTATGCTAAGTGGGCACGGCATTGTGCAATGACTGCAGTATGCAGGCAATAAATGGGACTGTTTGACAAGATAGGCCTTCAAAACGAGAGATTTATACTTTATGCCCGTGAATTTATCAGTCAGAATGCTTAGTTGAAATTTGTTCATGGAAATCTGCAGCCAGGGCTGGACAAAGTCATATGCTGCTAAAGTATCTGGCGATAATTTATGGCCATTTGTTGAAGTGGCTTGTTTCTCGCTCTCTCTCCTGTATTGTCTCGGGCCTATTCCTCTGGCTGTGGAAAATGGTGGACAAAAGAAATAAATGAAAATGGAGTCCTTGTGACTGTCCAACTGTTGCTTCTTATGGAGAAACATTTATAGGGAAATCGGAGGATTTGCCGAAAAGACCAAATGTCAGCTGGGTTGTTGAGACCTCAGGGAGAAATCACATGATTGGCATTCCAGTATCACATCAAATTCATTAGTTCTGATGACTCATATACTCTGCATTTCCTCCCAAGATGGAAAACTGACAGTTGCTGAACCTACGCTGTATCTTCTGATCTGATCTTAGCTTTAGGCTACTTCTTAGGAATAATATTGGTTCTTTAGAAATAGAGAAGGTGACTAATTAAAGCGATGAAGGATGTGGATTTTTCCAAATGAAATGCCTCCCAAAGACTGAGTTCAAAGCTTCTCCTGCAGACAATGAGAAACTTTCTTGTGGGTTTCTTCACTAGAAGCTGAAAAGTAGAGTGAAGGAATGATCCCACACATAGTCCTCCCTTTTTCAAATTAAGATTCAAGGTTTATAACTATCAGATGGATTGCGATGTTCCATTCAAGTCAGAAAACCCTATCAGCTAGACATTCTATGATTATGACTTCGTTGGGTCATTGATTTCGGTGGTCAATGAGAAGGAAAGAGGAATTCATCTAGGCATAGCATGTTCTGAAGTCAAGAAGAATATTCTACCCCTAGGAATCTCTTCTTTAAAATATTGTGGTGGCGCAATGGTTAGAGTGCAGTACTGCAGGTGGCTTCTGCAGCCTGCCGGCTGCCTGCAATTTGGCAGTTCGATCCTGACTGGGTCAAGGTTGACTCAGCCTTTCATCCTTCCGGGTAAAATGAGGAGTCAGATTGTTGGGGGCAACAGGCTGATTCTGTAAACTGTTTAGAGAGGGCTGTAAAGCACTGTGAAGTGGTATATAAGTCTAAGTTCTATTGCTATTTGTATTAAAAGTTTTAATTCATTTTCATTATTAAAAGTACTCCATTAAAAAAAAAATAAGGAAACTTTTACAAAGAACTCAAAGGCATAACCAAACAGCATAATAACAAGTAAAAGAAGCAAACAAAAAGGAAAAAAAAAGGAATATCTTTGCTTGGGGCAAATATAAGTACAATTACAACATTTTCTCTTACTATAACCAATGGAGGATAACAGATAAGGTAGATAAACAAGGTGGGAGTAGAAATTGGCCATTTGTGATTTCAGAAAAAAAAGAAGAACAGTTTGTGATAGCTGTGCTTGCTCAAGGGAAAAATTGCCCCCTACTATACCACATCTACCAATTACTGTTTGACTACTACTGTTTGTTCCTAATAAAGTATAAAAGAGGACATGCAGATGATATCTGCAACTAACTTGATAAAAGTGTTTGAGCATTTGCTTACAATTTTGTCTTCTCTTGAAAGAGAATATTCTGTTTTCAACATAGAAAGTAACTTTTAAAACTCTTTTCTGCTGCTGGAGTGAGATCATTGGAGGTAGGGGTGGGCTGCTGCCGGTTTGGACCAGTTCTAGTGAACTGGTAGTTCCAACGATCAGCTGGCCCCGCCCACCTGGCCCCGCCCTATCCTGCCCTATTTTTCTTCTTTCTGGTTAAGTTGTTTTGCATGGCACAGCTGATTGTTCTCAGGGAATAAGCTCTGTAGAGTGGTCTTCTTAATGAACCGTTCCCTACATAACAAAGAATCATTTATGAAATCGATCATCCCATCGAGATCATGTGATTTATCAGGGCATAGAGGATTTTAATTAAGTGAAAACTGCCTTACATCCCTCCGAATTTTCTCCCCCTGGGAAGGAGTTTTCTGCCTTTCCCTGTTCTTCTCAAGGGGTCCTTGAAGAGTCATTTCCCTTAGGTGGTGCTTTTGAACTTCCATTCTTGCTGGCTATATCGGAGGGTGCTTTTGCTGCAGGAGTTGCTGTTGATGTGTTTGTTTTGCGACACAAGTTTCCATCACTCTGAAGACTCCCCGACTGACTTTATTTCCCTATCTCAAAAAAGCTAGGGAGGGAAGAGGGGTTTAAAATACTTTACAATGTAATGAAAATATGGGAAGCAGAGATTCATGCAGACTGCTGGAGAGATGATTGTGCAATGAAAAAACAGGACATCTCGGCACTCCGCACAAATCATCTTCTGCTTTGAAAGGCATTAAGGGGAAGCAAACAAAGAAAAACACAAACAGGTTGCTAAGCCTCCGCAAAAGAGGAATTCGGAGTTTGCCACTTGAGAGCACATCTCTGTCAATCTTCTCCAGGCATTCAAAATGTCAGCTTCTTTTCATTTATAAAAGAAATGTGCTGGATGGGCATGTTTTAATCAGAAAGAAGAACTAGCGAATCATGGGCACCCTCAGGCTATATGGTCAACCAAGTCAAGATGCTAGTGGCAATAGTGCTATCAAAAATCCAGCCATCAAGATTGGCCTATGTCTGAGTCACGTGAGTATAGACCAGCGGTATCAAACTCAATTTCATTGAGGGCCACATCAGGGTTGTGTGTTTGACCTTAGGGGGCCGGGGTGGGCGTGGCTGGGGTGGGCGTGGCCAGGGTGGACATGGCTAGCATGACATCACTTGTGTCAGGGGGCACCTGTGGTGGACTGAGTGCTCTGCCAGTGAAAACGGACTCCAGAGCTCCGTTTTTGGCTGGGACGGCCTCCTGCAACCTCTGCCAGCAAAAACGGAGCTCGGGGGGGGGGGTTGCACGCGTGGCCCTTGGAAGCTCCATTTTCACTGGCAGAGGCCCTGTCGTCTGGTCGTTGACTATTTTCAGGGCAGCCTCATGGGCCAGATCTAAGCACCCTGCAGGCTGGATCCGGGCCCTGGGTCTTGAGTTTGACACCCCTGGTATAGACAATATCAATAGCACTTAGACTTCATAGCAGTGGTGAAATCCAAATTTTTTTACTACCTGTTCTGTGGGCATGGCTTGGTGGGCATGGTGTAGCTTGGTGGGCGTGGCTTGGTGGGCTTGGCAGGGGAACGATACTGCAAAATCTCCATTCCCACCCCACTCTGGGGCCAGCCAGAGGTGGTATTTGCCGGTTCTCCGAACTACTCAAAATTTCCGCTACCGGTTCTTCAGAACCTGTCAGAACCTGCTGGATTTCACCCCTGCTTCATAGTCTTTGCAGCATTCTCTAAGAGGTTTTCAGAATTATTGTATTGCCCCCCCCCCCAACAATCTGGGCCCTCATCTTACCAACCTCGGAAGCCTTCCATCCTTGAGCTAGTCAGGATCGAACTCCTGGTTGCAAGCAGAGTTAGCCTGCAATACTGCATTCTTACCACTGCACCACCATGGCTCCTTAAGAGTGATGATGTCTCTGATTGAATGGGTTATTTGGTTTCTAATTATTTCTTCCATTTTTAAAAAATATTTCATACTTTTTTGTTTCTCATTTAAACAAGTTTTGGCCCATATATCAGGAGTGGGTTTCACTTACCTTTGCTACTGGTTTGCTCATGTGCACACCACTTCTGCGCATGCACAGAAGCTTCTGCACATGCTCAGATGGTATTTGATGACGTCCGTGCGGATGAGCGGAGCCTCTTGCCGCTGCTGCTACCAGTTGGCCCGAACTGGGGCAAACTGGTAGCAAGCCATCACTGCCACATATGCTCAGGCATCTTCACAGACAGAAAGTTCCTCAGGTGGTTTTCAAAAATCTTCACTGCGGTCTTCCTTTTTCCATCTCCAAATTGAAGTTGTGTATTTTTTTAAAAAATATTTAAATAGTATTGTCCTATGGTTCTGGCTAACATGCAGATAGGACTCTTTTCACCAGAATTGTGAGATCATAAATAATTTTTGATGCATGCCATTTTAACCGGGTGCCTTTATGATCATTTTGGGGAAAGGACATTGTTTCACCCCCCTGTTCTTCGACAGACAAACTGGTCTGTCGCTTATAAACACGGTCTCTTCATCCAGGGTCTAACAAGATGGTCAAAGATAATTAGGAGAGCAGAATTCCAGAGAATAAAGATTGCCCGACAAGTTCAGGTTTCTCTGAACATGGCAGATTTGGGAGGCTGATGTGGCTTAACATTGTTACCAGCTTTAGCCTTTCTACAATTTAATCTCCTTTTGCGAATGTTGCCTATGGAACATTTGGAACAAGCCTTTGGGGAACAAAGAGGGTTCTTTCCTGTCTTTGTAAAGAAGGAACATTAAAACGTAGGAAAGCAGTAAAACTTCAAGAAACAAAACTATACATCTAAACGGGACACACAATAAAGGACGCTCAGAAGTCTTGGTGCAGAGCTGTGTTAGCAATTAGGCAAGATAGATTTCACACCAGATGCTTAGGTTAAGGCAGAGTTAAGTGGGGGAAAAAAATAGTGTTATCCAAAATTCTATATCCTGTGTGCAGTAATTCCCCAAGCTAAATTATTCCTCTGTCTTAGAGGAAGTTCAAACTTGGTTTAACGTTATCTGTATTATTATTTTTTTAATTTGATTTATATGCCGCCCTTCTCCGGAGACTCAGGGCAGCTTACAATGTGTTAAGCAATAGCCTTCATACTTTTGTATATTTATACAAAGTCAGTTTATTGCCCCCATAATCTGGGTCCTCATTTTACCTACCTTAGAAAGGATGGAAGGCTGAGTCAACCTTGAGCCTGGTGAGATTTGAACTTGCAGTAATTGCAGGCAGCAGATGTAAGTGGATGTTAATTAGTCTACTGAGCCACCAGAGCTCCTAATTTGAGGGGCTGCCACGGAGAGGAGGGGGTCAAGCTATTTTCCAAAGCACCTGAAGGCCAGAAAAGGAATCATGGATGGAAACTGAACAAAGAGAGATTCACCCTGGGAATAAGGAGACATTTTCCGACAGTGAGAGCAATCAGCCAATGGAACAACTTGCATTCAGAAGTTATGAGAGCTTCATCACTGGAAGCTTTCAAGAAGAAATTGGACTGCCACCTGTCAAAAATGGTGTAGGGTCTGCTTGGGCTAGATGTTGGACTAGATCAGGGGTCTGCAACCTTAAACACTCAAAGAGCCATTTGGACCTGTTTCCCACAGAAAAGAAAACACCAGGAGCCACAAAACCTGGGTGGGCGTGGCCAACTCAATGTCACTCACTTCCACCAGTCACATGACCCTCCCTAGCCACGCCTACCCAGCCGGTTGTTAGGACAGAGAACCAGTTGTTTAAAAACACTGGGGACCACAAAATCCTTTTGACATCTCTCTCTCTCCCCTCCCTCCTTCTCTGCAGAAAATATGACTTCAGTAACAGAGTGGTCAATGCCTGGAATGCACTACCAGACTCTGTAGTTTCTTCCCCAAACCCCCAAAACTTTAACCTTAAACTGTCTACCGTTGACCTCACCCCATTCCTAAGAGGTCTGTAAGGGGCGTGCATAAGCGCACCAGCGTGCCTACCGTCCCTGTCCTAATATTCATTTTTACTTACTCTTTTCATGTATTCAAATTATATTTATACTTTTACCTGTTTTCTTATATATGCTTGACAAATAAACATATGATTATGATTATGGTGAAAGGATAGGATATTTGGGAAGCTGAGACAGATTATCCTGGAAAAGAATTATTTAGGAATGAATACGGGGAAGGATTTTCAGAGCAGAAACATCAATGTCACGGTAACGAATGGACCTTCCTTAGTTTGGTCAAGGAATGAAAAGATAGAGAGACTTTTCAGAGTTATGGTCCTATGATGGCTTGTCAGAAAATAAATAAAACATTAAGGGAAACAATCAAGTCGGGTCACCATTACTTTCTTGATCTTTCATGAAGTTCCTAGTTCATGATCATAATTTGAATGGAAGGATCATCTGTTCTGACCTAGGCTTCACCAAATCACAAAACAGACTCCTTGTCCGGAGAAAACCTCTTTTTATTTGGCTAATGTGAATTCCTAGCATTCACATCCAGCAAAGTCCCGGCAAACAGTCTTTCAAGGGTGAATGGAAACTTCCTTTCCATTTGTATAGCACGTTGGGGGGAAATTTTTTTCTTTCTTTCTTTATTATTGATTTTTGTATTGTGTTTTTTTTTCTGTTATTTTTTAACAATAAAAATACAATAAAAAATAAATAAAAAAAGGGTGAATTGCAACCACAGACCTTATCAGTCCTTGGATAGTTGCCAGGCTGATAGCTTCCAGGCGCAACGCTGTACAAGGAAATTCTTGGCAAGGAGTCTCTGTGAGGCACAACTCAGATAAGCAAATCTTCACACTAATATACAAACTAATTGTCTTCTGCAAACACCACTCCCCTTTCACTCCTATTTATTCCCTATGGGAGAGGCCATTTACTCCCAAGTCGACCTCTGTTCCTTAATTATTCCCTTTTCCTGGCAGCTCTGCGCATGCGCACATCGGGAAATGGCTCCAGCTGTTCCTCAGCCCCACTTATCTCCGACTCCAAAGGTAGCTGATAACTGTCAGACGGCCCTGGCCCTCTCTCTGCCTCCAATGCAGAGCACTCATCAGAGCCTTCCCCAGACTCCAGGACTGGCCCATGTTCCTACCCAACCTCCTCACTGTATGAATCTAAAGCCAGCTCTGCTGGCTGCTGGCCGGCCACAAAAATCATTGCAGTAGTTGTCATTTCTAATAATCAACAGCTCAAGCTTGCATCTCAGGGGGCTAACTTAGTTTACTATGGCTCAATCTGTTTTGTAGGTTAAACTAGGTATTTAGCAGTTAGTAGCTATCGTAGGTAAGGGACGCAGTGGCTCAGTGGGTAAGATGCTGAGCTTGTCGATCGAAAAGTCGGCAGTTCAGCAGTTCGAATCCCTAGTGCCGCGTAACAGGGTGAGCTCCCGTTACTTGTCCCAGCTTCTGCCAACCTAGCAGTTCGAAAGGACATAAAAAATGCAAGTAGAACAATAGGGACCACCTTTGGTGGGAAGGTGACAGCGTTCCATGTGCTTTTGGCGTTGAGTCATGCTGGCCACATGACCACGGAGGCGTCTTCGGACAGCACTGGCTCCTTGGCTTTGAAACGGAGATGAGCACCGCCCCCTAGAGTCGGGAACGACTAGCACGTGTGCGAGGGGAACATTTACCTTTACCTTTAGCTATCATAGGTAACTTTGTAACTATGCTTTGCAAACTTTGTGGTGATAGTGGATCAATGCTCTGTTGGTTTGGTTTCAAAATCTGTATTTTATGATGGCATCGGCAATTACAGTGTGAATCTCTTTGAAAGTAAACCGCAGAATAAACACAAGGCTTGTTTATGAATAATAGAGTGCATGATATATATCTTTCTTTGTGGGGTAGTTTTCCTTCCCTTCCAAGACTCTTGCTGAGTTCCCACATTTCAGAATATACCATGACACTGCTAACATTCAGGGATTCCATTGGGAAAACACTAACTGCTTAGGGGAAACTGGCCAGCAGTAAAACGTTGGCTAATGTTTTGGCTTATGCAAGGGAAAAGTTAAGGCAATTGTGATGATTATGCTATTCAGATAAGGAATGTCAAAATTAGAAGGACAGATGAGAAGTGAAGCGTGAAGCTATAAAGAAAGAATGGATCTGAAGAAAACATTCCTATCAGAAATCCAGAGAAGATTCTCACACATGGTCTTGAAGAAGATCTCCCAGATGGCTTTGCTTTGCTGAAAGGAGATGTAGGGTTTATTTCATTGGAATCGGTTAACTACTTCTTCTTCTTCTTCTTCTTCTTCTTCTTCTTCTTCTTCTTCTTCTTCTTCTTCTTCTTCTTCTTCTTCTTCTTCTTCTTCTTCTTCTTCTTCTTCTTCTTCTTCTTCTTCTTCTTCTTCTTCCCCCCCCCTCCTCCTCCTCCTCCTCCTCCTCCTCCTCCTCCTCCTCCTCCTCCTCCTCCTCCTCCTCCTCCTCCTCCTCCTCTTCTTCTTCTTCTTCTTCTTCTTCTTCTTCTTCTTCTTCTTCTTCTTCTTCTTCTTCTTCTTCTTCTTCTTCTTCTTCTTCTTCTTCTTCTTCTTCTTCTTCTTCTTCTTCTTCTTCTTAAATTACTTTATAGAAATGCATATTATTTCAGTTTAAAAAACAAGTACAGTAGTGGCCAAAATTTTGGAAACCTTTTGGGAAAAGTGTATTTTTGAGGTGTGATGATTAATAACACCACTTTTCTGTGACTCATGTATATATTATTTTATGTATGCTGTATTGCATTGCATTGCATTGCATTGCATTGCATTGCATTGCATTATAAATTTATAACATTTCCCCCCATCCATCTCGTATCCAATGACTTTGGGTAGCTTACAACATATTGTAACATATTATATATATATATGTATGTATATACCTATGCACATACATACACACATTATTGATAGATTGTATATTATATATATTATGCATTCATTATATATATTATGGATTCCTGGTTTCTGTAGCAAGACACCCCCCCCACACACACACATTGCGTGTACTTTGTATATATCACAGAAATTTGTGTGTGAGTATGTCCACACATATATCTACGAATCACAGGAATTGCCCATATTTCATATCATGTCTCTTCTTCTCGCTGTGTCTGCCCCTTAAGAAGTTTGAGTGCATCTTTGAAAAAGGACCATAACCTTCAAGATGTTTCCCATCTGTTTCATGGTGAACTTTTACATAGAAGCTAGTAAATTCGGAGAAATCCATGTTCTGTTTGCCACTGCAGTTTTTAAAGTGTGCTTTGATGACTTGTTCAGATTGCAGGGGGGAAAAAGGAGCGTGCGATGCGATAAAAACAAAACGAAACAAAGAAAATCAATGCTCTCCTTAATTAAAACAGGGCACAAACGGCCTCTTCAAATTCTCTGGAAATTGGGCCGGAAAGGTTAGTTAGATGATTTCTCAGAATTTTTACAAGGGGAAGAAGAAATTCCCCACATTATTTTCAAATAGCGGAGTTTTCACTTAATGGTGGTAGAACTGCAACAAACTTAAAGAAAAATATTGCAGAACTTTCTTTTCCTTGATAGAGTTTGTCTTTTCAAAGAGATGTTGAAAGGAATTTCTTATTACAGAACAGAGTTGGAAGGGAACTTGGAGATCTTCTAGTCCAACCCCCTGCTCAAGCAGGAAACCCACATACCATTTCAGACAAGTGGCTGTCCAGTTTCTTCTGAATAGAAAATAGAAAATAATAGAAAATAGAAAAGAACAGAACCAGGGGTGAAATCCAGCAGGTTCTGACAGGTTCTGGAAAACCGGTAGTGGAAATTTTGAATAGTTTGGAGAACCGGCAAATACCATCTCTGGCTGGTCCCAGAGTGGGGTGGGAATGGGGATTTTGCAGTATCCTTCCCCTGCCAAGCCCGCCAAGCCACACCCACCAAGCCATGCCCACAGAACCGGTAGTAAAATAATTTGGATTTCACAATAGAGTAGAGTAGAGTAGAGTAGAGTAGAGTAGAGTAGAGTAGAGTAGAGTAGAGTAGAGTAGAAGAATAGACTAGACTAGACTAGACTAGACTAGACTAGACTAGACTAGACTAGACTAGACTAGACTAGACTAGACTAGACTAGACTAGAATAGAATAGAATAGAATAGAATAGAATTCTTTATTGGCCAAATGTGATTGGACACACAAGGAATTTTCTTTGGTGCATGCGCTCTCAGTGTACGTAAAGAAAAAATAAAATATATTCATCAAGAATCATAAGATACTTAGTGATAGTCATCGGATACTAATAAGCAATCAAATCATACTAGGAAACAAACAGAACAGTATAAATTGTAAAGATACAAGCAACATGGATATAGCCATAAGTGGGAAGAGATAGATACTAGTAAGGATGAGAAGAAGAATAGTAATACAGCCTTAGTAAATAATTTGACAGTGTTGTGGGAACTAGTTGTTTAGCAGAGTGATGGCATTCGGGGGGGGGGGACCTCCAGTGATGAAGCACCCACAACTTCTGAAGACAAGCTAACTATTAACTAAAGTGATACCAGTTTGAGTCTGAAAGAAGCTGTTAACTTCATGATGAACCGTGATCTAATCGCAGATGCAGAAGAAAAGGGATTTTTATGGTGAACAACAATACTAGGTAGGTTGACCCAGCACCAAAAAAATAAGCATCTTCTTTTTTTACAGGAGAATAGAACACTAAAGTTGGAAGAAACAGCAGCTGCCAAAAGGAGAAAAGCAGGAGACAGACCTGCAGAGTTGTTTTAGGTGTGTCTGTGTTGATGGGGAGCATTAAAATAGCGCTGTGGTTGTTCTCTGGACCCTCAATTGGTTCACTGGGAAATGGCCTCGAAAGATCTCATCTTTTTGCCTCGTGGTAACCAAAGGGACACAGTGGCACAGTGGGTAAAACGCTGACCTTGTCGATCGAAAGGTCGGCAGTTCAGCGGTTCGAATCCCTAGTGCCGTGTAACGGGGTGAGCTCCCGTTACTTGTCCCAGCTTCTGCCAACCTAGCAGTTCGAAAGCACGTAAAAAATGCAAGTCGAAAAAATAGGGACCATCTTTGGTGGGAAGGTAACAGCGTTCCATGCGCCTTTGGTGATGAGTCATGCCAGCCACATGACCATGGAGACATCTTCGGACAGCGCTGGCTCTTCAGCTTTGAAACGGAGATGAACACTGCCCCCTAGAATCAGAAATGACTAGCACATATGTGCGAGGGGGAACCTTTACCTTTACCTTAGCCAAGTGAAGGATGGACCAGAAACAGGGAACTGGGATCTTTGTCTGACAAGTTTTGCAATGTATCCTAAGTAAATCCTAATAACAGGTTTTATCTTCCCACATTGTGACATATTTTATGTTGCTCTTTGTACAGGGAAGTGTATCTTCAAGTTTCCCAAAATGTGTTATTTTGTACTCTTATCTAAGGCTGCTTTTCACTATAAAACACCAAGCGAAGGCTGTACACTGTTTGTAGCACCACAGGAAGGTACGCTCAAGTGCGATTAACTAGAAATTCTTTATTTTGATTTTCATCTCAAGTAAATCACTGTTTTATATCGCCACCTTTATTTTTAACTTTGGGAGTGGGTTGTGTGTGTGTGTGTTTTTTTTTTAAAGGAACCCTTCTGTTAGTTTGAGATAAGGCTGAGGTCTGAGATTAACCAGGTTTACTCAAGGTGCTGGTTGGGTTTGCAGAAAACACTTGTTACGGAATTAAGTAGAGAGTTTTCTGGGTTTGCACGGAGGACTGAATGATTAACTCAGTAAACGAGGCAGGTCCCCATTAGTTGCAAGCAAAAAAAATAACCCAAGTTTTTTTTTTTAAAAAAAGCCACATCCATGTAGGAAATAAAGTTCAGGTTTTAGCTCATCCTACCTGGGGTTACCAGTTAGCTGAAGTTACCCCAAAGCAGAGGTGGGTTTCAGCAGGTTCTGACCAGTTCTGGAGAACCAGTAGCGGAAATTTTGAGTCGTTCGGAGAACCGGTAAATACCAGCTATGACTGGCCCCGCCCCCATCTAGTCTCTGCCTCCCGAGTCCCAGCTGATTGGGAGGGAATGGAGATTTTACAGTATCCTTCCCCTGGAGTGGGATGAGAATGGAGATTTTACAGTATCCTTCCCCCGCCATGCCTGCCAAGCCAAGCCAAGCCAAGCCATGCCCACCAACCCATACCACGTCCACCAAGCCACATCCACAGTAAAAGTTTTTGAAAGCCACCACTACCCCAAAGCTGCGAATTTGAGAATTGAGCAGGGGGTTGGATTAAATGACCTCCAAGGACCCTTCCAACTCTGTTACTGTTAAACTGTTAAAAGTGTGGTCTATAGGTCTTTGTGTTAGATTCAGCATTGACCTATGAAAGATCTGTTTGCAAAAATTTGGTGTTTTTTTTTTAAAATTCCACTACTCTGTAATATGTATCTGATTAATGTTTTATAATCACAAACACCATCTTATCAACAGCATGTACAAGACAATCATACTTCCTGCAGGCAATAAGAACTCCTTCTCCCCTCCCTCCTTCAGATTCTCCCTTGTCTCTCCACTGCCTTCTCCTCTCCTCTCCTCTCCACTCCCCTTCTCTCCTTTCCCCTCTCTTGTTTCATCCCTTTCCTCTTCCCCTCCCCTCTCTTGTTTCATCTTTTCCCTCCCCTCTCCCCTTTCCTCTCCCCTCTCCTTTCCTTCTTCCCTTCCCCTTCCCTCTCCTCTCTCTTGTCTCATCTCTTCCCTTCCCTCCCCTTCCCTCTCCTCTCCTCTCTTCCCTTCCTCTCCCCTCTTTTGTCTCATCCCTTCCCTTCCCTCTCCCCACTCTTGTCTCATCTCTTCCATCCCCTCCCCTCTCCCCTCTCTTTCAGATTCTCCTCTGCCTCTCTCCTTTCCCCTCCCTTACCCTTTCCTCTTCTCTCCCCTCTCTCCTTCTCTCCCTCCCTGTTTTCTCCTTAATATTTCATTATCACAAACATCTTCTTACCAACAGCATAATCAAGACATCCATACCTTGTGCAGTTCAATAAAAGATACCCTTTCCCTCTCCTCTCCTCCCTTCTCCTCCACTGTCAAAATGGGTCATTTTTTGAGCACATGGAGGATATCAAGACTCTCCTCCTTCTCTATCCCTGTTCCAAGATATTTTTTTCTCCCCCGTTTCTACTTTAACTGCAACACAAATATCAGAGGCCCAGACTGGTCAAATAAGACACTCGCAAATCGATTTCGCACTTTTTTACCCTTTGCAATAGCCTGAACAAATTTATTCTTTCCAAAAGCGCCTGGGTGGAGCACTGCCGAAGGGGGGTGGAAAATGGATAAATGTACACCAGACAATACATAACGTTTGGGTATCTTTGGCCAACGGTGTTTTCTTTTTGTGTGTGTGTATGCATGTGCGCGCATGTCGTAAATATTTAAAAGCACAAGTATATCGACTGATCTCCCACGCTCCTACGGAATTCTATTTGGTCAGGTATTGTATGCAACATATGTCTTTGAAGTTACATCTTTCACCTGAATAACTTGCTCATGTTGTTCCTGAAAGCAGTGGTGGGTATATTAATGCAGAGTCTCCAAATATAGCATTTGGAGAGACACGGTTGAATATTCTGCGATGTGTAATCTTGTCAGCGCTGGAGTCAGGAAGCTTTTTCTGGTCATCCCTGGTGTTTCAATTAGGACGTTGCAAAGACAGTCCTATTTTCAGCGGAGAATTGTTAGAGGATTTGGAGAAGCAGGTTAGATAACAAAACCAAAAGAAAAAAGAAAGAAAAAAAAAACCTGGTAGACATTTTATGGCATATTTCTCAATGCAAGACCAAGTCAAACTTCATCATATTTTTATGATAGGAGCCTGACTTAAAATTTAAAAATATCACCAACACAAAACTGCCTTGTTGTAGTCTCTCTCTGTCTCTGTCTCTGTTTCTCTGTCTCTCTGTCTCTCTGTGTGTGTCTGTCTCTCTGTCTCTGTCTCTCTGTCTCTGTTTCTCTGTCTCTGTCTTTCTCTCTCTCTGTCTGCCTCTCTGTCTTTCTCTGTCTCTGTCTCTGTCTCTCTGTCTCTCTGTCTCTGTCTCTGTCTCTGTTTCTCTGTCTCTGTCTTTCTCTCTCTCTGTCTGCCTCTCTGTCTTTCTCTGTCTCTGTCTCTGTCTCTCTGTCTCTGTCTCTGTCTCTGTTTCTCTGTCTCTGTCTTTCTCTCTCTCTGTCTGCCTCTCTGTCTTTCTCTGTCTCTGTCTCTGTCTCTGTCTCTCTGTCTCTCTGTCTCTGTCTCTGTTTCTCTGTCTCTGTCTTTCTCTCTCTCTGTCTGCCTCTCTGTCTTTCTCTCTCTCTGTCTCTGTCTCTCTGTCTCTCTGTCTCTGTCTCTGTCTCTGTTTCTCTGTCTCTGTCTTTCTCTCTCTCTGTCTGCCTCTCTGTCTTTCTCTGTCTCTGTCTCTCTGTCTCTCTGTCTCTGTCTCTGTCTCTGTCTCTGTTTCTCTGTCTCTGTCTTTCTCTCTCTCTGTCTGCCTCTCTGTCTTTCTCTCTCTCTGTCTCTCTGTCTCTGTCTCTGTCTCTGTTTCTCTGTCTCTGTCTTTCTCTCTCTCTGTCTGCCTCTCTGTCTTTCTCTGTCTCTGTCTCTGTCTCTGTCTCTCTCTGTCCCTCTCTCTGCATTTTCCAATCTATCCATCTTTCAGTGGGCTGGCTTTGTTTAAAAAGCAAAATATACCACGGCTAAAACAACAATAACACAAGTTTGGTTTTTATTTTCATCTGGATTTTCCAAAACCTTTATAACAATACATCTTTTGTTGTGTGCCATGGGACTCCTGTGCTGTCACCAGACCCAAAACACGGGACTTTTGTGCATTTTCATTCTCAGTAATAATGAAATACAAAAATCAACAATGATTTGTTTTCCAGTGGACTTTCTTTTCTTTTTTAATTTGCATTAAAGGGAGCTGTTGATATTGAGCTGGTAACATTATATATCTTATCCAGTTCTCCTGAGACATTAATTTGGCCAACTTATTTTCTTGCCTTACTTTCTTGTGAGGTTCATCTCAGTGCTGAGTTCAGTGGTAAAATTGTGTACACAGTATAGGACTGCTTTCTTACCAGAGATCTGATTATCTTTTAATTTCCTTACATAGTTCCCTATTGGGGATCAATTTACTTTTAAATTGCTTCCAGTTTCCATGGTTTTAAAATGGCTTATGCTAAAAAACACATGATTTGAATTCTTTTATGCTGGATTTGTCTTACTGTGCAGTTATTTCTCCTTCTCCTTCTCCTTCTCGTTCCTCCTCTTCCTCCTCCTCTTCTTCCTCTTCCTCTTCCTCCTCTTCCTCCTCTTCCTCTCCTCCTTCCTCCTTCTTCTCCCATTTCCCTTTCTCTTTTCTCCTCCTTCTCCTCCACCTTCTCCTCCACCTTCTCCTCCTTCCTCCTCCTCCCTTCTCCTTTCTCCTCCTCCTCCTCTTTATATGTGAATTTCTTTGTTTTTCCTTTCAGAACTTTTGACTCTTTAGAAGATGCTACATCCTCTATTGCGCTCTATCCCAAGCAGCAGACTGTACCAATGTAAAAAGATTAAATTATTTTGATTACGCATGGAAAATATTTGTATGCTTGAGGTATGGTTGATCACTGCACGGAGTAAAAAAACCACAGAGCGATTCTTCATTTTTCTTGAACAAATTTGCCTGTTAAACCTCCCCATTGAAAGGGGTTCCAGAGACCGATAGTTTTAGAGAAGAGAAAAGGAACTTTGCTCCTTTTGAAGATAGCATGATGATATTCAATGGTTAATTTTAATGCTACCCCTCTCCTGGGCTGGCTTAGAGGTAAGATATGTTAAAACCTTTATGAAAGATTAGGAAATGAAGGCACGTTAGTGAGTGAGACTATGCTGAATGTCTTACGAACATCAGCACCAAGAGCTGTTGAATGAGCCTATTACAACAGCATAAAATATTTAAGCTTAATGTTGTAATTTCCATTATTACTTGGTTCCATTTGCCGGAGCATACATTGTAATTTTATTTTATAACTTTGTTTCCTTTTCTGAAATCGTGTCTCTTAATAGACGAGGACGGAAACTGATTACAGGTAGTCCTCGACTTACAACAATTCACTTAACGGCCATTCAAAGTTACTGAAAAAAAAGTGACTTGTGATGACCTTTGCGGCATCCCCATGATCATCTGATCCAAATTTTAGATGCTTGGCAACTGATTCATACTTATAACCATTGCCTTGTACCCAAGTGTCACATGATCCCCTTTTGTGATCTTCTGACAAGCAAAGTCAATGGGTTTTCACTTTGATTCACTTAACAACCGCTAAATTACTAAACTTATCAAACTGATTCGCTGAACAACTGTGGGAAGGAAGTTCGTAAAATGGGGCAAAACTCAGGTAACAAATCTCTCACTTAACAACAGAAAGTTAGGATTCCATTGGGGTCATAAGTCGAGGACTACCTGTAGTTGCTTCAGGGAGTTCTCCCAAAGGTGCTTTTTTCAGGTGGCAACTGGACTTTCTTGCTTTTTCTTTGAAGACGTTTCGCTTCTCATCCAGGAAGCTTCTTCAGTGCTGACAGGTTGGTGGGGAACGGAAGGATTTATATTCCTTTCAGACAGCTGGTCATTTGCATCCTTTTAGGGGGTCGTTGAAGCACTTGGAGGTTTGTCTGTGTCCTCAGGAAACAAAGTCTAATTGCTTCTTGAAAAAACACCTTTGGGACAACCACGACCATGGATGACTGAGAATCTCTACAGCCTTTTAGCTATACAATTTGGGTTGAAGACCCTTGGAATGGTGTGGGAGTAGGGATGGATTTCCAGAGGGAAAAAAATTGCAGACTACAGGAACCATTTGCACCACTCAGGTGACCCTGAGGAGACAGATAAACCTCCAAGTGCTTCAAGGACCCTCTAAAAGGATGCAAAGGACCAGCCGTCTGCAAGGAGTACCAATCCTTCCATTCTCCATCATCCTGCCAGAGCTGAAGAAGCTTCTTGGAGGAGAAGTGAAATGTCTTCAAAGAAAAAAACAAGGAAGTCCAGTTGCCTCTTGAAAAAGCACCTGTGGGACAGCCATGACCTGGATGACTGAGAATCTCTACAGATTCTCAGTGAGTTCATTATTTAAAAGATATATATGTATCTTTTCTTTTATGTACACCGAGAGCATATGCACCAAGACAAATTCCTTGTGTGTCCAATCACACTTGGCCAATAAAGAATTCTATCTATCTATCCAGTGGTGGGATTCAAATAATTTAACAACCGGTTCTCTGCCCTAATGATTTCTTCCAACAACCAGTTTGCCAAACTGCTCAGAAAGTTAACAACCAGTTCTCCCGAAGTGGTGCAAACTGGCTGAATCCCACCACTGTATCTATCTATCTATCTATCTATCTATCTATCTATCTATCTATCTATCTATCTATCTATCTATCTATCTATCTATCTATTTCAGCCCCCATCTTTTTAAGCAGTGGCACCAATGAATGGGCTATACTTTCTACAAATAGGGAAAAGCAACAAAGGACTCAAGGAGATATGAAGGGCTTCCCCATAAGTGCACGGACTATATCACCAATGCCACTTCCAGACCCAAATTGGGAGACATTAGACAAGGGAAACAATAAAACAAAAAAATTTAAAATAAATCAAGCTGCAATCGAAATTTCCCACTCACTTAAGTTCACTAATAGATTCTTTTATTGTATATATTAGATATATCATTGATTAATGATTCACTCAACATTTCTACACGTGCATGTGCTTATAAGGGGTGACAAGATAGCAGTCTTCCAATATTTCAGGGGCTGCCACAAAGAAGAGGGAGTCAAGCTATTCTCCAAAGCACCTGAGGGCAGGACAAGAAGCAATGGGTGGAAACTCGTCAAGGAGAGAAGCAACCTAGAACTAAGGAGAAATTTCCTGATAGTTAGAATGATTAATCAGTGGAACAACTTGCCTCCAGAAGTTGTGAATGCTCCAACACTGGAAGTTTTTAAGAAGATGTTGGATACCCATTTGTCTGAAGTGGTGTAGGGTTTCCTGCCTAAGCAGGGGGTTGGACTAGAAGACCTCCAAGGTCCCTTCCAACTCTGTCTATTCTATTCTATTCTATTCTATTCTATTCTATTCTATTCTATTCTATTCTATTCTATTCTATTCTATTCTATTCTATTCTATTTTCTACTCTATTCTACTCTATTCTACTCTACTCTATTCTACTCTACTCTACTCTACTCTATTTTATTATTCAGAATGAAACTTCTCCCAAAATTTAAAATCTCTGCTCATACTCTGGCTCTCCCAGGAAACATACAGCTGTGATTTTTTAAATCTACATGCTTCAAGACAGTTTCCAACTGGTATCACTGATGCTAGATGGTCTACATCAAAAATTCACGACGTCCGTCAATTTGAGGAGTGACCTTGTTTTTGATCAGTTACATTCGGGGCCGAATGAGAAATCTGAGTGTGGCAAAAATCCATGGGGGCACAGGACATGTTCTGGGATCTTTGAAGACAAAAATGTAATACTACAAAGAAAAACAAAATCCTACATTTGGTCCCACAGACCAAAGTTTCTTGAAATGTGGTTGCAGCCCCCGCTGGGGTAGCTCAATACTCTCCCAGGGTCAGTGAAATCAAAATAATTTGTGTGATATTGATGATGCTTGCAAAAAATTAGAATAATGTCTCTCTTCTCATTACTATTTATAAAAAAAAAATTAAAAAAATATTTATTAAAATATAGAGTTTTTTTCATGAAAAATATTTTATTTATGTTAGTATATAATAGGTTTAGATATTGTTGTTTTCCTATGATTCTATAAATATTTTATGAATACATCAATTTTAATTTTTAATATGATAAATATTGAAAATATAAGCCATACAAACAAAAGCTCTTTTGGGCCTTCCATAATTTTTAAAAGGGGGAAGGGATTCTAAGATGAAATTTAAGAAACCCACAGTTATCAAAATCTGGTTCTGGTCTACATAGAGATAAACCACATTTACACACCATTCAAAAGACACCATTCAAAAGCTAAGAAGGGAACAAAAAGACCAGAACAGTCTACAGCCAGATAAATAGCGATTAACACCAGACAAACAATCAGGAAGAAAACAATACCCAAATCGAGAAACTACCAATGAGAAAACCACACCCACTGGCAGAGCAAGTATTGTAAACTGGTAGCAAACCAGGTTCGCAGGGGGTTCGCAGGGGTTCAGGAGAACCTCTAGCTAAGATTCTGTGCAGTTTGGAGAACCCACAAATCCCACTCCTGGCTGGCCCTGCCCACCCCACCCATCCCTGGAGTCCCCATGTGGCCCGTTTTGGATGCAGGTAAGTGCAGGGCACGCATGGAGGCTTGGGGAAGGTGAAAAATGGGTCTACTGGAAGGTCGGGAAGGCTGGAAACTCCAGAGGGTCTCTGGAGCCTGGGGAGGCCATTTTCGCCTCCTGGAGGCTCAAGGAAAGCCTCCGGAGCCTGGGGAGGGCAAAAATGCCCCCCCCGCCATGGTGCAGGAGGCTGACTAGGCTATGCCCACCATGGCCATACCCACCCAGCAACCGGGCAGAGAATCCCTTGCTAAAATTTTTGAAGCCCACCCCTGAAGCAAACCCCATAGTCACATTGATAATCTTAGCTATTTGGGAAATGAAAAGCAAACAATCAAACTCAGAGGGCTTTACAGGTTTATACCGTTTAGTAGTAGATTTCCAAGAGTTCAGAATGAATCCTTTCCAGAATCTACATGAGCTACTACAGATTAAAAGTATGCATGCAACCTTATGCACTACCAATAGACTAATAGTCCAGTTACATTCTACTAGGTTAGACAAACAATATGAGGATGGTTTCTAAGTTCGTGAGTTAAAAGAACTCTATTAATTACCAGAGGATCCAAATCACTCTACCCATCGAACCAAAATCAAATCCTTCCGTAAAATGCCATAAAAGTGATGAGTGCTTTTAAGTTACCCATTGCTCCAGCAGATCATAGGAGGCGACACGCTTAAATTGATGACTCAGTCATTACATTTATCGCGGTGTGCTGAGTTGGTAATGAATGGATGTTATGTTAACAATTGCAGTGCATAAAATGTCTTCAATAGTTGATGATCAGTCATGGTGAGATGAATTCACTGCTTATATTTCTTTTTTTTAAAAAGTGGCCGCCAAATGTGCTGAGAAAGGAATGTAGAATACTCCGGTATTAATAAGAAGTGGCTAGCAGATATAATGGTGTCTCAAGAGCTTAGCTATTCCACAGATTTTGCCATTCTCAAAGTATTCCAATTCAGCTCTAATGACTCAAAAATCAGCTTAAGTACCATTTTCTTTTCTTTTCTTTTCTTTTCTTTTCTTTTCTTTTCTTTTCTTTTCTTTGCTTTGCTTTGCTTTGCTTTGCTTTGCTTTGCTTTGCTTTGCTTTGCTTTGCTTTGCTTTGCTTTTCTTTTCTTTTCTTTTCTTTTCTTTTCTTTTCTTTGCTTTTCTTTGCTTTTCTTTTCTTTTCTTTTCTTTTCTTTTCTTTTCTTTTCTTTGCTTTTCTTTGCTTTGCTTTGCTTTGCTTTGCTTTGCTTTGCTTTGCTTTGCTTTGCTTTGCTTTGCTTTGCTTTGCTTTGCTTTGCTTTTTCTTTTTTCTTTTATCTTATACATCCAACAAACATTAAATCTATAGTGGTCTACATCACAACGCAAGAAGGAAATAAAATTGTCCCATTACATATATAGGGTAACCTACAAAAGTCTATTACATATACCAAGTGACATGCTTATCAAATACCTCTATTTGCAGCTCGATTTGACATCCAATTATACCATTGACTCCAAGATATATAGTAATCTGTGTCCCCTTGTCCTTTCAGTATCATAGTAAGCCGATCTGATTCCGCACAATTCATTATTTTCTGAATTACTACTTGTTCAGGTGGGCTAACGTCCATCTTCCAGTGTTGGGCCCATGCCAATCTTGCAGCTGTTGTTATATGTAGCAGCAGGTACCATGCCGTTCTATTAACATTTTCGGGTCTTATCCCTAATAAAAATACCTCAGGACTCAATTGTATACGCTGCCCCAACATCTCATTAAGCCACTTCTGAATATTCTTCCAAAATTTCATTGCCTCTCGACAGGTCCACCATTGGTGGAAATATGTGCCTTCTTTAATGCCACATTTCCAACAGACTGAGGATGTTCCAGGGAACATTTTGGAAGTCTGGCCGACGGTAAATGCCATCGATACACCATTTTATATATATTTTCTTTATATCCTATTGACTGGGTTAGTTTAATATTCTTAGTCCAGATTTCGTTCCACTTTTCTTTTTCTATACTTCCTTAAACTACGAAAGAAAAATCTACAAGTTTGTCTACAACTTTTGGAAGAAAATCTCCAATTCCCCTCTCTCCCTCTTCCTCTTCCTCTTCCTCTTCCTCTCCCTCTCCCTCCCTCTCCCTCCCTCTCTCTTCTCTCTCTTTCTCCTCTTTCATTCTCCCCCTTCTCTCTCATCTATTCTGAAAATTATGCACTCTGAAAATATATGTCCAGAAATAGAAGAAAACTTGAGTTAAGAGTATGCAAAAATGATTCAATCTGGAAATAAAATAAACTGTATTACATGTTCTCAATTAGGAATAATTAGTTAATGGTTATTACAAAATGGATGTACAAGCCCACCAGATTATCCCACCACTGATGTCCTTCCCCTTCCTTCAACTCTGGAGAAA
The DNA here is from genome assembly GCF_059756535.1 of Pantherophis guttatus. Taxonomy (NCBI): domain Eukaryota; kingdom Metazoa; phylum Chordata; class Lepidosauria; order Squamata; family Colubridae; genus Pantherophis; species Pantherophis guttatus. Next base: position 16,324,469 of record NC_142074.1, on the reverse strand, counting down.
TGTAGACTTTCAGAGGGCTTTTGGGCTAAGGTAGATGGATCCATGAAAATATGCATGACAAGATTTGGAAAGGCATAGGGCTATTTTTCTAACTCTCAGGTTAATCTAGAATGTGCAAATTAGAGTAGTTTGTGTAAATCATGTAGAAAAAAAATGATTTGTTCAGGATTGCGGTAATGTATTTATTGATCTCCAGAGGAGAGATTCTTGGTTGACCTAAAAAGCTTAAAATGGTCATTTTGAATGATTTATTTATATTTGCTAACCTCCCAAGTAATTCAATGAAAGAAGATACTAGCAAGAGAGGGGGAGAGAGGGAGAAAAAGAAGAGAAAAAGAGAGAGAGATAAAAGAAGAAGAGGAAGAAGAGGAAGGAGGAGGAGGAGGAGGAGGAGGAGAAGAGGAGGAGGAAGAAGAAGAAGAAGAAGAAGAAGAAGAAGAAGAAGAAGAAGAAGAAGAAGAAGAAGAAGAAGAAGAAGAAGAAGAAGAAGAAGAAGACGCAGAAGAAGCAGAAGCAGAAGCAGAAGCAGAAGCAGAAGCAGAAGCAGAAGAAGAAGAAGAAGAAGAAGAAGAAGAAGAAGAAGAAGAAGAAGAAGAAGAAGAAGGTGTTATTCCTGCAATTGTTGGCTAGCTCTACAATGTGGTTTGATTCCCAGACTGCACATCTGGAAAACATTTACCATATACATAAGCAAATATCTATCGTTTTCTCCAGAGCATGTTCCTTTCTTGACCCATGAAAATGGAAGATGCGTTAACGCTGCTAAAAGCTTATTTCAATTTTCATGAAGCCATGTTTTTATTTGTTGTTGCAAGAGCAGAAAGAGCCATGCGCTTGAGAAATATGTAGGAAAGCGCCTTTAGAATCTTGACCAGTAATGTCATTCATGTATATCTGAGTGTGTGTCAGATGTGTCAAATGTGAAGGCTTGTTGGAAGTCTATGAATGATTCCCTGATTTTAAAAAGAAATGAAATAAAACTGAAATACAGCCAAGGGAAGCTGGGCTTCCAGAACTGAAATGGCTAAATGGAAGAATGCTTTATTTTTTTCCCCTTACTTTCTTCCCCCACTTCTCCATAAAATTAACCCTTCATTCTCTCTTTGCACCAGGAAATGTATTTATTTCTTATGATGGATTTATATGGCCACCCAACTGGCAATAGTGACTCATCACTGGATGCTTTTAAGAAGGCAGTGGTGAAATCCATTTTTTTTAAACTACCGGTTCTGTGGGTGTGGCTTGGTGAGCATAGTGTGGTTCAGTGGGCGTGGCTTGATGAGCATGACAGGGGAAGGCTATTGCAAAATCTCCATTCCCACCCCACTCCTGGGGGAAGGATATTGCAGAATCTCCATTCCCATCCCACTCCTGGGGGAAGGATATTGCAAAATCTCCATTCCCACCCCACTCCTGGGGGAAGGATATTGCAAAATCCCCATTCCCTCCCCACTCCTGAGGGAAGGATATTGGAAAATTCCCATTCCCACCCCACTCTGGGGCCATCAGTGGTGGTATTTGCCGGTTATCCGAACTACTCAAAATTTCCGCTACTGGTTCTCCGAACTACTCAAAATTTCCGCTACTGGTTCTCCAGAACCTGTCAGAACCTGCTGGATTTCACCCCTGCTACAAGGTCCCTTCCAAGTCTGTTAATCTGGAATCTGGACAATTTAGATAAGGTTAAATTGATTCCCTGATTTTGAAGTCCTATTTTTAGTTTTAATACTACTAGTAGCATGTTTTTGTATTCTAGCCCCTTAAATTTTAGATATTTTTGTAGTTTGTAGATTAACCTATGAGCACAATGGGATGGCATTTATTTATTTATTTTTGTTGGTCAATCGCTGAAATAAATGGTGATTTCTTTGCAGTGGTTTTAGATTATTATTATTTTTTAGATTTCTTTTTAAGCATATGGTTCATTTTAGGAGAATGTTATAGCTTACATCATATGTAATTGCTACTAATTGTTATTCACAATGCCTTTCAAGAAATTTAACAACACTGTTTCTGGAATTTATTAACCATTGCCAGACCTGATGGAAGTGAATTCCATTGTGTATCTATGCATTGTGCAAAAACAAAGTTAGCTAGTATGTTCTGATCAACGTTAGTTTTCTTTCAAGTTGCACGAAGGATTGCTGCTCTCCTAAATAATCATAAGATACATATCGTTAAGACATTTGACTGACACCAGGGAGATTTATGTTCCACTCAATCTTGAATCAAGTCAGTGGAATCTCATAAGGTCCCTTTGGATCAGTCACTCTTTCTGAGTCCAACCTACCTCCCAATATATATATATATATTCTGGGGGGGAAAATGGGAGAATGAACAACTAGAACTGGTTCCCGAACAAAAGCCAGACCATAAATTTAACCAACAAATTGACAAATAACAATGCTAATTCATCACCTCCTCTGTGATAATCAGAAAACTCCAATATTGGTCCGCTTCAGTGGCATGTTTAAAATATCTCTTCCAGTGGTGAAATTCAAATTTTTTTTACTACCGGTTCTGTGGGCATGGCTTGGTGGGCATGGTGTGGCTTGGTGGGCATGGCAGGGGAAGGATACTACAAAATCTCCATTCCCACCTCACTCCAGAGGGAAGGATACTACAAAATCCCCATTCCCTCCCCACTCCAGGGGGAAGGACACTACAAAATCCCCATTCCCTCCCCACTCCAGGGGGAAGGATACTACAAAATCCCCATTCCCTCCACACTCCAGGGGGAAGGATACTACAAAATCCCCATTCCCTCCCCACTCCTGGGGGAAGGATACTGCAAAATCTCCATTCCCACCCCACTCTGGGGCCAGCCAGAGGTGATATTTGCCTGTTCTCCAAACTACTCAAAATTTCCGCTACCGGTTCTCCAGAACCTGTCAGAACCTGCTGAATTTCACCCCTGATCTCTTCTTGACTAATGTGACATTTCATTAGCACCTTGTTATGATGGTCTCTCTTTTTTTTTTTTATTTGATTTATATGCCGCCCTTCTCCGGAGACTCAGGGCGGCTTACAGTGCATTAAGCAATAGCCTTCATCCTTTTGTATATTTATACAAAGTCAGCTTATTGCCCCCACAAACTGGATCCTCATTTCACCTACCTTAGAAAGGATGGAAGGCTGAGTCAACCTTGAGCCTGGCGAGATTCAAACCTGCAGAAATTGCAGGCAGCTGTGTTAATTACAGGGTGCATTAAACCACTTTTAAAGGTTTAATCAAGGTTCCTTTGGGGGGGGGAAATAAGAGAACCTTTTCATGTTGCTAGTATATCAATGGCTATTAACCACAACGTTTATGCTTTTTTTTTTGGCTATAGACCGTTTTGAGACTGATAGATAAACACGCAAAGCCTGATTAAAATTGATTAATTAACCACGGTGACATCGAGCACTCGAGATCTGAAGCGTTTCATCCACGCGAAACGTTTTGCTCCCTGAAAACGAGACAGGGCTTTTCAATCGAGGTACAGTGGGTTGAAAAGGATCGGTTTAAAAAGATGGGATATGCATCTAGCAACCCAGAGAAGAAAGGGGCACAGCCAGAGTATAATCTTCAGATCTGTATAAAGCCTGCGAGTGCAAAGAAGGGGACGAGTTTGTTTTTCCCATTCACAATAGTACAAAAAACGAAGAAGAAGCATCTTTTTCCCGTTATTGTTCTCCGTTCATTTGAAACCTTCTCTCTCGTCTGTTTTCTGTCCCTTCTCCATTATTTTCCGCTACTTATTATTCTGTTTGCTTTTGCCAATGAATTGGGGCGGGGGGAAAGCCACACAAAGCTTTCTGCAGTGCCGATACAACTCCCCAAACAAAACTTCACATTTTATTCTGGCTTTATGTAAGAGGTTTTTTTTGGTTATTTTCCCCCAGGAACAGCAGCTTAAAGCATCTTTCATTAATTGAATCTCCCCACAAAAGCCGGCAAAGAGGGGGAGAAAAGGAAACCAAATCTTTTTTCCAATCTCAGAACTTGTCTGAACCTCCAGATTTATTAGAGCGGAAAAGAGTTTATTGAATGCTACAGCTGTTCTTTCTATGATGCTTTGTATTTGGGTGCTGGTAGGTATTTATAGCTAATTAGTGATGTTTACACACCATCAAACAGTAGGGGAAAGGAAAGCTAAACCTTATGGAGTTACAAGCTGCCAAAAACTCACAATAGAAGTGGCTTCAGTTCAAGAGTGCAACATGGGACACTTATTATCCAACCTGTTAACTATTTCTGGATTTTTTCCCCTCTTGTATAAATTAGGAGGCTAAAGACACAAAGAACTTCATTTGTTACGTCTTGAGCAAAAACCTGGATAATTTCATGGCGTTGATTCTGCAGGAGGTTTGTCCTGGGAATCAAGCGGTGTTTAAATTAAGAGGAAGTAATATTTGACTTGCTAATGGCTAGCTGTTAAACTTTCAGGTTGATATTCTTTTTTTTTGTTTTGTTTTGTTTTAATAAGTGCATAGACATTACAGGCAGAAATGGGTAGCTGGCCATATGTAAGGACGCCACCAATGGTACTTTCTCAACCTCCAATACCCTAAAATTGCATCCCAAAAATCCAGGAGTGCAATGGCTACATTTCAACTGTTGTGATATTAGGAAGTTGGGAAGTGTTTTTAAGATTGGAGCTCAGTGGCTAAGATGCTGAGCTTGTCAATCAGAAGGTCGGCAGTTCAGTGGTTTAAATTCCTAGTGCCGCATAATAGGGTGAGCTCCCATTACTTGTCCCAGCTTCTTCCAACCTAGCAGTTTGAAAGCACGTAAAAAATTGCAAGTAGAAAAATAGGGACCACCTTTGGTGGGAAGGTAACAGCATTCCGTGCGCCTTTGGTGTTTAGTCATGCTGGCCATATGACCATGGAGACGTCTTTGGACAGCGCTGGCTCTTCGGCTTTGAAACAGAGATGAGCACCGCCAGATAGATAGATAGATAGATAGATAGATAGATAGATAGATAGATAGATAGATAGATAGATAGATAGATAGATAGATAGATACTTAGATAGAGATAGATAGATAGATAGATAGATAGATAGATAGATACTTAGATAGATAGATAGATACTTAGATAGAGATAGATAGATAGATAGATAGATAGATACTTAGATAGATAGATAGATAGATAGATAGATAGATAGATAGATAGATACTTAGATAGATAGATAGATAGACAGACAGACAGATAGATAGATAGATAGATAGATGCTGTACACAGATGAGACCTGCTATAGGTGAACTATGAATCACATTCTTACACCTCTAAAGTTGCGCACCAGAAGTTCTTGCAATACATTTCTAACAATGGGATGACGGGAATGAGTTCAGCCATAGCCCAAACCTATTTTTACACCTTGGTTGATCTCTAAAGAAAGGACTGCCTTCTTTTGTTCCTTGCATTCATCACTTCTCCTTTAGGATTCACCCCCTCTGCAGAGGTCAAGTTTTCACGGTGTAGCTCCACACTTTCAGTTCCTGACATATCATAATTGATTCACCTTTCCAAACGGAAGGGATTGTTTTGCTGACCTAGATTTTCTTAAGTTCAGGCAGGGTGCAAATATCTCTTTATTCACTCCGGTGATGGAAGTCTTTTTTTTTTTTTGCCATCATATGCAATAGGACTAGTCGGTTGTTGCCTGCTAAAGAGATCTTTCTCAATGGCCCTTTGTGTTGCTCATCTGCCCTTGGTTACAGCAAAGTGTCACATTGTCATTATGGAGTCCACCAAGATTGTATCGGCCTGCCCTCTAATACATGCCATTGCCCACAGTACAGTTTCTTCTGGTTTTCTGATGTATGTCAGGAAGTGAATACCTGAGCAGGAATAAGAAATTCATCATCCACCCCAGTGAGTTGCAGATGGCAACTGAGTATTCTAGCTTCCTGAAAGATAATCCAACTTGTTTTGCCCCATAATAACAACCCATCACAGCACATCTTTTCTGCTTTCAAGATTTGCCCTTTGTCATTTGTAATGTTTTTTTCTTTTTCTTTTTTAATTCTCTCCCTCTCTTGTTTACTATTTGAAATTCTCTGGGCTCAGGACATAGCGATAGCAATAGCATTTAGACTTAGTATATACCACTTCACAGTGCTTTACTGTCAGGGGTGAAATCTACTTACCTGTTGTGGTCCGCCAGCAGCCTGTGGAGCTGGCAGCAGAGTCGGACAGTGAGGAGGCTGAGGAAGAACATGGGCCAGTCCTGGAGGCTGGGGAAGGCCCGGATGAGGGCTTTGCGTCGGAGGCAGAGATGGGGCCAGGGCCATCTGGGAGTGATGTGTGGACTCCGGAGCCTCCGGAGTCAGACAGCAGAGAGGCAGAGGAACAGGACGAGCCTGTTCCTAGTGCATGTATGAGAAGAGCTGCCAGAAGGCAAGAGCAGGTAAAGCAAAGAGGATGACTTGGGAGTAGGGCCAAGAGATGATTGCCCTCTTCCATAAGGCTTAAAAGACCAGCAACGGCTTTTAGGCTCTTTGTCAGAAAACAACGTTGATACACTTGTTCTTATTATGCTGCATTTATCTCTTGTCGGCGTCTTCTGCTTCTGAACTTTTGCCAAGAGAAGCCTTTGGCAGTTTGCCTAATTATACCAAGGTTGGTGATTAGACTGAAGAATTTGTGTTATGAAGAATTTGTTTTAATTTAGTTTGGACTATGCTGAGAATGAGTTAATTCTCAGCTGTTCTAATAAAGTTTTGGAACTGTTTGCATTGACTACTACCTATTTGGGACTGGGTCACAACCTTCCTTACCAGTTTGGAAGTGCAGGCACGTGTCACATGCAATTTTGGACCCTCTGCGCATGCGCAAAGCCTTCTGCACAGGCGCAGAGGGTAAAAAACATCCGTGTGGGTGGGTGGAGCTTTGCGCTGCCACCGGTACCGGTTCTCTGAACCACCCTCTGTCGCCACTACCAGTTCGTGTGAACCAGTGCAAACCGGTAGCATTTCACCCCTGGGCTTACAGAATCAGCCTATGGCCCCCAACAATATGTCTTCTCTTTTTACCAACCTTGGAAGGATGGAAAGCCGAGTCAACCTTGAGCCAGTGAGGGTCGAGCTGCTGGCAGTCGGCAGAATTAGCCTGCAATACTACAGTACATTCTAACCAGTTGCCACCACAGCTCGGATATTGAATATGTCCTCCCTCAGGGCACAAGTGGCGTCAGCAAGCTTGGAATGGTAGAATTTGTTAATGAAAGACATTATGTTGGTCATCAACTTTGACAACTGCATTAGATTAATTCATGGAGTATTGATGCTTGCTAGTCCTGGTGGCTATGAATTGCCTTGTTAGAGGCAACGCAAGTCTGAAAATCTGTATTGATAGTATATGAATACAAATAAGAAGGTGATATCCTGCCTGTGGGCTTTTCAGAGATACACAGTTATTGACCAAGACATCATGGATCCATCAAGAGACATAATATGTTAATAATATGCTCCTGTTGTTAACTGGTTAAATGGCAAACTGTGTACATAATGGAAACTTAGGATGGATAGAGAATTGCAAAGCAACATCACAAGTGTATAGACAAATATTCACTCTGCCCACGTTGCAACTGACTCTTACTTATGGTGGTCTCAGTGTCCCAGAGTCACACGATCCCCTTTTGCGATCTGACCAATGAAGTCCATGGGGAAGCCGGATTCACTTAGCGACTGTGTGACTCACTTAAGAGCTGCAACTACTCGCTTAACAACGGTGGCAAGACCGGCCGTAAAGTGGGAGAAAGCTCACTGAACAGTTATCTCCATTAGCAACAGAGATTTGAGGCTCAATGGTGGACACACAGTAAGTCGAGGGGTACCTTTACCCTTCCCTTACTTGTGTGTCAATCACCGGTAATCCGGCAGGCCTTTGCTTTCAATTTCTGAATCTGGCCCACAGTGATTGACATCCACTGTTGGAGGATAGATTGAGTAAGATGTGTTGAAACTCACTTTAACATGATCTTGCTTAGAAACCAAAATTTTGGGCTCAATTTTTGTCGTAAGTCGAGGACTATTCTCTGCTTTCCTCTGCATGGCAGCCTTGCCTAGTAAACTCCTTCCCTTTTCTGGGAATTTCTCCTCTGTGTTAGAGGCACCAAAATAACCAAGATGGCTAAAACTAGTCAACATGTATTATGAAGCAGGGGTGAAATCCAGCATGTTCTGACAGGTTCTGGAAAACCAGCAGCGGACATTTTGAGCAGCTCGGAGAACCGGTAGCAGAAATTTTGAGCAGTTCAGAGAACTGGTAGTGGAAATTTTGAGCAGTTTGGAGAATCGGCAAATACCACCTCTAGCAGGCCCCAGAGTGGGGTGGGAATGGAGATTTTGCAGTATCCTTCCCCTGGAGTGGGATGGGAATTGAGATTTTGCAATATCCTTCCCCCAGAAGTGGGGTGGGAATGGAGATTTTGCAGTATCCTTCCCCTGCAGTGGGGTGGGAATGGAGATTTTGCAGCATCCTTCCCCTGCCATGCCCACCAAGCCACACCCATAGAACCGGTAGTAAAAAAAAATATTGAATTCCACCACTGTTATGAAGTAATGGTTAACCTTATTATGGAGGAATTTAAATTTTTTCTACAACTCATTGCAAATATGAGTCAAAGGGTGGCAGCGATCCAGCGAAGAGTTGATTTATTTCCAGAAGGATACTGAAAATATTGGGGGAAACTGTTTACACCACAGTGTGAAATCCTGTTTATCCGTAATCAGGATGCTCTGTGGGCAATCCTTATTTTATCAAGATGGATTGGAAATAATTGGAAACGAATGTAAAAGGGTAACTGAAAAGGTCAGGATATAAACTTGTTTCCTTCGAGGAGAGCTTAGAAGATTTGACTTTGTCACTCTGGGAGAGAGGGGAAAAAAATGACACAAAATTCATTCAAGGCAGGTGATGACATCGGTGAGGCCAGATTCAATTTTCTGGAGGAAAAAAGGAATCCTACACCTCTGACTCTTGTGAGTTATCTTTCTAGGAACCTTTAGCTGCCCTTAGACATGGTATCCTGGCATTTACAAATATATCTATATTTAAAGTGTGGTTGCTAGCTCTAACACCTTGCCTTGCCTTCTATGTTCAAAGGGAGACTGTTTTAATAAGCTTTTCTTTGCCTTGAAAGATCTTCATTCAAGCTTGGATCTTGAATTTTCAGAGTTCTTACTGAAGGACAACCTCCATGAATAGAAGATGTTTTATGATATTGTTGTGGTCCACCAGCAGCCTGCGGAGCTGACAGCGGAGTCACAGAGTTATGAGGCTGAGGAAGAACATGGGCCAGTCCTGGAGGCTGGGGAAGGCCCAGATGAGGGCTCTGTGTTGGAGGCAGAGATGAGGTCAGGAGCATCGGGGAGTGATGTTCAGACTCCGGAGCCTCCAGAGGCTGACAGTAGAGAGGCAGAGGAACAGGAGGAGCCTGTTCCTAGTGCATGCACGAGAAGAGCTGCCAGAAGGCAAGAGCAGCTACAGCAAAGAAGATGACTCGGGAGTAGGGCCAAGAGATTATTGGCCCCTTCCATAAGGCTTAAAAAACCAGCAACGACTCTTGGGCTCTTTGTCAGAAAACAACATTGACAGACTTGCTCTTGTCTTGCTGCACTTATCTCTTGTCAGCGTCTTCTGTTTCTGAACTTTTGCCAAGAGAAGCCTTTGGCAGTTTGCCTAATTATACAAAGGCTGGTGATTAGACTGAAGAATTTGCGTTATGAAGAGTTCGTTTTGATTTAGTTTGGACTACGCTGAGAATGAGTTAATTCTCAGCTGTTCTAATAAAGTCTGTTTGTTTTGGAACTATTTGCGTCTAATACTACCTACTTGGGCCTGGATCACAACAGATATAGCCAACTTCTATGTATGGAGATAGTGACAGATTTTATTTTCCTGGACTCCAAGATCACCGCACATGGGGACCGCAGCCAAGAAATTAAAAGACGCTTGCTCCTGGGGAGGAAAGCCATGGCAAATCTAGACAGTGTACTAAAAAGCAGAGACATCACCCTGCCAACAAAAGAGTGAATAGTCAAGGTTATGGTTTTCCCAGTTGCAATGGATGGCTGTGAAAGTTGGACCATAAGGAAGGCTGAGCACCAAAGAATTGAGGCCTTTGAACTATGGTGCTGGAGAAGACTCCTGCGAGTCCCTTGGACTGCAAGGCGATCAAACCGGTCAGTCCTAGAGGAGATCAACCCTGACAGCTCTTTAGAAGGTTAGATCCTAAAGATGAAACTTAAATACTTTGGCCACCTAATGAGAAGGAAAGACTCACTGGAGATGAGCCTAATGCTGGGAAAGATTGAGGGCAAAAGAAGAATGGGATGGCAGAGAATGAGCTGGCTGGATGAAGTCACTGAAGCAGTTGGTGTGAGCTTAAATGGATTCCAGAGGATGGTAGAGGATAGGAAGACCTGGAGGAACGTTGTCCATGGGATCTCGATGGGTCGGACACGACTTTGCAACTAACAGCAGCAATGTATGGAGAAGGGTTCATGTAGGACTAATGAAATCCAAAATTTCAGATGCGCTTATTCATGCCCCCTTTACAGACCTCTTAGGAATGAGGTGAGGTCCATGGTAGACAGTTTGAGGTTGAAGCTGTGAGCATTTGAGGATGTAACAACGGAGTCGGGTAGAGCATTCCAAGCGTTGACCACTCTGTTGCTATTTTCTGAGTTTGGAGTGGTTTACCTTGAGTTTGTTCTGATTGTTTGCCCATGTATTATTGAGGTTGAAGCTGAAGAAGTCGTTGACAGGTAAGATGTTGTAGCAGATAATTTTGTGTACTGTACCACAGGCGGTGCAGTTCCAGATTGTCCAAGCCGAAAATTTCAAGCCTAGTGGCATAGGGAATTCTATTGTGAGTAGAGGAGTGGAGTACTCTTCTCGTGAAATACCTCTGGACCCGCTCAATCATATTACTGTCTGATATACAGTGTGGATTCCAGTCGGCTGTGCTGTATTCGAGAATTGGTCTGGCAAAGGTTTTGTATGCCCTAGTTAGCAATACAATGTTACCAGAGAAGAAGCTTCTCAGTACAACAGAGGCTGTTGCCAAAAAGCACAGAAACCATTTTCCTGCAGAAGAAATTCTTGTTTTCAGCTTTGTCTGTCTGTCCTACCTTCCCCCCACCCCTTACAATTCAGGAGGTAAAATATACAATATTCTTCCCACGTGCTATTGATGTTTTGGTTATTTATATTCTTTCCTTGTTTCTCTTTCTCCTCCCTTGCTGTATTTTTTCAAAAAAAAAAAAAAAAAAAGCTTGGGAAAGGAGTAAATGTTTCTTCCCTTGAAATGGAACAGCAGAGGTGGGTGTTAATTTAGATAGAACACATCGGCAAGCAATAGAATGCTACTAGCATTTCAGTAAATAGAAATCTGTTCTACATCTTGGATAACAGAGTGCCAGCATTAAATAGATTGAGCAGTTTGCTAAGAAAAGATCCAAACCACTTTGAGGGGGGCTCTTGCTCAATTGGCAATCATTCTACAGGCAATTGCTACTGATTTAGCATCAGGTAGTCAATCAGAATTCATAATTTCGAACAACTGTGAAATGTGGCTGAGACACTGGCTTGTTCCACTTGATTGTGCTTGTGTGTGTGTGCGTTTGCCTCTGCGTGTGTGCATCTGTGCTTTCCTTACAGGGGAGAAAAAGATCAAGAATGTTGGAAGAAATGAGAAAATCTCATTAGAGGAAAATGCGTTGTATTTGTCTTCTTCCACCAAAATATGGTTTTGATATACTCATCAACACTCGCTCTCTGCAATAAAGGAGCTACGCGTGAGCTGCTTAGCTAGGATCAGAGGAAAAAATGAATCTCAATTCCACTTTTTGACGAACGGAGCTGCATGTGACACCGAAAGAGGCTGCTTTAGATTGGTTGGCTCTATATTGTCCGATATATTTACAGATAATGATAGGTAACTTCCTGTGCAATCACATCCTGGAGCAATTTATAAAAATAAATAAAAAGTAACTTAAATCAATATTTAAAACCTGCATACATGAAAAGAGGGCAGGTGGCTAAGCAGAACTGTTTCAACTCCTACCCTCAAAATGATGCTATAGAGCACTGCATATCAGAACAACTAGACACAAGAACAGTTCTTTCCCCAACGCCATCACTCTGCTAAACAAATAATTCCCTCAACACTGTCAAACTAGTTATTAAGTCTGCATTACTATTAATCTTCTCATCGTTCCTATCACCCATCTCCTCCCACTTATGACTGCATGACTATAACTTTGTTGCTTGTATCCTTACAATTTATATTGATATTGTTTCCTGATTGCTTATTTGTACCCTATGACTATCATTAAGTGTTGTACCTTATGATTCTTGATGAATGTATCTTGTCTTTTAATGTACACTGAGACCATATGCCCCAGAGGCAAATTCCTTGTGTGTCCAATCACACTTGGCAATAAAGTATTCTATTCTATTCTATTCTATTCTATTCTATTCTATTCTATTCTATTCTATTCTATTCTATTCTATTCTATTCTATCCTACAGAAGTTGTGAATGCTCCAACACTAGGAATTTTTAAGAAGACCTCTAAGCTTCCTTCCAACTCTGTTATTCTATTCTATTCTATTCTATTCTATTCTATTCTATTCTATTCTATTCTATTCTATTCTATTCTATTCTACTCTACTCTACTCTACTCTACTCTACTCTACTCTACTCTACTCTACTCTACTCTACTCTACTCTACTCTACTCTACTCTACTCCACTCTACTCTATTCTATTCTATTCTATTCTATTCTATTCTACATGTATGATGTTGAATAGGCCGAGATTGCTGAATCAATTATTATTCAGAGACCACACGTGTGTGATTTTATAGAGGCACCCCATGACCTCTCGATGATTCTTGTCTATGTTTCTTTCCTTTCTTCTTCTGGTAGCACCTGTATGACAGGGGCAGTACTTGACATGAAGAACATCCCAAGTTTCAAGAGTAGAACTGAAGAAAATCTCACTTGAAATCCAGGATGGGAGAGCAGATGGTCCGATCCCATGAAAGACGAAGAAGGTAGCAAATGATCAATGAAGAAGAGATTTCAAAGCCCAGAGACATTAAGAATTGGTAGAAGTTTCCATGTTTGTAAATCAAAAGGGATGCTGTATTCTCAAACGGTTCCGTTTAAGGAATACAGTCCATTACAAGGACTTCAATGCAGGTAATGGAGATTCAGATCACGCATCATCTTTGTTCGACGTCTCGCAATGAGCCGTATCAGAGGTACTCCTATCCTTTCTTTCCGCCTCCCTACTAGGGTATTACAATAATCAAACGAACTATACCGCTTTCATAATGAAGCTGAAATATGTAAGTTTATGCCGCGCACCAGTTCTTCCCTTTTAATTTCTTGTTTTCCCTCAGAACCAGAAATAAATTGAAACTTTTTCAAAAGACTATAGAGCAGGAACCATATTTTATTGCACTGCTGAGATTAAAAAGTATATCTTCATTAAAAAAAATTGAACATATGTCCAATCTGTTCTTCAGGAAGTTTCAAAGGAAGGGATTGTTTGTTTCCTTATCCTTATCTAGCACATATACTATAAGAACTGCTGAGTGAAGATTGTTCAAAAGAGCTTGGAAATATCCTTTTGGGTTGTTTGTTGAGGCAACTGAGTGGACTCTGTTCTTGATGAAGTATTTCAGAAGCCAGAGGTTTGTTAACAGCATGTTTAGTAACTCTTTAATATTTAGTATTTATAAGTTTGTCAAATGTACAAGATAGCAGGTATAAATATAAACATGGATATGAACAAAAGAAATGAATACAGATAAATGGGGACAGTAGGACAGGTATGATAGGCATGCTGATGCGCTTATGGACACCCCCTTTATGGACCTTTTAGGAATGGGGTGAGGTCCACGGTAGACAGTTTGAGGTTGAAGCTGTGAGCATTTGAGGATGTAACAACGGAGTCGGGCAGAGCATTCCAGGCATTGACCACTCTGTTGTTGAAGTCGTATTTTCTGCAATCGAGTTTGGAGTGGTTTACCTTGAGTTTGTACTGATTGTTTGCCCATGTATTATTGAGATTGAAGCTGAAGAAGTCGTTGACAGGTAAGATGTTGTAGCAGATAATTTTGTGTACTGTGCTTAGATCATACCACAGGTGGCGCAGATCCAGATTGTCCAAGCCCAAAATTTCAAGCCTAGTGGCATAGGGAATTCTATGGTGAGTAGAGGAGTGGAGTACTCTTCTCGTGAAATACCTCTGGACCCACTCAATCATATTACTGTCCGATATACAGTGTGGATTCCAGGCGGATGAGCTGTATTCGAGAATTGGTCTGGCAAAGGTTTTGTATGCCCTAGTTAGCAATACAATGTTACCAGAAAAGAAGCTTCACAAAATTAGGTTAACAACTCTTAATGCATTTTTGGCAATGCTGTTACAGTGGGCTCTGGGGCTTAGATCATTTGTGATGAGTACTCTTAGGTTCTTGACAGAATGAGTGTCGTGTAGGAGGTCGTTTCCGCCCAACTTTTATTTGGTGTTCTAATTTTTATTGCCAATATTTGTTTGTTGAGGCAGCTGAGTGGATTCTGTTCTTGATGAGGTATTTCAGAAGCCAGAGGTTTCTCAACAGTATGTTTAATAACTCTTATTCCTTAGCAAATCAGAATTACTTCTGTTCTCCTTCTTCCTCCCTATCTCTTGTGTTTTTTGGGAAGATTAGAACTAATGAAGTTGAAGTGGGGCTACAGGTAATATATACTTCCCTATCTACAAGGCGGAAAAATAGAGCAGTGAATTGTCAATGCAGGGTGTGGGAAATCAACTAACGGAAAAGTAGATGCTGTAGTTTAACACAATCTGGCACCCAAGAGCAACCTTCCTTTTGTCACTGTAGAAAACTGGCTGTTATGTAATCTGTCACATAATACAATGACCAGGTAATGAACCATAATTGTGTGCCAAGAAGAAAGGATGGGGAGAGAAGCCCTTGGTGTCAGTAAGATGTCTCTTTTGTTAATCCAATCTAATATTCAAAAGCTGACTGTAAAAGCAACAAGCAGAGAACTCCAAAGATGTCACTTAGCAGAACAGAATTTTTGATCAGGGTAAAACGAGCAATTGCTATGAGAATGAATGTGAGATTGTGAAACAAACATCAAACCCAGTTTAAGAGCTATGACAACCCACAAGGATTATACAAAACCTACATTTTTGTGCTCTATCAGATCTCCCTTAAAAACTGCATTAATGAAGAGTTGGAGAAAGAAAATTTTCTTTCTTTATCAAGGAATGATCTGATAAGGTCCAGATAACTGTACAGTTACCCAATCTGCTGCAATCTCTTCATTTGCACAGAGGAAAAAGAAAAAAAAAACCAGATTCCAGTTTGTTCCACTGAGAGAATGCAAATCTCTATAACTCAGCGGTGGAATTCAATATTTTTTACTACCGGTTCTGTGGGCATCGCTTGGTGGACGTGGTGTGGCTTGGTGGACGTGGCAGGGGAAAGATACTGCAAAATCTCCATTCCCACCTCACTCTGGGACCAGCCAGAGGTGGGTATTTGCCGATTCTCCGAACTACTCAAAATTTCCACTACGGGTTCTCCAGAACCTGTTAGAATCTGCTGAATAACATCCACTGTTTTTCAGCTCAATTGGATGAAAATTGCAGGCAAACGGGAACATCTGATGAATGACATAGGTTATCTTCTGCAAAAATCAGTGTAGGAATTCAGGTTCAATCCCATTTCTCACTTTGCTAGATGAAATGCAATGGAATGTGCACTTCTAAACTTTTTTTTGCCAGTTTTCTGCAAGAGAGGGGAACATCATTTTCCTGTCTACCTTACTCATGGTTCTAAATCCTTCAATAATATATATATCCATTTTGTTCTAATTCCATGTAAAATAGATGGAGATTTAATGCATGGACATTTTAAAAAATAATTGCTTTAGGAATAATTACAGCTGCATGTTCTTTCATGGGGAAAATCATCATATTTTTCTTATTTGGCAGCATTAAAGAAAATGTGAATGCACAAAGCTAATGAAAACAAAATTAGTATGTCCAGCTGTCTAACAGAGTATCAATACTAGATATCATTTTGCATGTAGAATAGTCTCGTAGAAGGAAGGAGAGGAAAATATTTATTACAGAATCCAGGAACAGTGTGCTTCGCCATCTGAACACATTAATAACACCGATACGATCAAAAGTTATAAAATCACATATGCATGTTCCTTTGTAACTAATTGTATTTTGAAGGTTCAATATATGTTTTGCTGGCTGAAATTGTCAGAATAATACGATCAACTGCAGAACCTGCAGAGAAAATAATATGATCTGGGCTTTATTTGCCTGGCAACTCTTGGCCATGGTCTGCATGGATTATTGTGGGAGATTGTCCTTATTTGGAGTTGCAAAAATGCCAGAATTCAGATTATGTTTCTTCATGCAGGCATTGAAGTCCAACATTGGTCCTTCCTATACATAAATGTCCCTACAACAAGAAGAAGAGGATGAGGCAGGACAGTTGGGGAAAGAATGGGCTATATAGGATAATAATATATATTTTTTTCTAATAAAATAAAGTGGAAAGCTTCCTTGTCTTTGAAACTAGTCCAAGACAGAGTAAATGAATCCACTAGGTTTTAATAGATGAATAGAGTTGGAAGGGACTTTGTAGGTCATTTAGTCCAACCCCTTGCCCAAGCAGGAGACCCTACACCATTTCTGACAAATATTAGTCCAATCTCTTCTTGAAAGTCTCAAATGATGAAGCTCCCAACTTCTGAAGGCAAGCTGTTCCATTGGTTGGTTGTTCTCACTGTCAGAAAATTTCTCCTTCTTTCCAGGTTAAATCTCTCCTTGTCCATCCATTATTCCTTGTCTGGCCTTCAGGTGCTTTAGAAAATAGCTTGACCCCTTCCTCTCTGTGGCAGCCTGTCAAATATTGGAAGACTGCTATCCTGTCTCCCCTGGTCCTTCTCTTCACTAGGCTAGCCATGCCCAGTTCCTGTAACCGTTCATCGTGTTTTAGCCTGCAATCCCCTAATCATCCTGGTTGCTCTTCTCTGCACTTTTTCTAGAGTCTCAACATCTTTTTTTATAGTGTGGTGACCAAAACTGGATGCAGTATTCTAAGTGTAGTCTTACTAAGGCTTTATAGAGTGGATAGAATCGAGATCACGTGAAGTGTTAATACCACTTTATAATGTCTTGGTAAGATCACATTTGGAATATAGCATTCAGTTTTGGTCACAATGATGTAAAAAAAGATGTGGAGACTCTAGAAAGAGTGCAGAGAAGACCAACAAAAATGATTAGGGGACTGGAGGCTAAAACATATGAAGAATGGGTGCAGGAACTGGATATGTCTAGTTTGATGAAAAGAAGGACTGGGGTGACATGATAGCAGTCTTCCAATATCTCAGGGGCTGCCCCAAAGAAGAGGGAGTCAAGCTATTCTCCAAAGCACCTGAGGGCAGGACAAGAAGCAATGGGTGGAAACTAATCAAGGAGAGAAGCAACTTAGAACTAAGGAGAAGTTTCCCGAAAGTTAGAACAATTAATCAGTGGAACAACTTGCCTCCAGAAGTTGTGAATTCTCCAAAACTGGAAGTTTTTAAGAAGAGATAGAACAACCATATGTCTGTCTGTCTGTCTGAGCTGTCATACATTGCATATATCAGGAAAAAAAAATAGGATCGTTGCACATTCTGTCTGTTAAAACCCATGCTTCCCGTTCTGTTTCTTCCGTTTTTTTCCAGACTGTGACCTTCCACAAATGGCCTAAATAATATAAGGGGGAGCTAACAGCGAACCGCTTCCTTAGAGACCAAGCAGCAACATTTGTTAAAAGCTCGGCTTGAAGCTTAAATGTGCTTCATCCTGTGAAAGTTGTCCCACATGTTTATAGCATAACTTCAAACTTTGATCCTGCATAAATCTGCTTCATCTCTTCTTAGCTTCTGCTGGAACATCTCTGCTGTTTATCTGCTGCAAATCCTGGCAATTTAACTGCATTTGAGCAGCCTACTGTGCTTGGTTTTCCTCCGTCCTTATGCTGAATTCTTGCAAATCATACACGGCCTCCCTTTTGAATTCTATTCTCTTTCCAGAGGCAAAAACTGAATATCAAGAGCCCTACAAAAGCAGGTGCATTCCTTGGTTTTTGTCAATTGCATTCCGAACTGGATATCTATTGTCTATGCTTGAACATCAAGCATGCTAAGAACTATTATATGCATCACATATTTTATTATCGGCGCACGGATAGCGAATCCCCTCTTCAGCACTGCAAGCAACAGTACAAATCGTTGCAAATAGATACAGCTATTGGATGAACACAGTCAAGTTTTGCAGTGTAAATTCATGCCTGAGTCATGGCACGATGGTTGTGCTTTTGGCTCTTGGCTGTACTGTACATGCAACCTGTTTGAAACCATCACAGCATCTTATTTGAATTTTGCAAATGTATTTATTTGTTAGACTTGTATGCCACCCAACTGGCCGAGAGGTGACTCTGGGTAACTTGCAAACATTAAATAAGGTGTCTACATTCTACATTCCATCTTAAGAGTTCTACTGTAGCTTTGAAGGTTTCTTGACTTTAACACCAGGTTAATTAGCCTGCACTCCCTCTCATATTTATCTGATGAAGAAAGTTTAAAAATTCAGAACAAATTTTTTTGGGGTGAACTTTGAATTGTCTCCTGTCTATCTGTCTGTCTGTCTGTCTGTCTGTCTGTCTATCTATCTATCTATCTATCTATCTATCTATCTATCTATCTATCTATCTATCTATCTATCTATCTTCATCTAACCTCTATCATCCATCCATCGATTCAGTGGTGGGATTCAGCCAGTTCTCACCACTTCAGGAGAACTGGTTGTTAACTTTCTGAGCATTTTGGCAAACCGGTTGTTGGAAGAAATCATTAGGGCAGAGAACCAGTTGTTAAATTACTCAAAACCCACCACTGCATCCATCCATCCATCCATCCATCCATCCATCCATCCATCCATCCATCCATCCATCCATATCTATCTATCTATCTATCTATCTATCTATCTATCTATCTATCTATCTATCTATCTATCTATCTATCTATCATCTACCTACCTACCTACCTACCTACCATGTCTCCCCAAAAATAAGACCCTGTCTTACATATTTTCTGAACCCTGAATTAATCGCTTGGCCTTATTGCCATGCGCTTAAAAGCCCGATTGGGCTTATTATCAGGGGATGTCTTATCTTTGGGGAAAGGGTACCTATCTACCTACCTACCTATCGCTATCTATCTATCATCTAGCTATCTACCTATCATCTAGTTAGCTATCATCCATCCATGTCTGTCATCTATCTATCTATCTATCTATCTATCTATCTATCTATCTATCTAACATCTAGCTAGCTAGCTATCATCTAGCTAGCTAGCTATCATCTAGTTAGCTATCATCCCTGTCTGTCTGTCTGTCTGTCTGTCTGTCTGTCTGTCTGTCTGTCTATCTATCTATCTATCTATCTATCTATCTATCTATCTATCTATATGTATCTATCTATCATCTATCTATCCATCTATCTATCTATCATCTATCTATCATCTATCTGTCTGTCTGTCTGTCTGTCTATCTGTCTATCTATCTATCTATCTATCTATCTATCTATCTATCTATCTATCTATCTATCTAACATCTAGCTAGCTAGCTATCATCTAGCTAGCTAGCTATCATCTAGTTAGCTATCATCCATCCATGTCTGTCTGTCTGTCTGTCTGTCTGTCTGTCTGTCTGTCTATCTATCTATCTATCTATCTATCTATCTATCTATCTATCTATCTATCTATCTATCTATCTATCTATCATCTATCTATCCATCTATCTAGAGATAATTCAAAGATCGCCCCTGAATGCCAATCTCCCTGTATGCCAATCTCTAGTTAAATTCTCAAGATAAGTCCGCTATGTGCTTCCTGGCTCCAAATAAGGTCATCAGAAACCATCAGTGAAGGAAAGGACACTAAGAAAATGTCAGTCTACTTTTTTTTCTTTTTCTTTTTTTGGCTTCATCTCAGAACAAGAGACATTCATTCTACTAATTCAATGATCTCTCTTTTCCTCCTTAAAAAAAATCATCACCAAATCTGCCAGGCTGCATTCTAGACATGCCGTCTATCTTCAAAGGATTTCTTTGCAGTTTGCAACATTGTTTGGGAGTTCTTCTACTCGTGTGCTTTCATCTGAAAAAAAGTCAATCTTCTCACCAGCCCTACCAACTACTTTGTTCTGTCATGTTCCTTGGGCTGAACATGGACTTCCTCCTGGATCCAATTTGTGTCGTGGTTTGGAAAAACGAAAGCGTACCAGATGAACACAATGTCAAAAATGCAACGTTAAAAGATGAAGAGATGGGGGAAACAGTGTAAACAAAGACTGTGATGCAAAAGAGGAGGCTTGAGGATGCATCTGCTTTCATCTGAAGGAATGTCATCTTCCTTGTACCCAACAAGACTGGCAGATTGCTAGCCTTAATGGATGGCGAACATAAAATCAATGGTAATTTGGTTTCTTTGACAGACTGTCATTCCAAAGTCTTTTATTGAAGATGGGTCATATAAGAAAAAAAAATACAATGTCATTCCACCCCCATCCACCCACCCCCGGCTGGGACCTCTATACAGAATACTATTCTCTGCTTTCAGGCTCCTTCCCTAGAACATTTTCATATTGCTCCCTGTTTCAAGGTCTCGTCTAGGACAGAGGATTATTGATCCAGAATTTTAGACTTCTCCTAGGAGTCTTTTCACAGGTTTTATTTCCCACAACTTAGTGTCGGACTATTTGAAAAGAATTGGTGCTCAGTGCTGCTGTCGTTTTTCTGTTCAAACCAGTGTTTTCGGTAAATCCTGCAATTATGACAAACATTACAATTATGTCCATTCTAAACCTGATAAGATTTGGAATGGATATGACCATTCCAGCCTAATAGAGTTGGATGGGACCTTGGAGGTAACAGTAACAGTAACGGAGTTGGAAGGGACCTTGGAGGTCATCTAGTCCAACCCCTTGCTCACACAGGAGACCTATACTAGGGATTCGAACCGCCAAGCTGCCGACCTTTCTGATCGACAAGCTTAGTGTCTTAGCCACTGAGCCACCTAGTCAGGTCTTCTAGTCCAACCTCATCCTTAGGCAGGAAACCCTATACCACTTCAGACAAATGGTTATCCAACATCTTCTTAAATATTTCCAGTGTTGGAGCATTCACAATTTCTGGAGGCAAGTTGTTCCACTGGTTAATTGTTCTGACTGTCAGGAAATTTCTCCATAGTTCTAGATTGTATTTCTCCTTGATGAGTTTCCACCCATTGCTTCTTGTCCTGCCCTCAAGTGCTTTGGAGAAAAGCTTGACTCCCTCTTCTTTGTGGCAGCCTCTGAGATATTGGAACACTGCTATTATGTCACCCCTAGTCCTTCTTTTCATTAAACTAGACATACCCAGTTCCTATAACCGTTCTTCGTACATTTTAGCCTCCAGTCCCCTAATCATCTTTGTTGGTCTTCTCTGCACTCTTTTTAGAGTCTCCACATCTTTTTTTACCAAAACTGGATGCAGTATTCCAAGTGTGGCCTTACCAAAGCATTATAAAGTGGTATTAACACTTCATGTGATCTTGATTCTATTCCTCTGTTTATGCAGCCTGTTTATGTTGCTGTTGTTATTGTTGTTATTGTTGTTGTTATATCAGTCTCATTTGTGGGGCCAATGAATCTTCTGCTTCTCTGCATTGATTTAGCAAGAGTTAGCACCTCTAGTTTCAACTTTTACTGCCGCATTCACTCGCCATGCTCTATTTATAGTAAAAGAGAGAAAGGATAATATTTTCTGCAACATGAAAATGTCTCTTGGCTCATCTCTTTGCATAAATACAGGAAGCTGAACGTTAAAGCGAGAAGTGAACCGAAGTAAACTGACAAACCCTAAACATTTGAAATTTAGGGCTACCTTTACGGATTTCATTAATGGTATATCAATATAAAAATGTCAAAAGGCTGTAAGGCAGAGATGAACAGACAACGCACTGTTGCTATGGGAACTTTCAGTTCATATGCTGACTTTTCACCTTGACTAGTACTAGCCAAATCAGCAGAGTGGATGTTATTGTGAGGTTTATTGAGCAGCAAAAAAAAAAAAAAAGTGAGGCAAAAAAAAAAAAAAAAGAAAAAAGAAAAAGAAAAATCTGAAGCAGGAAAAAAGAAAAGTCCCAAAGCTGAAGAGTTCTGATTTTCTTTTCTTTTCTTTTCATTTTTTTTCCAATTTTTATTTATAAGTACAAACAAAACAGAACTCTTCTAAACAGAAGAGTTCCGATTTTCAAACTTTAGAACAGATTTGATGTACTGAAGATCTTTGAGCAGTACCTGCTGCAATCATTTTGTGAATGTAAGGAGGGAAACATAAAAAGGAAAGGCCCTTGCTTCAATCTGTGTTAGAAAATTAAATACTGAGGATGCAACGTAACATTAAGATGGAGGCAAGGGTAGGCTGCTGGGGGTTCACAGGAGTTTGGGAGAATCTCTAGCTAAGATTCTGTGCAGTTCGGGGAACCTCCAAATTCCACTCCTGGCTGGCCCTGCTCACCCTGCCCCTCCCCTCCCAGGAGTCCCCACACGACCTGTTTTGGATGCAGGTAAGTGCAGGGCACGTGCGGAGGCTCGGAGAGGGCGAAAAACAGGCCTACTGGATGTTTGGGAAGGACAAGAGGGCCTCTGGAGCCTGGGGAGACTGTTTTCACCCTCCCAGAGGCTCAAGGAAAGTCTCTGGAGCCTGGGGAGGGCAAAAATACCCTCCCCCCAGCCGTGGTGCAGGAGGCTGACTAGGCCATGCCCAACATGGCCACACCCACCCTGTCGAGATCCCCTCGACACGCCGTGGATCCTGACAATACCTGATTCAGCGGCAAGGGGGGTTGGTTGGGATATCCTGTTCACACTGGTGATGGGGGTGTTTAGCGTAACGGTAGGCAGCCCGTCATGCTGCGATCGGGGTGGAGGTTTTCGTCGTGCCGCCCTTCCGTTCTACTAGAATGACAAAGTTGCTGAGTCGCGCATGGGCAGAAGCTACGATAACCCGGAAGGGCGAGCAATCAGCTGTAATTGACGGCGCGTGTATTTAAACGGCGTTGGGAGGCAGCCGCTCCCAACACCAACTTTCTATCAGATCCTCAGCTGCGTGTCTGGTCTGGTGAGAACCAGGCAGAGAACCCCCTTGCTAAAATTTTTGAAGCCTATCCCTGGATGGAGGCCATGACAAAGAAAATGGAAGCCAATATAGCTCTTTCGGATACTTAGGTTTGTATTATTGCGCTGCCTGAAAACCAGGAAAGTTGTGTCCAAGGATTTATGGAAAAAGGTAAATGATTTTGGAAAGAAGGAGGGGAAGAGGCATTACCCATATCTCCAGCTGCAAACAGATATGACAGGAAGGGTGAAAAGAGGTCAGGGTGCTTTTTTATACACACATACAGTCTAGGTCAATAAAAGCCATTTATTAGCTACTAAATAGCAGTATTGATTTCTCCCTGACTGAAAATACCCACTAGATGTAACCTTTTAAAGTTTTGGACACACACTGCTTTGTTGTTAAAGTACAGCGGAAACCCAAGTCTTTCCCCCTGTCTGCCTAATGGGGGACGGTCACACTTTTGCACACATCGTTTTGTATACGACAACTCAGCAGGAATTTTGTGAGCTGTGGCAAAACTCTTGCCTGGGAATATAGTGTGAACATTGTTTTTGGGACCCCAAAGGAAAAGTTTGTGGAGAATTGCAGTAGCCTTAA
Organism: Pantherophis guttatus; assembly: GCF_059756535.1. NCBI lineage: Eukaryota > Metazoa > Chordata > Lepidosauria > Squamata > Colubridae > Pantherophis > Pantherophis guttatus. The sequence goes on along the minus strand of NC_142074.1, from coordinate 16,300,622 downwards.
TGAAAATATTCAGAATCCCCTTGCCCTTTCCCAGAAATTGTGCTCAACCACAGACATTGGGCAGAAAGAAAAAAAGTTTTGGAATAGAAATAGGATGGAAAGCTCTATTTTTTAATATAGTTTTATTGAACTATAGGACTTTGTAACAGCTATAATAGGAGAAAAGGGTTATGGTCTGCTTTTCATATTATATGTCTTATATTGAGGGGGGTGGAAAGAGGCAGAGAAAAGTGTGAAAATGAATTCAGCACCACAAAAGGATCAACATTTGTGGTGAAGTGTTTTCTTCTTTCCTTCTGCAAACAAACAAACAAACAAAAATATTATGGCTTATTACAGTGATGGGATTCCAAATTTTTTACTACCGGTTCTGTGGGCGTGGCTTGGTGGGCGTGGCAGAGGAAGGATACTGTAAAATCTCCATTCCCTCCCCACTCCAGGGGAAGGATACTGTAAAATCTCCATTCCCACCCCACTCCAGGGGAAAGATACTGTAAAATCTCCATTCCCACCCCACTCCAAGGGAAGGATACTGTAAAATCTCCATTCCCACCCCATTCCAGGGGAAGGATACTGCAAAATGTCCACTTCCTCCTGATCAGCTGGGACTGGGGAGGCAGAGAAGAGATGGGGGCAGGGCTAGTCAGAAGTGGTATTTACCGGTTCTCCGAACTACTCAAAATTTCCGCTACCGGTTCTCCAGAACTGGTCAGAACCTGCTGAATACCACCTCTGCCTTATTATACATGTTCCGTGGTCATCACAGACTCGTCCCTAATAACCTGTGCTTGTCTTCAATAGTGAAGGGACACGGGGCAGAAAATCCTACAGCCACTCAGGTGACCCTAAGGACACAGATAAACCACCAAGTGGTTGAAAAATATGGCTGGTTAATAATAAAAGAAGCAACTAACTTGAAAAGAAGAAGAAGAAATAAGAATCAAAGCGATATTGCCTTCAAATGATACTTAAATAATGTTCAGTAATATGAAGAAAGGCCTGTTCTTCTGTTTTAAATTAACTGGGTATGTTTCTGAGCTCCTGAATGTTGGCTACATGACTGTGGGGTGGTTTCACAGTCATATGTGGGAGGAATGGTCCTAAGCAGGGGTGAAATCCAGCAAGTTCTGACAGGTCCTGAAGAACCGGTAGCAGAAATTTTGAGTAGTTCAGAGAACCAGTAGCAGAAATTTTGATTAGTTCGGAGAGCCGGCAAATACCACCTCTGGCTGGCTCCAGAGTGGAGTGGGAATAGATATTTTGGAATATCCTTCCCCTGGAGTGGGGTGGGAATGGGGATTTTGCAGTATCCTTCCCCCAGGAGTGGGGTGGGAATGGAGATTTTGCAGTATCCTTCCCCTGCCATGCTTCCAAGCCACGCCCCCCCCAAGCCACACCCACAGAACTGGTAGTAAAAACATTTGGATTTCACCACTGGTCCTAAGTAACTTTGAATACTTGCTAAGTGAATGGCTGTAAGTTGAGGACAACTTTAGGTCTATTGCCTCACCTATTACAGCTCTTCTTATGTCAGGTGTGTCAAACTCATCTGCCTGCAGGGCCATCCTGGAAACAGCAAAAGGACTGGCCCGCCGTGCCTCTGCCTGTGAAAATGGAGCTCAGGAGGGCCACGCGCTGCCCTCATGAGCTCTGTTTTTGCTGGCAGAGGGTTGCAGGAGGCCGTCACAGATGGAACCGGCTGAATGGTATTCAGCCGGTTTGGACCGGTTCACCCGAACCGGTAGCGGAAATCACTGGTGGGCCCACCACCCCTTCCGGCTCCAAGGCATGCTATTTAGGCACATTTTTGAACCCATGCCCATGCACGGAAGGCATGCATGGCAGCAAAGCGCATGCACAGAAGACCGGGCACATGCGTGGATGCATGCACACTCACATTTGCGATCCGGTAGGGAAAGTAAGTAAATACCACCCCTGCTGGGAGCCTGTTTTCACTGACAGAGTGCTTGGGCCACCACAGGCGCCCCCAACACAAGTGATGTTGAGCTGGCCACGCCCACCCTGGCCACACCCATTCTGGCACCCCAAGGTCAAACGCAACCCTGATGCAGCCCTCAATGTCGAGTTTGACACCCCTCTCTTATGTCTTTCTCACTTCTGTTATCTAATCTTTTCAACTACTGTGTTTCCCTGAAAATAAGACCCTGCCTTATATTTTTTTGAACCCTGAAATAAGCGCTTGGCCTTATTCCCATGCGCTCAAAAGCCCTTATTAATAAAGGGCTTATTATCAGGGATGTCTTATTTTGGGGGAAATAGGGTAGAAATTTGATGGGGTTGAAATCTGAGAATTTCCTGGAAGCCTTATATTCTGGGTTTATTCTATTGCATCTTTACACAGCAGGCATATTTATATGGCAGAGATTCTGCTGAATCTCCAGAGAGTTATTGTCCAACATACTAAGGCAACAGCTAATAATCCAATATACTACTTCAGTACTATATGGCTTCTTATGGTGCTACCGTAAAAATAGAGTATAAATAAAATTCTATGCCCTTAATATTTTTTCCCCTCTATCTGGGAAATAAAAGTCTTTATATAAGCAATTATATTTTAGCAAAAGGGGTTGGGTTTTATTTTTTGCTGTTTGTACCATAACATTGTGCGCTAGTGACATTTCCATAATTATTTGATAATTATCCTACAGTTAGAGATACTGCATTAATAATGTTAGCAAAACATACTTTCAAGACATCTAAATATATTTGGGGTGGTTTAAAATATCAGAATCTCTTAAGAGAATGAAATATGCTCGGTTTGCATTTTGATGTTCAGTCCAAAATTATGTTGCCGTTAGCACGGCCAATTTTTAGATTAATTAAGCAAAAATATCTTTTTTCATTAAATAAAGGCAGCCCATCCAAATGAACTTTCAGTTTGAGGTCACCTTGCAGAGAATTCTTACGTTTCTGCAGGCTTGAAAACATGGCTGAATTATATTTAAAACAAACCTCTGCAGTATCTGTCATCCACAACATGGAATATTTCTTATCACCCTAAACAGAGAAGCAGATTTTAGGCCCATTTTTCACCCTCCCTGAGCCTCTGTGCACACCCTGCACTTACCTGCATCCAAAATGGGACTCCTGGAAGGGGAGGGGTGGGTGGGGCCAGCCAGGAGTGGGATTTGGGGGTTCTCTGAACTGCACAGAATTTAAGCTAGAGGTTCTCCCGAACCCCTGCGAACCCCCAGCAGCTGACCCCTGTTCTAATACATACGCTCTCACAAACAACTTTTTTCATAGCCACCAGGAAAGTGATAAAAAAAGACTGTGATGGACATTTCTTCTAAAATCCATACTTGATGATGGCGAAAGCAATGGGTACATCCCAGAAAACAAGAAAGTTTCTGCTGAGTTAGATGGTCTTTATCTAATGCTTGGTAGACACATTTTGCTGGATTTTTTTTAAACCTTGTTTTTTGTTTTTTTGTTTTTGGCCAGTTCTCCTCCTTCACTTTGCTGAACGAGAAATTGCTTTCAAAATTTTTCCCTGAAGGAGAAAAAAGGGTCATTATAGTCATTTAGCTACCAGGTGGCCTAACAATATATGGGTGAATGTCCTGTCTTTCATTATACATCAGATTTTCCGCAATCTGTAGCTTTCAATTCCAAGGGAAGACACCATGTAGTGGGATTCGTGTCACCATTAAAGAGTGTTCCTGCTCTTGAGAAATTGTTTCCATACAGAAATTTGGAGAAATCATCCATTTATCTGCCGACAAATTTCACAGAAGCCATTTGTGCTAAGCACTGGTGTTATCTCTTCACGGTGATGGTCCCTAATGCTGTTTCTAATGTGGGCCATTTACGGGGTCGATAGTCTAGCCAACAGAGTTCAGAAATGAAAGAGTTCCTCATAAGAGTTTAGCATGTAGGTGATTCTAAACATGTCTTCTAAATATGTAGGGCACACATATGCAAACATATCAAATGAGATTTGATATCATATGAGATTTTAGCCGTGCTGTAGTTTCCCCATCCCTGAAATTCTGACTCTTCAGCAAGCTCACTGTAGACACTCATAAAATTAAATGTTTCCACTCCATCTATTTTTCATAGCATTTGCAATTTACATGCAGCACCCGGTTAACCTCCTGACAAAATAGATTTAGCTTTCATGGCCAATACATTGCTTCCTGATTTCAGGTCAGCAAATTCATCTGTTTAGGTGGGAGAAACCTGGCATTTTTTTTTTTCATGCAGAAGAAGTATTTGGCTCAGAGTTCCTTTTTCTTAATGCTTTTTCTGCCTCCAGTTGTTTCTACTGATTAAACCTTCCAATTTTCCTGAGCTCGAGAAAGGTCTTTGACATAGCTATAGTCTGCTTTCAGTCTTTTTCCACTTCTTCTTCAACTGCTTGGAAAGTTAAGTCTACTTTGATGCCTCTCTTATTCTATAATTAAGACTCCAGACTAGATGGCCAGAACCAAAAAATGCAAAGGAGTTTTTTTAAAAAAAAAACCACTCAATTTTTTTTAAAAAAAATTAAAAAGATATAGTCATATAGATTTATATTTTCAGCAGGGTATTTTTTGGCAGTAAATGCAATCTATATTTGCAACAAAATGACTGCCAAGCCAATTATTCACATGCAAGAAGAATTGGAAATTGATTATACGTGGTTTGAAAGAAGACATTGGATGAGAATTAACTCTTGTATCATTTTCAAGGGGTGAGTCGATTGGAGATTTGAATTCAGCAGAAGTTCTTGTTGCAAAATATGTTCCTGAAGATAAGCACAGTGCTGGAAAAATTCTCAGTAATGAAATAGCAGAACATCCCATTAAAGAAACAAAATGCTCATAATATGTTTATCTTGGATGCAGGGCATGGGGTTTAGACAATCAGACAATGAATGCTAGCAGACATTCGTAATATTTGAAGTAAAAATTAGATTTATGAAAAGAGAAAGAAGGAGAGGGAGTTAGGGGGAGGGGAGGGGGAGGGGTAGAGGGGGGAGAGAGAGGGGGAGGGAGGGAGGGAGGGAGGGAGGGAGGGAGGGAGAGAGAGAGAGAGAGAGAGAGAGAGAGAGAGAGAGAGAGAGAGAGAGAGAGATCCAGGAAATTCCCCCTTTTCTCTTAAATAGAGAACTCATTTGATGAATAATAAACCAGGTGAGAATTAGATGTACGCAAAAGCCATTCCCCTCACTTATTTCTCACCGTTTGCCTCACAAGTCAAAGCAGTTCATATGTGTGAAGAAATCTTGCAAACTCCAAGATAACAGTTGTAATTTCCAAGATTATAATGTCATAACGCAGACCTACTAATAGTATCCCATGTATTTGAGATGCTCAGTCATAGACCCCAATTAGTTTTTTTCCTTTTTTTTTTTTAAAAAAAAGCCCTAAAATGTCATCAGATTGCATAACACTCAACTTGGAAAGCTAGGTTGAGCCATCATCCGCAGGGGTTCGGGAGAACCTCTAGCTAAGATTTTGTGCAGTTCGGAGAACCCCCAAATCCCACTCCTGGCTGGCCCTGCCTACCCCGCCCTTCCCCTCCCAGGAGTCCCCACACAGTCCGTTTTGAATGCAGGTAAGTGCGGGGCGTGTGCGGAGGCTCGGGCAGGGCAAAAAACGGGCCCACCAGAAGTTTGGGAAGGCCAGAAATAAGACCATTTCCGGCTTCTAGAGGGCCTCCAGAGCCTGGGGAGGCCTCCCAAAGGCTCGAGGAAAGTCTCTGGAGCCTGGGGAGGGCAAAAAGCCCCCCCCCTGTGGTGCAGGAGGCCAATTAGGCCATGCCCACCATGGCCATGCCCACCCGGGCAGAGAACCCGCTGCTAAAATTTTTGAAGCCCACCCCTGCCCAAGAGGCTTGTATGTTGCAGACATCCTGCAGAAAGAGCCAAATAAAGTATTCATTGAAATAGCTCTTTGATAGAACTTGCCTGCAGAGAACAAGTATTTGCATTTTAGTTTGCGGCTGTTGCCATTTCCTTTGGAGAGATATGTGGCTTTGTGCACTGAGAGTCTTCCAGCGTGAGCACATGTCTGCCATGGGGAATATAGAGTGATGATAACACCATATGTGGCGATGATATAAATTTATATCCAAGCTGTATGACAACCAACCAGCATTGTCACCTCATGCCGTGCGGTAAATGAAAAGATAGTTAAAACGTACGAATTAGTCCCCAAACTCTAGATAAGTTTGGTAATTGCAGGATTTTTTCAGTGCTGATCAGGCAAATACCCTCTTGCTTCGTCCCCTAAATGCATTCTACATTGTTAATATCAAGCAAAACAAAACGACTTTGTTCAAGAAATGCTGAAGAATGGATTTTAAAAAGAAATCAAGGCTCATTAGAGGCCGGGATATTTGAGCATTACACAATAGTCATAACCTGTGTTGAAAAGCAGGTCAGATCCAAACAATCAGCAAAAGGAGAGAGTTTCCAAAAGGGGAAATTGGCAACCGTAATTCAGAGGAATTTTCCAATGTCACCATTGATGGAAATATTGGAAAGCAAAGCTTGAAAATTAAATGCTCCCCCCCCCACCAATACACATTCAGCACTACAGCTCAAGAACTCAAGAACTAAGAACTAAATTAATAATGTAGCAGAATAACAGAATTGAAATGGACCTTGGAAGCAGGGATGGGTTCTACTTATCTTTACTACCGGTTCACAACGGGGCTCGCTTTGCTCACACACGCTCTTTTGCGCATGTGCAGAAGCATTCTGATGACATCGGGGTCAGGGGGTGGAGTCTCCCGCCGGTTTTACTACCAGTTCTATAGAACCAGTGCGAACCGGGGGCAACCCACCACTGCTTGGAGGTCTTCTAGTCCAACCTCTTGCTCAAGCAGGAAACCAGATACCATTTCAGACAAATAGTTGTCCAACCTCTTCTTAAAAACCTCCAGTGTTGAAACACTTACAACTACCGGAGGGAAGTCCATTCCACTGATTAATTGTTGTAACTGTCAGGAAATTTCTCCTTAGTCTCTGATGCTCTCTGAGCTTAGTGGTTTTTCATGCAGACATCTCATTACCTAAACTAGTAACATCATCAGTGAAGTTTGGGTGACGAATCACCTGCCAGAAAACAACCAAGCCCAAGGAGCACCAAGGACCCCTCAATAGGTTTAAATGTTGCCCTCCTTATCTAAGATCTCATCCAATGGTGGGGTAATCCAACAAAGAAAGTTTTTTTGGAAGACAAAATCTGCTTCTTCTTCCCCCACCACTACACTTTTCATGTCCAATACTGAAGAATAAACAATAATAATAAAAAAATGCCTTTGAATGATTCATGTATTATAATAATGAACTATTAGTTAAAAAGACAAATATTCTTGTAATGTCACCCTTACAATAGCCATCATCCCTGAATCGGTAATGTGCTATTTTTTTTTAATATTAAAAAAAGCTTCTGTAGTAGCACAATAAATTACAGCAAAAAATATTATTGCAATGGATTAAATGATTAAATTATAGCTTGGCGATTTATTTTACTCGGAGTGTAAGATTTTTCTTCTTCACTGGACTTCGAGCATATTTTTTTTTACAGCCCAGTACTTGGCACATCAATTTCGAAGTAATCAATATTGACTTTTTCAGTAATATATTAGTTTAACATTTATTTACTTGTTTTGCATATAGCAGAAATGCTAATATGTTATATAAATAAGCCATATATTTTCCCCCTGCTTCAAGAAATGTTATTAGGATAATCATCTCTGCTCATTCTTCATAGTGAAATAATAACATTTCACTGCAGGCGTCTTCCTTTAGAAAACCTACAAGAAACTTCTTTTAAAAATGAATAAATGAACGAGAGAGTAAAGTTTTGCAAATCCGTGATCTTCATGCAGAGGAAATTAAATCAGTCTGGTACCCCATAGTCACCTGAAAAGGACACTGGTCCTCTTAGGATCCTGCTCTGTAGACATAAAAAGGAAAGGTTTCCTCTGTACAGCTGTTTCTGATTCTAGGTCAGAGGTGTCAAACTCAATTTTATCGAGGGCCGCATTAGGTTATGTTTGACCTCACGGGGGTGGGGAAATGGCACGGCCCTCCCGGGCACTGTTTTCGGTTGCAATGGCCTCTTGCAACACTCTCCCAGTGAAAACGGAGATCAGGTGGGTCACGTGCAGCCAGGGGTGAAATCCAGCAGGTTTTGAGAGGTTCTGGAGAACCGGTAGTGGAAATTTTAAGTAGTTCGGAGAACCAGGAAATACCACCTCTGGCTGGTCCCAGAGTGAGGTGGGAATGGGGATTTTGCAGTATCCTCCCCCTGGCGTGGGGTGGGAATGAGGATTTTGCAGTATCCTTCCCCTGGAGTGGGGTGGGTATGGGGATTTTGCAGTATCCTTCCCCTGGAGTGGGGTGGGAATGGGGATTTTGCAGTATCCTTCCCCTGGAGTGGGGTGGGAATGGGGATGGGGAATGGGGGAATGGGGATTTTGCAGTATCCTCCCCCTGGAGTGGGGTGGGGATGAGGATTTTGCAGTATCCTTCCCTGGAGTCGGGTGGGTATGGGGATTTTGAAGTATCCTTCCCCTGGAGAGGGGTGGAAATGGAGATTTTGCAGTATCCTTCCCCTGCTACGCCCACCAAACCACACCATGCCCACCAAGCCACGCCCACAGAACCAGTAGTGAAAAAAAAATTGATTTTCACCACTGCGTGCAGCACTCCCAAGTTCTGTTTTCACTGGCAGAGGCACTGTGGTCCAGTCCTTTGCTGTTTCCAGGGCAGCCTCACAGGCCAGATCTACGTACCCTGCAGGCCGGATCCAGCCTGCGGGCCTTGAGTTTGACACTCCTGTTCTAGGTGCTTATCTCTGTTTCTTAGCGGAGGGAGTCAGCATTGTCCAAAGACATTTCATGGGCCAAGAAAGACAATACATTGAGCCGCATGGAATTCTGTTACATTGCCACCAAAGTGGTACCTATTTATCTACTCACATTGGCATCAATAGTGGGTGGGTTTCAAATTTTTTTACTACCGGTTCTGTGGGTGTGGCTTGGTGGGAGTGTCTTGGTGAGCATGGCAGGGGAAGGATACTGTAAAATCTCCATTCCTTCCTGATCAGCTGGGACTCGGGAGGCAAAGAATAGATTGGGGCGGGGCGAGTCAGAGGTGGTATTTACCGGTTCTCCGAACTACTCAAAATTTCTGTTACCGGTTCTCCAGAACTGGTCAGAACCTGCTGAAACCCACCTCTGGTTGGCATGCTTTCAAACTGCTAGGTGGGCAGGAGCTGGGCCAACCATGGGAGCTCACCCCATCATACGGCACTCGGGTCTCAAACCCAGATGGTCAGCTTTCCAGCTGACAAGCTCAGCATGAGCTACGGTGGCGCAGTGGTTAGAGTGCAGTACTGAAGGCTATTTCTGCTGACTGCCGGCTGCCTGCAATTTGGCAGTTCAAATCTCACCAGGCTCAAGGTTGATTCAGCCTTCCATCCTCCGAGGTGGGTAAAATGAGGATTCAGATTGTTGGGGGCAACAGGCTGACTCTTTAAACTGCTTAGAGAGGGCTGTAAAGCACTGTGATGCGGTATATAAGTCTAAGTGCTATTGCTATTGCTATCTTTAACCACTGAGCCATTGTGCTCCCCATTCTGTAGATATAGGCAAACTTAATTGAGTCTTTGCTTGGGTCAGCCCATGCCTCTGACCACTGCTTTTTGTTCTGTCTTCACAAATCTCTTGACAACCTTTTATCAATGAATATCCAAAGTTCCTTTAAAGAAGTAGGCCACGACAAAGTTTCAGCCTTCTCAAGCTTTTGAACTACAGATCTTTTCGGCTTAAGCCATCATGTCCATAATACTAGGAATTAGCATTAGGTCGGAGAGATCTGGAAGGCTTGTAACGGGATAAGCCCTTCAGACTGATCAGCTCAGCAACAATCACTTGCCATTAGCAATGCTGGCATGGGCTCAAGAACGTTGAAAACAAAAATCTGAGGGCAACAGATTACCCAGCTGTCCAATGTTAGCTCACATGAATGCAGTATAGTCGCTTAGAGGCATAAATACCTTCTAAATATGTAAGGTGGCCCAGCCTGAAGAAGAAAGTACCTCAAAATTCCATCAGTTTAGGCAAAATGCTGGATTCTCTCCTGTCAAAATCAAATCTGGATCATGTCAGTCCAAGAAATAGTGTTTTTAAAAAGAAAGCAAGTTGCCTTCTAGAGATGTACTTTAATTTTAGAGACTGCATAAAAAAAAAAACCTACCCTACAAAAGCATATAGCAACAGTTCGGTAATTTATGTACACCACCAATCTAATTACCATACATCCGATCCCCGTTTATTACTCAATTGTGATTTAAGCAGCATTTTGACATCACCATATTTTACATAGGCATTCTCATAAATCCGGAAAAGCAGGTCTGAAATCTACACTAATACACTAATTCTGCAGGATGAAAACTTAAGCTCCTCAGGTTCGCTTGCAGTGTGTGTGTGGGTGTTATAATGTGGGTGGGTGTTTTGCTTTTTTTTAAAAGAGAAAAATGGAAGCAAGCTATCTTAAATTGAATGGGAGTGAACAAAAACTCCTTAAGTTCTATACAAGTCAAGACTAGATCCAAGAAGCTTGTTTATCTTATTTATTGATCAAGTAGATTGATACTCAAATATGTTTCCAGGATGGTGTACAATAAAATATTTAAAACACCACAAAATGCGTTTAAAGTAGTAACTGTGTAAAAATTGGCTTTCCTAGTAAAAGGAAAGCAGTGAAAATAGACTGGTACAATTAAAAAAATTCTTCAACTTCCTACCAATGTGGGGAAAAAATACACTGAAAGTTGCTAAGTTTCTTTTGAACACATGTTACTTAACAGAAGGAATAAATCAAAAGTGCCATAATAGTATAAACTGAAAATTAATGTTTCTAAAACAACGATTTCAAACACAGGCAGTACCACTGAATAGGTGCTCCTGCTAATAAGTTTGCAACACATCCCTGAATTTTTTTTGGGGGGGGGACGGAGTGGGGGAGGTGGATGGCACTGCAAAATCTTCTGTTAATAATCTCAAAGAATGAGGAGGTGCAAGACTGTTCTGTGTTCTAAAAGTTGTGGAATGGTTGGGTCACACAAGGTGACAAGAGAAATGCTAATATAATTAGCATTGGCATCACTGAATAAGTGAACATTAACTGTTTCACTTTAGCAATAGCACTTAGACTTATATACCGCTTCACAGTCCTTTTACAGCCCGCTCTAAGCGGTTTTACAGTCAACATATTTGCCCCCAACAATCTGGGTCCTCATTTTACCCACCTCGGAAGGATGGGAGGCCGAGTCAACCTTCATTTTAAAATGAATCTTGCAAATATTATAAGGATAACTCAATAAAATGTTGGCCTGACATATTTCATGTTATTTTTTCCTCCTACCAATGTGGGGAAAAAAATGCATTGAAAGTTGCTAAGTTTCTTTCGAACGCATGTTACTTAACAGAAGGAATTAATCAAAAGCGCTATAATAAACTGAAAATTAGCTTATATTTCCAGATTCATATTGATATCTGTTTGGCTCACATATTGCTGCTGGTTTATATACCCTGTTTCCCCCAAAATAATAATAAGCCCAATCGGGATTTTAAGTGCATGGCAATAAGGTCAAGCGCTTATTTTAGGGTTCAAAAAAATATAAGACAGGGTCTTATTTTTGGGGAAACACGGTATATAAAAAATAGAATAATAGGTTTGGGAGGTCTTCTACTTCAAGCCCCTGCTTAAGCAGGAGACACTTTACCAGGGATGTCAAACTTGATTTCATTGAGGGCCACATCATTGTTGTGTTTGACCTCGGGGGAGGGGGCATGGCCAGGATGGGCATCCCTCATGTCGGGGGTGCCTGTGGTGGCCCGAGTGTTCTACCAGCAAAAACAGGCTCCCGAGTTCTGTTTTTTCCTGCGATGGTCTCCTGCAACCCTCTGCCAGTGAAAACGGAGCTCAGGAGGAACGCCCATGGCCTTTGCGAGCTCCATTTTTGCTGGCAGAGGTACCACGGGCTGGTCCTTCTCTGTTTCCAGAGGGCCAGATCTAAGCACCTCATGGACCAGATCCGTCCCCCAGGCCTTGAGTTCGACATTCCTGCACTATATCATTCTGGACAAATGGTTGTCCAGTCTCTTCTTGAAAACCTCCAGTGATGGAGCACCCACAACTTTCAGAGGTAAGCCGTTCTACTGATTAATTGATCCCACTGTCAAGGAAACTTCTTCTTAGTTCTAGGTTGAGTCTCTCCTTGATTAATTTCCATCCATTGCTTCGTGTCCTGCTTTCAGGTGCTTCAGATAATAGGTTGACCCCCTCTTCTCTGTGACAGCCCCTCAAATACTGGAAGGCTGCTATCATATTACCCCTAGTCCTTTCCTTCATTAGATTAGACATACCTACTCCCTTCCATCATATGGTTTTGCCTCCAAACCTTTATCATCTCTGTTGCTCTTCTCAGCATTCTTTATATAGTCTGTGACTGAAGTAAAATTAACTTACTCCTCCATTCCTTTCTGTTGAAATCCATGTCCTCAGCTCAAGGGCATGATGTATGCACCGAAATATTTTCACTCCAGCCAATTTTCACTCCGCACACTTTTTCTCATATATAACAATCCCAGGATAATATCTATACAGATATTATAAAGATAAGGCAGCTAAAACTCACTACCTTGCGAAAGAGGCTAGCATCTACATCTAGTATCTTGCGGGAGTAAAAACTAGGATATTTATATTAATTATTATTATGACATGCTTCAAGTTGACTTGTGTTTTGCAGACCATTTTGTAAAGTATGGAACTGCTGGCTCACATACTGTATGTTATTACTCCTTCACAAATTGTTTCCATCTGTCCTTCCTGTTTTCTTAAAAAAAATCAAGAAGATTTGAATACTCAAAAGGTTGAGCACAGGATTGGGCAAATTAAAAAAAAATACATATCCATTTCCAAAACTCTTTTGTAAAACTACAGCTAAGCTAATCAAGTTATTGTGTCTGAATTGTGGACTTCTCTTAAGTATTGTATGGCTCTAATAAGTATGATTTATAAAAAAGCACTTGGGGGCAGGACAAAAAGCAATGGATGGAAACTAATCAAAGAGAGAAGCAACCTAGAACTAAAGAGAAATTTCCTGACAGTTAGAACAATTAATCAGTGGAACAACTTGTCTCAAGAAGTTATGGATGCTCCAACGCTGGAGATTTTTAAGATGTTGGATAACCATTTATCTAAAATGCTATAGGGTTTCCTGCCTGAGCAGGGGGTTGGACTAGAAGATCTCCAAGGTCCCTTCCAACTCTGTTATTCTATTCTATTCTATTCTATTCTATTCTATTCTATTCTATTCTATTCTATTCTATTCTATTCTATTCTAAAGTCTCTACCCTTTCTGCAACTTTATACTGAAGACATAGAATGCCAAGTACCTTTTGCATTTTAGGGGCTGGAGTAAATAAGCATAATAAGTACAACAAGTAAATAAGAAACACATAATTTCATTTGCTAAACATTCAATGCGAGTGACTCGTGCTTTCATATTAACCATTGTATTTCTATTTTATTTAATATCTTATAGAGTAAATCTATATAATCTTACAGAGTATAATCTTATAGAGTACCTCCAAGTCCTCTTTTTTTTTTTTTACTTCAGCCTAATTTACTTCATATAGGGATGCGGTTGCTCAGCGGCTAAGATGCTGAGCTTGTCAATCGAAAGGTCGGCAGTTCAGCGGTTCGAATCCCTAGCGCTGCGTAACGGGGTGAGCTCCCATTACTTGTCACAGCTTCTGCCAACCTAGCAGTTCGAAAGCACGTAAAAAATGCAAGTAGAAAAATAGGGACCACCTTTGATGGGAAGGTAACAGCGTTCCATGTGCCTTTGGCGTTTAGTCATGCCGGCCACATGACCACGGAGACGTCTTTGGACAGTGCTGGCTCTTCGGCTTTCAAACGGAGATGAGCACTGCCCCCTAGAGTTGGGAACGACTAGCACATATGTGCGAGGGGAACCTTTACCTTTTAATCTACTTCAAGGGGCAGTTACAAGGATGAAATGAACTTGGAAGCAATTTTGTATGCTGAACAAAGAGGAATATGACTATTTTTACTCCACTTTCTTCCATACAACCTGATGCTACTTATAAATGATTTGAAGCGGGGGGAGGGGAAATACAATCAATCTGCACCAGAGATTAGAGAGGGGAGGGAAAAAAAACACTGTTTAAATCAAGTTGTGAAGGAACATCGGTTTGTTGGATTTCCGCTTCCATTGCTTCTAAATCAGATAAAGCAAAAGTGCTCTGAGTTTCTTTTGTCTGTTAGATAAAATAAAATTTGAAAGAAGAAGGAGGAGGGAAAATGATAAAAAGAAAAAATAAAGCAAAAGTGGGAATTTTCCAGGGGAAAGATTAACCTGAAAGAATTGCCAGATACCTGTCACTTTCAATCACTTCCTTTCCTTCTAAAATAGTTTGAGTTTGTCTTCAATTGTCTCTTTTCAGTTGAGAAAAATATATACCTCCTGCACTCAACCCAGTGTTGGATTTTGACAAATAAATCGTAAACATTGCGGCTTCTATAAACGGCGTCCTTATTTACAGTAAATAATTTTAATTTGAAGCAAGCACTCTTTGGGGAAAGGGAAATTTTTGTCACTCACCATATTAAAGCAGCTTTTTAATCTCAGGAGCGTTTAACTCACTCCTGCTTCTTTGGTTGCTTTTCAATTAGCTTATTAAGATGAACTGATCCTTCCTTCCTGCACGAATCACTCAGTGTGATATATTTATTCTTGGGATATATTTTTTTTAAAGTGGGTTCTTCACTTGGTGCTTAGATCAGCAGAGATTTACTGAAGCAACCCTTATTGATTGAACCCTTGAAGGTTTCTAACTAGGGAATGGTATTTTTCCCAATTTCTTATGAATGGATTAGCATATTTTAAATAAGGAGTGGGCTCAATTGCTCAGCAATTAAAGACTTTGAGCTTGGAGACCTGACAGCCCAAGTTTGAAACCCAAGCTCTATGCAACAGAGTAAGCTCCCGTTCTTGTCCCAGCTCCTGCCTACCTAGCAGTTCAAAAGCATGAAAATGTGAGTAGATTAATAGGTACCACTTTGGTGGGAAAATAACAGCCTTTCGTGTGCTGGCCACATGACCACAAAAATTGTCTTCGGATAACTCTGGCTCCCTCAGCCAAGGAACAGAGATGATCATCATGCCCTAGAGAAGGACACAATTGATAAGGAAATCTTTATATCTAAATTAGTTCCTTCCTTGTGAAGCTTAATCCTATGTAGAATGGAATGGAATGGAATGGAATGGAATGGAATGGAATGGAATAGAATAGAATAGAATAGAATAGAATAGAATAGAATAGAATAGAATAGAATAGAATAGACCAAGTGTGATTGGACACACAAGGAATTTGTCTTTGGTTGATATGCTCTCAGTGTACATAAAAAGAGAAGATACATTCATCAAGAATCATAAGGTACAACACTTAATGATAGTCATAGGCTACAAATAAGCAATAAAATCATACTAAGAAACAAATAAATCAATATAAATTGTAAAGATACAAGCAAAATGGTTATAGTCATAAGTGGGAAGAGACAGGTACTAGGAAGGATGAGAAGAAGAATAGTAGTACAGTCTTAGTAAATAATTTGACATTGTTGTGGGAATTAGTTGTTTAGCAGAGTGATGGCATTCGGGAAAAAGCTGTCCTTGTGTCTAGTTGTTCTGGTGTGCAGTGCCCTATAGCATCGTTTTGAGGGTAGAAGTTGAAAAAAAATTATGTCCAGGATGTGAGTATGCTGCTCATATCCAATAGAATTCTCAATGGTTGTGTACAATAGCAGTTATCTACAAATCATCTACAAGGGTGATTTTTTAGAGTCAGTTATTATTTATACTATTTGTTTATCATACTAAATAACATAAATAAGAGCTTTCTTTTATGTGACTATTCTATCACAGCTTTATTAAGCAATTACATGTATTAACTCAACCTTGACATTTATCTCAATCACTTGGGAGTTGACTTTTGGACAGAGAAAATGAATGCATAATCAAAAGACTTATTGTTTGGCATTGAAACACGAGCATATGGCTCCCACTACTTAGTGATGTGCAGAATTGATGAATATATATGAATCACTGATGACTGTAATGGCTTCAATTTTCAATATAGGCATATTTGTAAATTCATCTTATGTCTGTTTTTGTTTAAAGGGAATTATTTTTTTTGTTCTACTTTTATATGGCAGAGAAACACCATAAAACAAAATGAAACAAATGTATGGATGTAAGTATTTTACAGGGCCACTCCAATCACAAAACAGATGTGAGCAGCACACAAAAAAATTCCCCATTTGTAATGCAGGTTAGAGTGAAACTACACCATATAAATTCATTAACTGACATCCATAACAACTAAAACATATACCACTAGCAGCTAAACCCCCAATCAAAGCCACTTCAATTCCCCAGAGTCTGTTGGAGTAACTAAATCTTCATAGACTTTCTGAAACCCCTCAGGGAAGAGTCCAGTCTGGAGAGATATTATTCCAAGGGAGAAGAATAGCTGTAGTTATGTAAAAAGGGAAGGCAAGAAGAAAACAAAAGTCAAAACAATAATCCCAAGGTATAGACTGTAAATGGGCAGCTGGTTGATGGGTTTTGAGTCCTTGCTTTTTATTTTGCTCTTCACAGTTGCCTGCTTGCAATTCTACAGGATGTAATATCTTTTAGGATTAGGTTTCACAAGTGAAAGGTGAACAAACTCTTCTTGAATAAGAAATTGCAGGGAACAAAAGAGGCAACAGTTCCCCCCGGGGTATGAGCAACAAAAACTAACATAATGATCAAGTCAACATGTCCATGTTCGTATCATTCAATCGTGCATGAAGCCCATTTTTTTAAAAAAAATCTAATAACCTTGTTCCTTTCCTTTCGTGGGTTTTGCTTTTTAATCCCAACCTGCTTCTGCCTTTGATTTGTCTGCCAGTCTCGGCTGGCATTATCGATATACAATCAGCTGGGTGTGAGTCAGTGGTGAAATGTAAAATTTGTTACTACTGGTTCTGTGGCCATGGCTTGGTGGGGTAATGTGACTGGATGGGCGTGGCCAACTTTTTTTTTTACTTTTTTTTTACTTTTAAAAGCATTTTTTTCTACAACCTCTTCGGCCAAAGAGGTTGCAGAAAAAAATGCTTTTAAAAGCCTCTGACGATCAGGCAACTCAGCTGGGATCGTCAGAGGCTTTTAAAAGCTTTTTTTTTTTTTACAACCTGTTGGGCCAAAGAGTTTGTAGAAAAAATGCTTTTAAAAGCCTCTGACGATCCCAGCTGAGCCCCGCGATCATCAGAGGCTTTTTTTTTTTTTACTTTTAAAAGCATTTTTTCAGCCGAAGAGGTTGTAGAAAAAATACTTTAAATTTTTTTTAAAAAGCCTCTGATGATCGCGCGGCTCAGCTGGGCATGAGGGGGGGAGGCAGGGATTTTTGCTACCGGTTCTCCAAACCATCAGCCGCCATCGCTACCGGATCGGGCGATCCGGTCTGAACCGGGAGGATTTCACTCCTGGTGTGTGTGTGTGTGTGTGTGTGTGTGCAGACAACAAGATTGCCCTTTGCTTTTTTGCTTGTTTGTTTGTTTTACAGTGGCATTGAGTCAAGTGTCTACAATGGCAGCCATTTGATGTTGCCAAAGCATCATAATGTCAAGCACTCTGGATGGAAGGATGGATGGAAGGACGGATGGATGGACAAATGGATGGATGGATGCAGAGGTGGCATTCAGATGGTTCGGATCGGTTCAGGAAAACCGGTAGCAGAAATTGCAGCTGTCCCGACTCTATGGGGTCTTATTTAGGCACGTTTTTGAGGCGTGCATGCACCCACTCACATTTTTGGTGCTGGGCGAATCAGTAGGTAAATTACATGAATCCCACTTCTGAATGGATGGGGTAATTTCTCATAGTGTTTCTAGTGTTATTTATTTAAAGTTGGTTCCACCTTGTCAAGAGTAGTGCTAAATTAGTGGTAGACGACAAAGAGGTTATCAACAGGATGCTTTCCCAAGCTAGTTGCATGAAGATTAGAGTCTCCCTCCCTCTGTGTTTCCCAACAAATAAATGTTTAGCTTTGGGAACTCACTTTGCCAAGAAAGAGCTCATTTTCTTTGTAACACTTAGTGAAATGAACTCATTTTCTCTCATTTTGCTTCTGTTGTATTATTCCATGGGAAACAAACGCCTCTTTTAGCTCCCAAACTGCCAGTAGTACAACTTGCCAAATGTGTTTGTGTGTGTGAGAGAGGCTAGGCAAGCAGAATAAGCTCAGGTGTCCTAACTGCAATGTATACATATACCCAAGATGAGCATTGAGAGTATAATATCCAGATCTGCAGACTCCAAACCTCTCCACAATTACCCAGCTCCTTCAAGCAGTGCAAAGGTAAACAGAAACTAACGTGGATGGAAAAACGTAAGAAATAGCCATTGGCGGGGTCAGATATGTCAACGGAACCACCCACCCATCCAAAGAGAAGGAAGGTAGAAGAAAAACAAACATATAGGTAAGCACTGAAGGCAGGGGTGGGCTTCAAAAATTTTAGCAAGGGGTTCTCTGGGTGGGCATGGCTGGCCATGGTGGGTGTGGCTTAGTCGGCCTCCTGCACCACAACATGGGGGCATTTTTGACTTCCCTGGGCTCAGGAGGCTTTCTTCGAGCCTCCGGGAGGGCAAAACTGACATCCCCAGGCTCTGGATGCCCTCTGGAGGCTGGAAACGGGCCCATTTCCTGAACTTCTGAAATTCTGGTAGGCCCATTTTTTGGCCTCCCTGAACCTCCACGCGCGCCCTGCACTTACCTGCATCCAAAGCCTCATGGAGACTCCTGGGAGGGGAGGGGTGGGCAGGGCCAGCCAGGAGTTGGATTTGGGGGTTCTCCGAACTGCACAGAATCTTAGCTAGAGGTTCTCCCGAACCCCTGCGAACCCCCAGCAGCCCACCCCTGACTGAAGGTAAGAACCTTCAAAGAAAGTTTGCACTTATTCAGAGTCCGCTAAGTTTGAGAGATGAGCAGGGGTATTTTTGTTTGCCCCTGAATTAACTGAATTTGGACCAAAACTGGTGTTTTCTTTGCAGCGCTGCTACTTGGCAGAGTTTATGGGCAACCTGTTTTCCCATGAGTTGGATTTTTGCCTCGTCCCACCTCCTGAACTCTTCTCTATCCCTCAGAGATTCATTGTCCTGCTCATTCCATTATACCTCTTCATATTTAATCTTCCCTGGTGTACTGTTTCAAAACATAATCCCAAAGAAGAGCCACATCTTTCTTTCAGCCTTCCTGCAAGATATCATTCTATTTTTTTTTTAAGTAAAAGGAAAGTCTGATTTGAACTGTAAGGCAAGAAGGCAGGGGTGGGATTCTGCCAGTTCGGACTGGTTCAGGCATACTGGTAGCTCTGACAATTAGCTGAGAGTGAACTGGTTTGCTCTGATGATCAGCTGGGCCTACCCCTGCGCTGTACCTACCTTTATTTCCTTTATTTGAAGCCCAGCTGATTGGCGCGGTAGCGCGGATTGCCATGCCTCAGCTGTTTTAGTTACCGGAGCTAAAGTAGAAAGTGCTGTTTTCAAATGTACTGCGCGCGTGTGCGAATCTCCCATTTGGCACATGTGCAAAGCATGCGCGAAGCAAACTGGTTGTTACACTGGTTGAATCCCACCACTGGAAGAAGGCAAATGAACTGGTGGGGATGAACTGGGTGTACAGTAAAATTCAAATCTGGCTAGATATCAGGAAGGATTTTTTTTAAAAAATCACTTCCCGGAGCGGTCATGAATTTCAAATTTGTGTCACATTTCCAGTACTGTCAGCTGGAGCATGAAGGACAAAATGCGGGGTACCCTCTTCTTTTACTGCACTATAATTCACAGCAGACTGCTGATTAACAGATGTTTATAAAATACAGTGAAAACTCAATGGATAAATCCAAAATTTTCTGAGAGGTGTACCTGATGTCTTCCTTGCAGATGACTCAGCTACTAACTTAACCAGCTGCATTACAAGATATCAATAGTAATATAATAATTTTGCTATATAATTTAGGTATAATTTAGACTTATATACCACTTCACAGTGTTTTAGAGGCCTCTCTAAGCATTTTATGGAGTCAGCATATTGCCCCCCAACAATCTGGGTCCTCATTTTACCAACAGGACGGAAGGCTGAGTCAACCTTGAGCCAGTCAGGATTGAACTGCTGGCAGTGGGCAGAATTAGCCTGCAATACTGCATTCTAACCACTAGGAAGGAAGGAAGGAAGGAAGGAAGGAAGGAAGGAAGGAAGAAAGGAAGGAAGGAAGGAAGGAAGGAAGGAAGGGCAATAGCACTTAGATATTGCTTCACAGTGCTTTACAGCCCTCTCTAAGCGGTTGACAGAGTCAGCATATTGCCCCCAACAATCTAGGTCCTCATTTTACCCACCTTGGAAAGATGGAAGGCTGAGTCAACTTTGAGCCTGGTGTGATTTGAACTACCAAATTACAGGAAGCCAGCAAAAGTAGCTTGCAGTACTGCATTCTAACCACTGCACCACTGCGCCTCTTTCTAAAATAGAAAGACAGTAGTACTATCTACTAGAATAGTAGATATAGTGTAAGATAGCAGACAGTGAACTTAGGTGTCAAAATCAGACAGCAGAATATTATCTATCTATTAAAAAATAATTCCCTCAACGCTGTCAAACTATTTCCTAAGTCTGCATTACTATTAATCTTCTCATCATTCCCATCGCCCATCTCCTTCCACTAATGACTGTATGACTGTAACTTTGTTACTTGTATCCTTACGATTTATATTGATATTATTTCCTGATTGCTTATTTGTACCCTATGACTATCATTAAGTGTTGTACCTTATGATTCTTGATGAACGTCTCTTTTCTTTTATGTACATGGACAGCATATGCACCAAAGACAAATTCCTTGCGTGTCCAATCACACTTGGCCAATAAAAAATTCTATTCTATTCTATTCTATTCTATTCTATTCTATTCTATTCTATTCTATTCTATTCTATTCTATTCTATTCTATTCTATTCTATTCTATTCTATTCAGCCTAATCTTTCAATGTTGCTAAATAAGGAGCACATAGATATCTGAAAGACCTCAGCAATCACTTTACGGAATTATGGAATTCATGAGAATGGTAATGCAACCTTGAATATTAGTTTGGGTGGTTTGGGGGGAGGAAGAGTATCTATTCTGAAATTAAAAAAATCCAAAATCTGAATACAGAACATCTTATGGAACGCTTGAATGAAAGTCCCAAGAAAAAAGTTCTCTCAACCCAGCAATCAACATGGAAAATCAACCAATGGGATTTATATTTGTGGGAAAAAAAGGAGAACGAAGGAGCATAACAGGGAGAGGACAGTGCAAAACCTTATGAACCATTTAAAAAAATGGAAATTTTCTATCTGGACCACACTGCTGTTGTGGACTGCACTTGTTTGATTTACGGTTGGTGCTTGTGAACTCCAACCTTAGGTGGGGTGGAACAAAGTTTTGCTTCTGTGCTTTTAGTTGAGGAGTTAGAGGTTTACTCGGGGTTGCGAGAGTTCAGAGGATGATGGAAAGCCTGCATACTTTGGCTGAGAGGGTTAGGAATACAAAGCTGACTCGTCTTCCACTCATGAAGTAGTCCAGGTTTTGCTCATATTAGTTTTCTTCTCGCTGGACTGGAGAAAGTTGCCACAGATGCCAGAGAGAACCTTGATCCCTCCCCCAAACATGATTGCAATGCAGAGAACAAAGTGAAGAAGAAATGAGAGTTGGAAGATGTCAGACTATTTATGAACTGGAATAGGAGGATGCTGTGTTATGTCCTCACTACGGTCCACTCCCCTAGCGGGAACCGGACTCCTGGGAGGAGCAAGGCGGGGTGGGCAGGGCCAGCCAGGAGTGGGATTGCACAGAATCTTAGTAGAGGTTCTCCCGAACCCCTGCGAACCCCCAGCAGCCCACCCCTGGGTTTAAGAGACCCCATTGGAAGGAAAGATGGGGAGTTCCAGCACCATCCATGTTTAGTTCTGCTGGTGTGTAGTTCTTCTCGAAGCCTATAGGTTAGTCTTGAGAGGAAGTCCTTCAACCGTGGAATGCAGCTATTAAAGATAGGCATTAATTAAATTAAGGCTTCTTGCAAATGAGGACCGAGAAGCACATGGAACCTACCGTAATTATTGATTTTAGTCCTCCAGGTTTGTTACTCATCACCTGCCTCCTATTTGCACAGATTATCTTGGAAGTGTTGAAGGGTTCCCAAATGAAAAGCCACATTCTTGCACAAAGTTCATCGCCATGGTCTTATGTGACTGACAGTTTTATGAGCAAAGAACTTATTAAAAATGCTACGGAGGGGAGATGACTGATTGTTTAGTAACTTCATGAATCAAGTGATTTTTAGGCATCTGAGGAGTGATGTTTATTTTTCATTTTTTTACTCCTTGCTACTGTTTTTTTTTAATGAGCAATGGCTTGGTGGGAGAAAACAAAATACCCTGTTTATTTAAGTTTGGGCTGTATTTTTTGGATCTCATTCAGAAATCAGATACCACTGAAGAGTTTATCAGTAAGGGTTTGCATTTTACCTGTTTTGAATGCCTAAGGCTGATCGTTAGGAACACGGTGGCTCAGTGGCTAAGATGCTGAGCTTGTCGATTGAAAGGTCGGCAGTTCAGCGGTTCGAATCCCTAGTGCCGCATAACGGGGTGAGATTCCTTGTCCCAGCTTCTGCCAACCTAGCAGTTCGAAAGCACGTAAAAAACGCAAGTAGAAAAATAGGGACCACCTTTGGTGGGAAGGTAACAGCGTTCCGTGCGCCTTTGACATTTAGTCATGCCGGCCACATAACCACGGAGATGTCTTCAGACAGCATGGCTTTCTTCGGCTTTGAAACGGAGATGAGCACCACCCCCTAGAGTTGGGAACAACTAGCACATATATGTGAGGGGCACCTTTACCTTTATTTTTACCTTTAAGACTGATCCACACAGCTTGCTTACCATAGTATAGAACTGAAAATGAAGGATTTGATACGTCCATACAAATTATTCAAAGATCTGTTAGTGCACGTTCATTGCTCAAGGAGCTGCTGATACAGTTCTACAGAGGAATTATTGAGTGTGTCATCTGCACCTCTTTAACTGTCTGGTTTGGTTCTGCAACCCAATAAGACTGACATAGACTTCAGAGGATAATTAAAACTGCAGAAAAAACAATGGCTACCAACCTGCCTTCCATTGAGGACCTGTACACTGCACCAGTCAAAAAGAGGGCAGTGAAAATATCTACAGACCCCTCACATCCTGGACATAAATTGTTTCAACTCCTACTGTCAAAACAACGCTATAGAGCACTGCACACCAGAACAACTAGACACAAGGACAGTTTTTTCCTGAATGCCATCACTCTGCTAAACAAATAATTCCCTCAACACTGTCAAACTATTCACTAAGTCTGCATTACTATTACTATTAATCTTCTCATGGTTCCTATCACCCATCTCCTCCCACTTATGACTGCATGACTGTAACCTGTTGCTGTATCCTTACAATTTATATCGATCGTTTCCTAGTATGATTCGATTGCTTATTTGTACCCTATGACTATCATTAAGTGTTGTACCTTATGATTCTTGACAAATGTATCTTCTCTTTTTATGTACACTGAGAGCATATGCACCAAAGACAAATTCCTTGTGTGTCCAATCACACTTGGCCAATAAAGAATTCTATTCTATCTTCTATCTATCTAGTCTCTCTCTTTCTTTTTTTAAAATCTAGATGCTTGGTCATAATTGGAAACAAATGTCTGATGGAGGTACACCTTCGGTCCTTAAAAATGCAGTTTGCTAGTCAACAAGAACAACTTTGGAGGTAGAAAGCTTCTTTATGAACTCCTGTTGAGTCAGGCAAATCTCTTAGGTAAGGCTAACCTTCTGAGCAGCTGCATTGCTGGACACTCCCTGGAATAAGTGGGTTGATTGTGATGTTTTGATGCCAGCTGCTAGACAGATAAAAGTCTATAAGCCCTAAGTAACGGGGGCAGCGCTAAAGGGTAACAGCAGGGCTGAGAAAGCAGATGTGCAAAAACTTTTGATTCTGCTCATTTGTGGAACGCTCCGAATTTAGAATAGGGAGAGGCTTTTGATACATAATCCATTAGAAAAAGATGCCAGAGAGAGAGAGAGACATACACACACAGAGAGAGAAGTCAGGGGGAAAAAAATTAAAACCTTTTTGCTGCCCTAGGCATGTACTACTTTGCTATTCTGTTCAGGTTGCCTCATTCAGCTGTTTGTATCTAAAGTTTAATAAGAAGGCAAAAAGAGAAAGAAAGAGAAAAGGAGAGGGAAGAGAAGAGAAGGAAAAAAAAAACCCTTTCCAACATCTTTTTTAAAAGTTCCACTTTTTCCCATTGATAATGTAGTTCTCTAAAAAAAGAATAATCATATGCTAAAATTATATAATAATAATTGATTGTTTTTGTTCACTGCTCCTGTCAGCCAAATTTTAATTTTGGGTCATGGCAGAATCCATGGATAACATGTACTCCTGGTTTGAATTGTATAATTCCTGTTTTATCTTTTTCCCTCTGCCCCCAGGCTCTCTCTTTCTCCTCCCAGCAGACCACAACAAGGGAGTGGAAAAATAGCCAAGAGCAATGGGTCCTAAATTCATAGTTTAAAGTATTGTACAATGAAAGTGACTTGGAAGGAGTGGCAATGTTTTCTGTTTTTAAAAGAGAAGAGGGACGTACATAGCTTTCTTACCCTAGCTTTAAGACCAATGAAGGGGATGTGGCTAAATCTCTTATCTGAAGATTATGGGCCATAACCTACAATCTTGGACCAATGAGGATTGGTAGACATTTTAAAACTTTTCTAAGACTGGAAAAAATGACTTACTCCAAATCAACCAGTCAGCTTCTTGAGCCTAAGGCATAACTAAAACTGGGTCTCCCATCTCTTAGTCCAGCATCTTAATTTAGTAGGTAATTGTTACTTTCTTTCTACAAATACATAGGTAAAGGTAACAGTAACAGAGTTGGAAGGGACCTTGGAGGTCATATAGTCCAAATCCCTGCTCACGCAGGAGACCTATGCTAGGATTCAAAGTTCCCCTCACACATATGTGCTAGTTGTTCCTGGACTCTAGGGGGCGGTGCTCATCTCCGTTTCTAAGCCGAAGAGCCAGCACTGTCAGAAGAAGTCTCCGTGGTCACGTGGCCAGCATGACTAAATGCCAAAGGCGCACCTTCCCACCAAAGGTGGTCCCTATTTTTCTACTTGCATTTTTAAATGCTTTTGAACTTCTAGGTTGGCAGAAGCTGGGGCAAGTAATGGGAGCTCACTCTGTTATGCAGCGCTAGGGATTCAAACCGGTGAACTGCCGACCTTTCTGATCGACAAGCTCAGCATCTTACCCACTGAGCCACCATGTCCCCTTGTACATATCTCCTCCCCATAATTGTTTCTTTGCTGAGAGCAATACTAAAGATATTTAAGATAAATTGTACATTTATTTCCAACAGAACCTTCATTTATTGTAAGATACATTCCTTTAGGGGAAATCTGTTGAGGATCCACCATGGATGGGGCCAGACCAAGCAATGAATGGGACCAGAATCAACTAGCTGAGAGTCTCATTTTTGGGTTTATATCTTTTTTTCCCCCCTGTCTCTGACTTGGTTTTCCTTCTCTCTGAGAGCTGAGAAAGGGGGCAGATATCAATGATTGCCTTGCCAAAGAAGTTCTGAATTTTAGCCAAGGACTGCATGAAATTCAATTTGAAATATGCCTGTGGTCCTAGGAAAAGATCTTCCCATGCATAATTTGGAATAACAAGAAATCTGCAGGGGCTCATCATAGAATTCTCCTTGCTCTGTTAGTGGAAAGCAGCTGCGTTCTTCCAGTTTTTATGACACGATCTATCAAAACAATGGATTTGGGTTTTCATCGAAAATACATTCTGAACACTCGCCCTCTCCTAAAGGTCATTCTTGAAATGATGAAACATACCAATTCCCCTCCAAAAATGTATGAAATGTATCAAAATTGCTCAAGTGACGAACACCCCCCGCCCCCAGAAATAAAAGCCAGTTTCACGGAAGCATCGATTCAGAGGGGACCTTAACAAAGCATGGACTCCAACTCCCAACTCATTGTTAAAATCATTCCAGCTTCTGAGATTTAACGTGGAAAGGCAGGAAGTCGCCAAAAAATATTTAGCTTCTCACTATGCAAGGCTACATTGTCAACAAAGTCACATGTCTCCACTTTTCATCATTTGCGTTAAAGCCAGTGGTGGGATTCAAATAATTTAACAACCAGTTCTCTGCCCTAATGACCAGCTGGTTAGGTGTGGCTCGGTGGTCATGTGATCATGTGGGTGTGGCCAACTCAACATCACTCACGTCGATGGGTGCTTCGTCTTAGCTGTTACAATGTAACAAGGGTTAACCAGAAAGGCAGTTTCTGTAAGCAGGGTAATAAAAATTAGGCTAGAAACACTACCAGAATGTTTCCTTCCTGCCTTCCTTACAGGATTAGCCCTATAAAGTGGAAAAAAACAAAATAAGATTTCTTCCAACAATCAGTTCTCTGAACTGCTTAGAAAGTTAACAACCGGTTCTCCCGAATAGGTGCGAACTGGCTGAATCCCATCACTGGTTAAAGCGCTCTTCTTCTTGAAGCCATTTTTAAAAGCAAACTCTCTAAAATAATACCACCAGTTTTATTTTCCCACTTAGAAAGTATTCGTTAAAACCACAGCATTTTTTGGTGGCAACATAGCGTAACCCTGACGGCGACATCATTTGCTTCAGTTAGTTCCAGTGTTTGATGGCTGACTGATTCTCCTTAGGGTATCTGGTTTGATCTTTCCCCTGAGATTTGACGACTCTTGATCCTGTTAGCCTTTTGGAAGGCTCTAAAGTCCTTGGGAGATCCCTTGAGGGTTGGAGTCAGAAAGCTACTGAGCTCATCCTTTGAGATGTTTGGTTGTGCGTCGTAGCGTTGTGATTTTCAGTTGTTTTCATCACTTTGTTCTATTTTTACAGCCGGATATTGTCCCCCCCCCAATCCCTCTTGCTAAAATGAGTGTGAGTCTTTGGGTTGGAGAACAAGGGAGCAGAGCAGGGGTGAAATGCTCCCGGTTTGGACTGGATCTGGTAGCGATGGAGGCAGTTGGTTCAGAGAACCGGTAGCAAAAATCCCCGCCCCCCCACTGCCCAGCTGAGCCATGTGATCATCAGAGGATTCTTTTTTTTTTTTACTTTTAAAAGCATTTTTTCTACAACGTCTTCGGCCCAAAAAAATGCTTTTAAAAGTAAAAAAAAAAAAAAGCCTCTGATGATTGCGCGGCTCAGATGGGATCATCAGAGGCTTTTAAAGGCATTTTTTTTCTACAACCTCTTCCCAGCTGAGTTGCCTGATCGTCAGAGGCTTTTAAAAGCATTTTTTTCTGCAACCTCTTAAGGTTGTAGAAAAAATGCTTTTAAAAGTAAAAAAAAAAAAGTGGTCACGCCCACCCAGTCACATTACCCCCACCCCCACCAAACCACGCCCACAGAACCGATAGTAACAAATTTTACATTTCACCACTGGAGCAGAGGACTTGCTGGGGGATTCAACTAGGACTCAAGTGGGTGGATTTTTTTTTTGTTTATTTTGCTTCCCCCCCCCCCCACCCAGAAGAATCCTTGCCTAGCTTAGGTCAGAAAAACGCAGCTTTCACACATGAACTTTGAGGCTTCTCTAATTTGCCTTCTGATAAATCAGGGCTGTTTTTCTGAAATGAAGTGAGCCAATGATGGACTATACACATGGGCTAAGTCTGAAAGATTTATTTTATTCCCCCCCCCCCACCCACCCTAGTGATGTTTGTTTATTTGGGTGATTTTAAATGCCTTCAAGTTACTGCTGCTTGGCTACCAGAGACATTTCCTATTCCTGAATCCTTGCTGCAGGGAATGGCATTAAAGGAGTCAGGCTTTCACAGATGAATGCAGAGCAGCAATACAACATATTTACTGGTAAATGAAATTTGTTTAAAGGGATGGTATAAATGGTGTGTGCAGCAAGGCAGTAATGTTTTGTCAAAATCAGAGGAATTTACAACCTGATTCTGTCAGGACTGTGCAGAAAGTGAGATGGTGAGGTCTTTCCTTTTCCTTTCCTTTTTCCTTTCTCTCCTCTCCTCTCTTTTCCCTTCCCTTCCCTCCCCGTCCCTCCTCATACTGCCCCGCCCCACTTTACCTCTCTTTCCCCTTCCCTTCCCTTCCCTTCCCTTCCCTCCCTGTCCTGTCTCGCCTTTTTTCCCTTCCCTTCCCTTCCCTCCCCATCCCTCCTCTCACCACCCCACCCCTCCCTGCCCTGCCCTGTCCCGCCTTCCCTCTCTTTTCCCTTCCCTTCCCCTCCTTCCCCTCCTCTCCTCTCTTTTCCCTTCCCTTCCCTCCCTGTCCCGTCTCACCTCTCTTTTCCCTTGCCTTGCCTTCCCTTCCCTTCCCTCCCCTCCCCTCCTCTCCTTTCCTCCCTTTTCCCTTCCCTTCCCTCCCCATTCCCTCCTGCCTCATCTCTCTTTTCCCTTCCCTCCCCTCCCCTCCTCTCTTCCTAAAGTGTAATATAGGATATTTGAATATTAAAAGATTGGGTAAATACAGGGAAGGAAGAGTTGTGTGTGTGTGTTTTTTTTTAAAAAAAATTGGCAACCTTCATCCAGCACCACTAAGAGTGCCAACATGGTCACTGGAAACAGAGAATCAGTGTAATTACATAGTTGTTTTTATGTAGTTGCCACTCAGCAGACAATAGCCAGGAAAGACCCACTAAAACTCAACATTACCATATTCCCCATTGATTATCCCATTCTTAAATGACTTGATAGCTGCACTCAGTCAGGGTTGAAGTCAAGCGAACTTTGCTAGGAATGAAATATTGTAGGATTGTGCCCCCAGTGAAGGACTCTTCCTTCTGATCTCAGTCAAAGTAAGATTCCCAGAGCAGATCATGTCCAGATGAGATGTGAGAATTTGGAATGAAAATCTGACCACAGATATGACGGATATTATCCAGAATGACGTGCAAGACAGGGGTAGATTCTACTTACCTTTACTACCGGTTCACAACAGGGCGCATGCACAGAAGCTTCCTGATGACATTGGGGTTGGTGGGCAGAGCCTCCCACCAGTTTTACTACCGGTTGTTGCAAATCAGTCCGAACCAGGGGAGGCAACCCACCACTGATGCAAAAAATTGTGGACTCCTTGGAAAATAAATGACAAGAAGAATGGACATAAATGATCAAGAAAGGGAGAACAAGTTATCACATAAATGACAATGAATCCGGGAAGAACTTTGCCAAATCATTCAAAGCAACATTAACTCATTATAAAGAAGACTGGGAAATTCCTTTTGATGTTTCCAAGATTCTGTATTCGGCCCGGAAGAATCCCAACAAAACACTCAAAAAGAGTTCCAGAAAATGGTTCATAGTACTCCAGCAGATAAAATTATATCATTCCTAAAGACATAAATTCTTTCAAGCTCTTCCTTCTCCTTTCTTGCTTTTTTTCAATGAACAGATAAACAACAAAATGCATGACAATATAGTGTCCCTATGTTATCTCCATGCTTGGATTATCTGTTTTCCATGTTGCTAGGACCAATCCTTGGTATCTACCAAGGCTCCGAATAAACTCAATAAGAATGGCAACTCATTAAGAATTGTAAGGTAAAGGTAATGGTTCCCCTTGCACATATGTGCTAGTTATTCCTGACTCTAGGGGGCGGTGCTCATCTCCGTTTCAAAGCCGAAAAGCCAGCGCTGTCCAAAGACATCTCCATGGTCATGTGGCCAGCATGATTCAATGCCAAAGGCACACGGAATGCTGTTACCTTCCCACCAAATGTGGTCCCTATTTTTCTACTTGCATTTTTTACGTGCTTTCAAACTGCTAGGTTGGCAGAAGGTGGGACAAGTAACGGGAGCTCACCCCGTTACATGGCACTAGGGATTCGAACCGCTGAACTGCCAACCTTTCGACCGACAAGCTCGGCATCTTAGCCACTGAGCCACTGCATCCCTTTTAAGAATTGTAGCCGATACCTATTTTTCCATGAGCTTTTGATACTTCAGGAAATTGCAAATTCTGATACAGATCCCCATTTCTCAGGCTCTACCAATATATCAATCAGTATATAATTGCCTACTGAATTTTTCGTCCAAACATTTCAAAGCAATTCTCAGCGCACCAAAAAAGGCATAATAGAAATGCAATAGAAACTGAGCAAACGTATGTATTTAAGTA
This sequence comes from Pantherophis guttatus, assembly GCF_059756535.1. Lineage (NCBI taxonomy): Eukaryota > Metazoa > Chordata > Lepidosauria > Squamata > Colubridae > Pantherophis > Pantherophis guttatus. The sequence goes on along the minus strand of NC_142074.1, from coordinate 16,270,242 downwards.
TTTACACCAAGCTAGATGTTCAAGGATATAAAAACGTGAATGTTTACATAAAAAGTAAAGCAGGTTATTATATTTGAGCAGATTCATTGCTTAACTCAGGCTAGGATTTACGAATGACCCAAGTTTAAACAGAAGGAATCTCATAGATCCCATCGCATATATAGAACAGCAGAGCAGAACAATGATTCGCCGCATACAAGAAAGAATTTCCAAATAAATTCTATATCTTCTGTGCTTAGTATGAGCACAGAAGACTCTTAACATAGGAAATGTGGGAAAAGGCAGAAGCAATATATATATAAATATATATATTTAAAGGTACAGAGGACATGGTCTAGACATTTTTGGGCCTACCACTTTTTTTTCCAATGAGGAAGATGTTTCTATTTTTGGTATGGCTATGTTGGAACCAGTAGTGGGTTTCAAAATTTTTTACCAACGGTTCTGTGGTGTGGCTTGGTGGGCGTGGCAGGGGAAAGACACTGTAAAATCTCCATTCCCACCTCACTCCAGGGGGAAGGATACTGTAAAAATCCCCATTCCCACCCCAATCCAGGGGAAGATTACTGCAAAATCCCCATTTCCTCCCGATCAGCTGGGACTTGGGAGGCAGAGAATAGATGGGGGCAGGGCCAGCCAGAGGTGGTGTTTACTGGTTCTCCGAACTACTCAAAATTTCTGCTACCGGTTTTCCAGAACTGGTCAGAACCTGCTGAAACCCATCTCTGGTTGGAACCTACCTTCTCTGCAAAGTTACACTAAATAGAAAGGAATAGTATAACTCTTGGCAGCTTGGCCTGCCAGAAATGACTTCATGGTGCAGTTGAAAATAGAATTGCTACTCTTCCAATGAGAATAAAGGATTGCACTGTAAAAATAGCCCGTGTTAATTTTTGTCCTTTCTTGTTGAGAGTGATGGACAGTTAGAATATGTGGGTAGCATTGCCTGTGAAATGCCTTGATTGAAAGGAAGAATGTAGAACAATCTGAAATGACAAATACTGATATTTAGATCCTGTGTGGGTATACTATAGAAATACATGGATTTATGTTGCAAAAGTGGATAGGTTTTTTTTTAATTGCTGTATTTTTGTGCTAAATAAATATGAAAAAGGTAGAAATGCCAACCAAGTGAGAATTCCAGTGGATGGCAGCCAGAGAGAGACAGAAGTTCGTTCATTCATTCATTCATTCATTCATTCATTCATTCACTCACTCATTCATTCATTCATTTTCTATATCCACCAACTTCCACTGGGGTCTGGGTAGCATGCAATTTGTTCTGTGGAAATCTTTTTGTTTCAAATTTTTATCTTACAAATGGAAGATCTGAATTATTCCTCTACAGATGGATTAGAAATTCCTCCCAATGGATTCTATTTGAATATCACTGTTGGTTCCAACAACAGCGTGTACAGTAGTTGCTGACTACTGAAAGGGATTATTGAAGAAGAAAGATTAAGCAATGAAAAGAAAGCGGGGGGTATCTATTGGATGACACTATACCTGGAAAAAAGAAACTCAAGAGAAAATATGGGAGATTTTCAACCTTTGCTTTGTTTTTCATTTAAGAAATGTGCGGTCTTTCAAAAATCAACTAGGAATCTTTGCAGAGCCTGCTATATGCTTCCCTCTTTGGGATTAGCATTCAAGTTTTTGAATAGTTCTTTTTATAATACTTATAATATACACTGCAGTGGTGAAATTCAATTTTTTTTTACTATTGTGGACGTGGCTTGGTGGGCATGGTGTTGCTTGGTGGGTGTTGCTTGGTGGGCGTGGCAGGGGAAGGATACTGCAAAATTTCCATTCTCACCCCACTCCAGGGGAAGTATACTGCAAAATCTCCATTCCCTCCCTACTCCTGGGGGAAGGATCAGGGGTGAAATCCAGCAGATTCTGACAGGTTCTGAAGAACTGGTAGCGGAAATTTTGAGCAGTTCAGAGAACTGGCAAATACCACCTCTGGCTGGCCCCAGAGTGGGCTGGGAATGGATATTTTGCAATATCCTTCTCCTAGGAGTGGGGAGAGAATGGGGATTGTGCAGTATCCTTCCCCTGGAGTGGGGTGGGAATGGAGATTTTGCAGTATCCTTCCCCTGCCATGATCACCAAGCCACGCCTACCAAGCTACACCACGCCCACCAAGCCACACCCACAGAACTGATAGTAAAAAAAAATTGGATTTCACCACTGGGAAGGATATTGCAAAATCTCCATTCCCACCTGACTATGCCTGTTCTCCAAACTACTCAAAATGTCCACTACCGGTTCTTCAGAACCTGTCAGAACCTGCTGAATTTCACCCCTGATACACTGGAAGATCTTTCTAGTCGATGGAACTGGCATTTCCTGCCATTGTCCCTAATCTCAACCATAAATACGGATTTTTAACACATTCTTTACAGAGCCGAAATGTTTGTATTACTGAAAGAATTTCAGTTTCAAAAGTACAACGCCTCTTCCAATGTAATCACTTTGTGATCCGCTAAGCTCAAAAATTTAGGCAGAAACATATTGTAAATGCAATGGCCTTGTAAAATTTAATTGTGAAAAAAGACAGGGATATTTACACTGGCCATGAACTGAATATCCTTGTGTAAGCTTGCTCTTCTCTTTGGCTCCAGGTCTGGAGAGAGAGTGGGGAAGTTTGCATAAGATTGTACTCACCTCTGTTTGAATATGAATTAAATCCTCTGTTTTAAAGCAGAGACTTTCCATACTTTTCTTCTATTGCTTTCTTTTTTTCAAAGAGAGAAAGAAAGAGAGGGAGGGAGGGAGGGAGAGAAGGTGATGATAGCTTTGATCTTAATGAGGGAAATGCAGTAGAAATAGAATAGAATAGAATAGAATAGAATAGAATAGAATAGAATAGAATAGAATAGAATAGAATAGAATAGAATAGAATAGAATAACAGAGTTGGAAGGGATCTTGGAGGTCTTCTAGTCCAACCCCCTGCTTAGGCAGAAAACTCTACACCACTTCAGACAAATGGTTATCCAACATCTTCTTAAAAATTTCCAGTGTTGGAACATTCACAACTTCTGTAGGCAAGTTGTTCCACTGATTACTTGTTCTAACTGTCAGGAAATTTCTCCTTAGTTCCAAGTTGCTTCTCTCCTTGATTAGTTTCCACCCATTGCTTCTTGTCCTGCCTTCAGGTGCTTTGGAGAATAGCTTGACTCCCTCTTCTTTGTGGCAACCCCTGAGATATCGGGACACTGCTATCATGTCTACCCAAGTCCTTCTCTTCATCAAACGAGACATACCCGGTTCCTGCCTTGTGCCAGGAGACTGTCAGGGTCTACGGGGCAGAAAACAGCCCAAGGCTCAACCCAAGCAAGATGCCATGGCTGTTCATTTAGAAGTTGACTATTTTCAATATTATTTCATCTTTGGCTCCCAATGGGGATGTTCTCTCCCAGAAATCCAGGGGGCTTTAGGAAATTTTAAACTTGCAGCCAGTACTTATGAAGCTTGCAGCCAGTACTGGAAGCTGTAGCTTTTTCGGTCTCTTCAGCTAATTTACCAGTTGCAACCCTTACTGGATTTACCGAGTATCGACAACATGCACTGAAGATTCTTCCCCTTGTCATCTCATTCACAATTTGCCAAGTCAAAGGTTTCAGATACATCCTGGATGAATAAGAGGCATAGCTGGAAGTTTTGTCTGGTTCTATTGTTAAAATGTTTTTTTTAAAAAAAAAACAAGAAAAAAACCCCCACAAAGGTGCCACCAATCCTTTTCTCCAGGCTGCAGAGTTGTAGACCTGTATTCCTCGTAATACAATTGCACTAATGTACAAAACAAAATGCTTAGTTGTGTTTTTCTGATCTCTTTCAGAAGTTACTGCGTATTGGATCGTCACTGTCTATTGGATGGTTGAAAAGTGAGAAAGTGGAAGTGCCTCTACTGGGAGACTCAAAAGATCCACCAATCTGCAGACCTTTAAATTGCTGAATTGGCCAGAAACAGCTTCATCCTAGATATTAGAGTAGAGTAGAGTAGAGTAGAGTAGAGTAGAGTAGAGTAGAGTAGAGTAGAGTAGAGTAGAGTAGAGTAGAATAGAATAATTATGAAAAAGTAGAGTAGAGTAAAGTAGAGTAGAGTAGAGTAGAATAGAATAGAATAGAATAGAATAGAATAGAATAGAATAGAATAGAATAGTTAGGCGTAGAGTAGAATAGAGTATAATAATCAGACATAGAGTAGAGTAGAGTAGAGTAGAGTAGAATAGAATAGAATAGAATAATAACACTTTTGTCACTTTGAATGTACACTAATCATTTTACATTAAAATGAAATTTAATTGCATATAGCTCTCAAAGGGTCATCACCTCCCATACACAATACACGAACATGACAAAATAAATAAATAAATAAATAAGTAAGTAAGTAAGTAAGTAAATAAATAAAACAAAATTATGTATATACTCACATATTGTTGTGACCGAAGCCCAAGTCGTGATTACCAAACACAATTCAGTCCTCAACAAACTTATTTTATTAAAACAGCTGAGAATTAATTCATTCTCAGCTTAGTCCAAAACAAAATTTTTAATAACCAATCCGTCGGCCTTATCAACAACCTTTGATGTCTTTGGCAACCTGCCAAAGGCTTTCCTTGGCAAAAAACCCACAAAGTTCAAGAGACACTGACAAGAAGCATGGGAATCAATGTTGCTTTTCTACAAAGAACCCAATGGCTCGTTGTTGGTCTTTTAAGCCTTATGGGAGTGGCCAATCATCTCCTGGCCTTACTCCCGAGTCGTCCTTTTTGCTTCAGCTGCTTTTGCCTTCTGGCAGCTCTTCACATGCATGCACTAGGAACAGGCTCCTCCTGTTCCTCTGCCTCTCTGCTGTCGGCCTCTGGAGGCTCCAGAGTCCGTGCATCTCTCCCAGATGGCCCTGGCCCCATCTCTGCCTCTGACACAGAGCCTTCATCCGGGCCTTCCCCTGACTCCAGGACTGGCCCATTGTCCTCCCCAGCCTCCTCATTGTCTGACTCTGCTGCCAGGTCCACAGGCTGCTGGCAGACCACAACACATGTGTTATATGACACAGAGAAACAACACCGTCTAGTGTGAATGTATACTATGGCTATATCTATCACTCCATGCCAGATTTATCCCAGAGCTTTTTATTAACAGACTCTGAAATGGAAGTTCCTGGCTGTAAAGATCTCATTGGCTGAATTTTAAGCAGTGGCGGTATTCTACCAGTTCTACCGGTAGTGGCAGCGGTGGGAGGCTCCGCCCACCCACCCGGATGTCATCACGGATGCTATGTGCATGCACAGAACTCTCTGTGAATGCACAGAGCTGGTGCATGCATTCACACTTGTGAACCGATTTTAAGCTGTGTGTGTTTTTTTTTAAAAAAAAGTGAACATAGCATGCTATAAGCAATATTATAAATTAGAATTATGTGTGAACAAACCCAACTTTATTCAACCATGATTTGGCCCAATGTATGAATTAATCTTCTCTTTGTCACTTATGAGATTTATGAGTCTAATGAATATGTGTCGCACTGACCAATCCCTAAAGCTACTGATGAGCGATCAGTACTCATCTGCCTTTTTAGCCTTCAAATCAGAGGTTAAACTTCGAGTTTGTTTACAGAAAACAAACAAATGAATGAGTATTTTTAAAGCACTTCCCTGTGAAATTAGTTTACAACCTCTGTCATCTTGTTTTCACAGTGCAACGATCACCTAATTTTTTTCCCTGTTTATTCCTCACATACGAACACCTGTACTTCTATGTTAATTTTTCTTCTTTCCTACTCGTCACTTACATCTCACTAGGACCACTGCTATCTGTCTCTTAAGTTAAGAAGACACAGAATCACTAAAAGCTACCTTCTGGGGTTCATAATCTTCTTGAAAGGATTTTATTTGAAAATAGTGAATTTTAAAATGCGACGCTCCGAGCTAACTTTCTGAAACCCTGCTGAGATGTTGCGGGGGAGGGAAGGCGAGACTGGGTACTCCAGCAGATTATTTCTAGCCAAGTTCTCACAGCATCCTAGATAATGCCAAAACGAAGGTGGGCATTTTGTATTTCAGGGTATTTGGGCACCCATTCATTGATGGAGAATGTTTATCAAACAACACCTTCACATTACATACAGTTACACATACAGTTCTACAGAGGAATTATTGAGTCTGTCATCTGCACCTCTCTAACTGTCTTGTTTGGCTCTGCAACCCAACAAGACAGACACAGACTTCAGAGGATAATTAGAATTGCGGAAAAAAACAATTACTACCAACCTGCCTTCCATTGAGGACCTGTATACTGCACCACTCAAATATTGTGAAATATTATGAAAATATTTACAGACCCCTCACATCCTGGACATAAATTGTTTCAACTCCTACCGTCAAAACGACACTATAGAGCACTGCACACCAGAACAACTACACACAAAAACAGTTTTTTCCTGAATGCCATCACTCTGCTAAACAAATAATTTCCTCAACACTGTCAAATTATTCACTAAACCTCATAACTATTACTATTAATTTGCTCATCATTCCTATCACCCACCTCCTCCCACTTATGACTGTATGACTGTAACTTTTTGCTTGTATCCTTACGATTTATATATATATATTTTTTTTTATTGCAAAAGTTTTACAATTACATTTTCACCCCTTTTTTTCACCCCCCCACCTCCCTCCCCAAACTTCCCGTCCTCCCTAACCCTCCCTAACCCTCCCCCCCCCAGACTTCCCTATTATGTACTCATAACTAATAACACTGATATATATACCTGAACCCATCCCTCCCCCTACATAATTTTCCCTCTTTGTCTCTTTATATTAAAATATTTCTAATACATTGTTTTCAAATAAAAGCTATTTGATACTTTCTAATTTGGTATTTGTTCTGAACATATTCTATCCACCTTTTCCATTCCCATTCATAAGTCTCTTGTGAACAATCTTTTAAATATGCTGAAATCTTCGCCATCTCTGCAAAACTGGCCATCTTCGAAGTCCATTCCTCGATAGTAGGCAAAGCTTCATTCTTCCAATATTTACCTATCAACAATCTTGCTGCTGTTATCATATACAATATTAATTTTGTTTCATCCCGTGTAAAACCCTTAACTATGCCCAATAAAAACAATTGTGGAGAAAATTGAATTTTTTTCTTCAAAACATTCTGCATGACCCACCATATTTTTATCCAAAAAGCCTTAACTTTCCTACAGGTCCACCAAACATGATAATACGTAGCATCCAAACATTCACATCTCCAACATTTTGGCTGAACATTAGGGTACATACATGACAACTTTTTAGGATCTAGATGCCATCTATAAAACATTTTATAGAAATTTTCCCTCAAATTCTGCGACTGTGTAAATTTAACATTCTGAACCCAAATTTTTTCCCATGTTTCCAACATCACTGGTTCTTCAAAATTTTGTGCCCACTTAATCATACAATCTTTAACTAATTCCGTTTCTGAATCCCTTTCTAGCAAAACATTGTAAAGCCTTTTAATATGCATTGGACCTTTCTCTCTTATATGTCTAACCAATTCTTCCTCATGCAACATAATACCAGTTTTTTGGTCCTCTTTCCATCTCAGTTGTAATTGATTATATTGTAACCAGGTTAAATTAATCCCTTCGTCCAACAGTGTCTGCAATGTCTTCAACTGCCATCTGCCCGCATCTGTAAAAAGAACCTCTTTGTATAAAAACCCCCCGAGTGACATTATATTTGTATTCCACAAGGTATGACCAAGATCCAGCCATAGCGGTATTTTATAATCCCATTTGAATCGGTGCTTCTTCCAAACTCTCATCAAAGAGTCTCTAAGTATATGACTTTTAAATACTTTATCAACTTTGTCATCATAAAATAGGTAAGCATGCCATCCAAATTCAAGATCAAAACTTTCTGCATTCAATATTCCAGCCTTTTTACTTCCAAACCAATCACTTGTTAAAGTTAAAGCTGCTGCATCATAATATAGCTGTAGGTTTGGAAGTTTAAGGCCTCCTCTTTCTGGAACATCTTGCATAATTTTCAATTTCACTCTCGGCTTTTTCTCGTTCCAGACAAACTTATTAAGTCCAGTTTGCCAAACTTTCAGTTGTTTATCACTTTTAAGCACCGGAATCATTTGAAACAAAAACAGAAATCTTGGCAAAATGTTCATCTTAACTGCTGCTATTCTTCCAAGTAAAGACAGTTGCAGCTTTTTCCAAGTCTCCATGTCTTTCTGAGCCTCTCGCCACAACACCTCATAGTTATTTTGAAACAATTTCATGTTTGATTCTGCAACCTGAACTCCAAGATATTTTACCTTAGGTACAATTTCAAAACCTGCCCTCCTTTCAAACTCATATTTACGATCTTGTGTCATATTTTTGACTATCATTTTAGTCTTTTTTGAGTTCACTCTGAAACCTGAAACTCTACCATAGTCTTGTATAATGTCGTTCATCAAGATTATTGATTCCATTGGTTGTGATAGGGTAACCACCAGATCATCTGCAAATGCCTTTACTCTATAATCCTCTTGCCTTATCATTATGCCTTTCAAAATTTTTGAGTCCCGTATTGTATTTAGCAAGACTTCCAATGTTAAAATAAATAAAAGTGGGGACAACGGACATCCCTGTCTTGTTCCTTTTTCAATTTTAAACTCTGTCGTCAAACTTCCATTAATAATAATCTGTGCTTTTTGCTCTTGATAAATTGCTGAAATTGCCTGTGTAAACTGGTCCCCAAACCCATCTTTTTTAAAGTCTTTAGTAGAAAATTCCAATCCACTCTATCAAAGGCCTTCTCCGCATCCAAAAAGACCAGCACTGCAGAAATCTGTTTATTCTTATCAAGATATTCCAATAAGTCTATTACTTGCCTTACATTGTCCTTCATGTATCTACCCTCAATAAATCCCGCTTGGTCCTCATGAATCACCTTTTGGATTACTGGCATCAACCTGTTGGCTAATACCTTCGCGTAAATTTTATAGTCTGTATTCAAAAGAGATATTGGTCTGTAGTTCTCTGGTTTTTTAGGACCAACTTGTTCTTTTGGTATCAAAGATATATAAGCAGTTGTCCAGGATGGGGGTATTTTACCCCCTTGTTGAATATTGCAAAATAAATCTCTAAGTTGTCCCACCATTTCAGCTTGTAAAGTTTTATAGTACACTGCAGTCAAACCATCCGTGCCAGGAGCTTTGGCTGTTTTTAGCTGTTTAATTGCTGCTGTTATCTCCTCCTCTGTTATAGGATAATTCATTCTTTCCTTTTGTTGATCAGTAATTTTTGTAACTCTCTTATCCTTTAAATATTTTTCTATAAGTCCATTCTGCACCTCATCTTTGGCATATAGTTTAGTGTAATAATCCACAAAAGCTTCTTTAATTAGTTTTTGTTGAAAGATTTCTTTCCCTCCAATATCAATACTATCAATAGTCCGTATACTTTGTTTTTTCCTCAATGTGTAAGCCAACCATCTGCCCGGTTTATTAGCATTGCAAAATGTATTATGCTTCGCGTATTGTAAACTTGTTGCAACTTGTTCCGCCATAAGCATTTGGAATTGGTCTTTCAAAAGTTTTATAGCACTTCGTATTCTTTCATCTGTTGGGTTTTTAATAAGTAACTGTTCTTTATTCTTTATTTCCATTTCCAACTCAGATCTTTTCTTTTGTCGGAACAGTCTATGTTTAGAATTCATGTAGATAAGTACCCCTCTCATATAAGCTTTACTTGCATCCCAAACAATTTCAACTGGGGTACCTTTATTCAAATTTATTTCAAAAAATTCTTTCAAATGCTTTTTAAGTTCTATTATATTTTTTTCATATCTAAACAGGTTCTCATTTAATCTCCAAGAACGTCTCTCAACCTTATCCATCTCGATTTCTATCCATACAGGACTATGATCAGTCAAAATTCTTGGAAAAATCTTTGTTCTTTTTGTCTTAACAAGTAGATCATTTGACAACAAGATAAAATCAATCCTAGAAAAAGATCTATGTCTATCAGAAAAAAAAGTGTAATCCAATTCATTTGGGTTATGTATTCTCCAAACATCTTTTAGTTCCATATCTTCTTTCATATCAAAAAAGGTCTGTGGTAATCTAATTCTAGACTTTGCCAAGCTCTTTTTATCTAATTTAGAATCAATTACTCCATTCCAATCTCCCATAATTAAAATAGATCTGTAGTCCCATTGCAATATTTTAGTATGTAACATCTTGTAAAAATAATCCTGTTGTTGGTTGGGAGCATAAATTCCAATCAAAAGAATTTGTCCATTTGCTGTAAACAATTCAATTGCTACAAATCTACCATCTTGATCTACTTCTATAACTTTTGCTGTTAATTTTTTATTTACATAAATAACCACACCATTCTTTTTCTGCGAAGTTGAAGATATATAATGTGCTCCTAGTTTTGAGTTTATCAAATATTTTTGATCTTGAGTTGTAATGTGCGTTTCTTGTAAACATATTATATCATTATTAAATTGTTTCAAATATGTAAATAATTTTTTCCTTTTCTGTGCTGAATTCAACCCATTGACATTCCAAGATAAACACTTAAAGGTCATTAACCTCTTCATGGAGCGCGGAGCAATATGCTTGAAGTTCATCCACAAGCTTCGATCTCGCTCCTCCCATAGCGCCAATCTCTTGTGCAGTGCTCTTAACTGCCTTCTTGTCTTGTCTTTCCTGTTGTTGTTGTTGCTTCTGTTTAAGTAACTTGGATTGAGCTCTAGTTATACGTTGATCTTTAACTTCAGTCAACTGAATCAAATCCAAAATTGGAGAAGAATCCAGCGATGGCTCACTCAGAATACCTCCTTCTGCACCTTGCACGTTTTCTAATTCCTGCTTAGACTGTTCTTTCAATTGCCTCTCTTCACTCTCCTTAATCTCCAGAACTGTAGATGTACGTGGAGATGGTGTTCTTTCCATAAGAATAGTACTGTAAAAGTGTTGCGCCTTCTCCACGGTATTCAACCGATATCCTTCTCCCTTATATCTGAAAATTACCCCAGCTGGTGCATCCCACCGGAAGGGTATCTGTAAATTTTTCAATTCCTTAACAAGAAAACCAAATTCTTTTCTAGCTTTCAGCATTTTAGGAGGTAACTCTTTAAAAATTACAAGCCGTGAGCCCCCCACTTGTATAGAGGTGTGGAAAGATTTTTGCAGGATATCATTTCTAATTTCTCTCTCAGTAAAGTATATGACCACATCTCTGGGTAATTGTCTTTGCCTGGCCACCCAAGAGTTCACTCTGTAAATTTTATCTATTTTATGAAATACCAAATCAGGATTAACTTGTAGAATCTTAGCCAGGGCTTCAGAGCAAACTTGTCTCAAGTCCTGTCTTTCCTCCTCTCGAATTCCCCGAAGCCGTATGGCAAATTCCATCGCCCGGAATTGTATCATAACAATCTCATCTTCAATTCTCTGCATTTTATTGTCAACTTCATCAATTTTATAATCATTGTCTTTCATCCTAACATTAACTTCTGATTTAAATTCTTCAACTTTAAAATCAACTTTCCCAATAAAATCTGCCAGGCCAGACGCCACTTCTGATATTTTTTTGGTCACCATAATTTGATTCTGTTTCACCATGTCTTTAATTTCATTAATTTCCTGCAAAAATTCCTGATGTGATTTTTGAAGTTCCTGTTGTGATTCTTGAAATTTATCATCCAAAGTTTTAGAAATAAATTCTTTTAAATCTGCCACATCAAATTCTTTTTTCTGAGTTTGTAACTGTTGAGCAGGGGGAAGTTGCGTTTGCTGTTTGTGTGTGGGGGATCCCCCCCCTAATGCCTTCCCTTCCTGCTTCTTTGAAGCCATCCTGGCTCGTGATCTAGTTTTTCTAAAGAGGGAGGTTCCTTTTCCTTTCCCTCCTGCACAAAGACTTCTAAAAAAGTCCCCCAGATTTGATCAAACAAGGGTTAAAATAAAGCAAAGTCCAATATTGAAAAGGGAAAAAATTTCCGAGTTATTTCTCTTGTAACAAGCAAGGCAGCTTAGTAGCAACTTGGAAACTTTGTAGCAAAACAAAGTAACTTCACCAATCCACACTCGCTGGCTCGTTAACTCTGAAGCTAGGCGCCATGTTTTTTCAAAGCACTTTCACTCACTCGCATTTTCTCAGATTGAAAAGTCAACAAAGTGCTAATACTTGCGTTTCCAAATTTCAGGATTCAGGTAGTTTCGCTGTTTATTAAAGCTGGTTCTTTCGCTTTAAGTTTCCTGCAGCTGGCTTGTTCTGCAGAAGCAGAATCGTCCCACGCCGCCCGGAGTCTCAGCAGGTTGGAAGGGAGCCGCGCCTGTTTCCTCCCCAGAAACAATTCCCTGGGGGGTTACAGGGGCTCGACCTGTGCCCTGCTATCTCTCCTCCAATAATCCTCAGGATTTTGAAGTTTTCGAGCCGCTTCTCGATCGCGAAGCGGCTCTACAGGCGGCGGGGCTGGCGGAGCTTCAAAGAGCGCCGCCGTCGCCGAAGACAAGGAAACCGGAAGTCGGTTACGATTTATATTGATAATTGTTTCCTGATTGCTTATTTGTACCCTATGACTATCATTAAGTGTTGTACCTTATGATTCTTGATGAATGTATCTTGTCTTTTTATGTACACTGAGACCATATGCACCAAAGACAAATTCCTTATGTGTCCAATCACACTCGGCCAATAAAGAATTCTATTCTATTAAATCACATGTTGCTATCTCACATTATAGGAGCATAGCTGTTGTATTTTGTTCTTCTGGATTTAGGGTTAAGATCGTTAGGGGATCTCAGCCAGTATTTTACTTCTTACATCTTGAGCTCTGAAGAGCTTGTGTGGGCAATTTCTGGCCAAAGAACTAATCAGGCTCAGAGGTAGGTCCTATCCAGCTCATTAATTCTTTTCTCTCTCTTTGCAGGCTCCTATACTATTCTTTCCAGCCCCTAGCTCCAGTTCATATTATCTCTAAATACTCCTTTCTCTGTGTAGAAGGAAGGAGAGAGCCATCATCCAGTCAGCAGTCTTTTGGCTTGGAGGATTTTCATTCCATTAAAGTCTGTTCTCACCTCATTTGGTCTACCAAAGTTTGATTCCTCGTGTTGTTGTTTTGTCTAGATTTGCTCTAGACAGTGGTTAAAGTCGAACCTCTTAAATTGACTTTCAATTTTAATTCTGAATATGGGAGCTATTTGGAACCGAGCAAGAATCTTTGTAAATAGACCCACTGCTCAGTCTCGGATGTGAAAATAATAGAATGGAATGGAATGGAATGGAATGGAATGGAATGGAATGGAATGGAATAGAATAGAATAGAATAGAATAGAATAGAATAGAATAGAATAGAATAGAATAGAATAGAATAGAATAGAATAGAAATTGTTTCTGAAAATCATTCCAAACCAGAATAACAGAGTTGGAAAGGACCTTGGAGGTCTTCTAGTCCAACCCCCTGCTTAGGCAGGAAACTCTACACCACTTCAGACAAATGGTTATCTAATTTCTTCTTAAAAATTTCCAGTGTTGGAGCATTCACAACTTCTGGAGGCAAGTTGTTCCACTGATTACTTGTTCTAACTGTCAGGAAATTTCTCCTTAGTTCTAAGTTTTTTTCCTTGGTTACTTCCCACCCATTGCTTCTTGTCCTACCCTCAGGTGCTTTGGAGAATAGTTTGACTCCTTCTTCTTTGTGGCAGCCCATGAGAACACTGGAACACTGCTATCATGTCTCCTCTAGTCCCTCTTTTTTTTCCCAATAATATTTTTATTTTTCAAACCTAGTCCCTCTTTTCATAAAACTAGACATACCCAGTTCCTGCAACCGTTCTTCATGTTTTAGCTTCCAGTCCCCTAATCATCTTTGTTGCTCTTCTCTGCACTCTTTCTAGAGTCTCAACATCTTTTTTACTGGTTCTTCTCTTTCATTTTTGGGGCTAGTTCCATGCATCATCAACGTATCCTGTTTTTGACCTTGCATTTGTTTATGGCTGCCATAATTCTTCCCTAGAACTCAGTATCCGATTGCTGTTCTGCATTGTTGACCCAAAGATTATATGTAGCTCTTCTCAATCTTCTTCAGTCCCATCCATCATAATTCCCATGGCAGACCATCTAAGGAGGTAGGTCAAAACCTAAGAACCTCTCATATTATTCTTCGTGTTTGCTAATACATTCAATTTCTCCCCATTAACCATTATTGGAAAATTTAATTAACATGTACCATCATACCTTCACTGGATTGTTAATGAGGGTGTTAAATAAGGCAGGGTCCCTGAAATATACCACTTTAAACATCACAAATTTGGTGTGGAGCCATTTCTCATTAGAATGGGTTTTGCCCTCAACAGGCCATTTTAAAATCAAAGTGTCAGTGCTTCATATCTAAGTCAAATTGAATTTAATTTTGCAAGTAAAGATTTTTGCATCCATGGTTTTGCCTGGACCCAGATAAATTACACATTCTTTCATCCACTAATTTTGTAATGCTATCAGAAAAAGCAATCAAGCTGTGAAGATTAGTAATACTCCTTGCTTGTTCTCCACTGGACCATGGAAGATCAGTCACTTAAAAATCTGAATCTCTATGTTATCAAAGAACCGCTGCTACACCAGCCTGGGGACTGATTAATTTTTTAAATATTATATTGGTTTAATTCATTTTCTCAAATATGCAGGGAAGTCTGACTCAACTTTAATTGTTGAGTAGATATTTCTTATTTAATATAGTTACCCACTCTTAAAAAATATCATACTATTGGGTGGTATGGTGCATAAAACCAGGAACAATCCTAACGTATCAGATTAAGGCAGGGGTGCTATTCACTTACCTTCGCTACCAGTTCACAAATGGGAGTGCAGGGGCCAGCTCTGCGCATGCACAGGACCTTCTGTGCATGCACAGAGTGTCAAAAACGGGATGTGATGACGTCTGGGTGGGTGGGCGGAGCCTCCCGTAGTTGCCGCTACCAGTTTGCCCGAACCAGATAAAACCAGCTGAATAGCACCACTGGATTTAGGTCACCTTGTGAATAGGCAATTTAGACATTTCAGGACATTGGAGTATTATTTATGTGGTTAGCAAACTTACATTCAGGCTCCTAATAACTCTGGGCAACTTATGAGAACAGTAAGGGAATAAAACAATAATAAATACATCGTTAGTTAAAAAAAAAAAAGGAAATCCACTCTAAAAAAATTGTAGCATTAAAATATTTAATTTCTGATCAATCGACTGTGAGGAATAGCATCTGCCAGTATCTTCATAAATTGTAATATAATGAAATGGTGATCGTGGGTGTTGGGATATTCCCTTTTGTTCTTACCCAAAATGGCTATACTGGGATTTGTAAGAAATTATAGGCAGCCTT
The DNA here is from genome assembly GCF_059756535.1 of Pantherophis guttatus. Lineage (NCBI taxonomy): Eukaryota > Metazoa > Chordata > Lepidosauria > Squamata > Colubridae > Pantherophis > Pantherophis guttatus. The sequence continues at coordinate 16,254,851 of NC_142074.1, read as the reverse complement.
GGGTTTGATCCAGTGGTGGGTTGCTACCGGTTTGTTCCGGATCGGGCAAACTGGTAGCGGCGGTGGCAGGAGGCTTGGCCCACCTGCCTGGATGTCTCTATACATGCCTATGCCCACGAGTGAACCAGTAGCAATGGGGTTTGAAACCCACTATCTACCAATACTGCTGCTACCAACGACCTCCCATCGACCCGTGCGCTCCCACAGAGAGGGCCTCCTCGGGGTGCCATCAGCCAGACAATGTAGGCTGGTGACCCCCAGGGGGAGAGCCTTCTCTGTGGGGGCACCTACCCTCTGGAATCAGCTCCCCCCAGAGATAAGGAGAATCCAAGACCTCAGTGCCTTCCGTCGCGCCCTTAAAACCCATTTATTTAAACAAGCCGGGCTGGCTTAAGATGAAATTTTTAGCTGTTTTTAAATGTTTTAAACGTTTTTAATTGGTAAATGAGTTTTAATTGGGCCAAATTTATATATCTTTTAATTGTTTTTAATATTTGTTCTGCATGTTTTTTAATCTGGCTGTACACCGCCCTGAGTCCTCAGGGAGAAGGGCGGTATAGAAATCCAATATAAAATAAAATAAAAATAAATCAGGTTCTGACCAGTTCTGGAGAACCGGTAGCGGAAATTTTGAGTTGTTCGGAGAACCGGTAGTAAAAATTCTGACTGGCCCCGCCCCCATCTATTCTCTGCCTCCCAAGTCCCAGCTGATCGGGAGGAAATGGGGATTTTGCAGTATCCTTCCCCTGGAGTGGGGTGGGAATGGAGATTTTACAGTATCCTTCCCCTGCCATGCCCACCAAGCTACGCCCACCCAGCCATGTCCCACAGACCCGGTAGTAAAAAATTTGAAATTTTGAATCTTATCAAGCAAAGGATTCCAATGTTTCTCCTGGATCTTGGCTGAAAATAGATATATTCTTTTGCTAGATAAAGATATATTTCTTCTCTACCTTGTCCTAAATGAACATGGGACTGTATATTCAGTCTCCTAACTGGAATGCAACATGTGTGGGAATTTAAACTGTTTAGGTCCTGGAAATATGAACTGTATTCCTTTTTTTTTTTTTTTTAAATGTAGTTTAATGATCAAAGCTAGTAACAATCCTCTTCTTATACCCTTGTGGTTTCCAGTGAAACAATTACATGAGAAGCCAGTGGCTTGTTTATTCCCACTGCGCACAAATTAAAGGAGCAGGAATATTTGGTTTTCCTCCCAGCAATAAGAATATCAGAGGTCATTGCTCCCCAAAAGTCCCATTGTAGCAAAAGGCATGCTTCAAATATGATCTGCATGATTTAACGAGAATGAAATATGTGGAGGGTTGCGCAGCAGTGCCATTCTTAGCTTCTTTTTGTGCAATTGCTTAATTTTTTTTTATTTTATAAAGAGCTGGGTAATTTATGGCGAAGCAAAACAAAGCAACGCAACTCAAAGCAACGCAACGCAAAGCAAAACTCATTCTTGTTACATCTATGTACTCCCTATCCCAAAATTGAATATAGTATATAGGCTCCAGAGATGTTCTAACCAGTTGAAGAAGGACAATTCCGAACACCAGCGTAAGTCTGTATGTTTTTCACAGTTTTGCTTCTGAACTCCAGAGTTAAGATATTTAGGAAATGAATGAATTCACACATGGTGCTAAGCCTAGACTTAAAACCCTCCTTTTCTGATCAAATTGGAATGCCCATGTTCACATTAAGGGAAAGGGATGGAGTTCACACCTTATGCTAGGTCAGTGGTTCTCAACATTTTCTTCACCATGAACCCCCTTTAAATACCTTTTGTGGCCTCCAGAACAGAACAGAACAGAACAACAGAGTTGGAAGGGACCTTGGAGGTCTTCTAGTCCAACCCCCTGCTTAGGCACGAAACCCTACACCGCTTCAGACAAATGGTTATCCAATCTCCTCTTAAAAACTTCCAGTGTTGGAGCATTCACAACTTTTGGAGACAAGCTGTTCCACTGATTAACTGTTCTAACTGTTAGGAATTTCTCCTTAGTTCTAGGTTGCTTCTCTTTTTGATTAGTTTCCACCCATTGCTTCTTGGCCTATCCTCAGGTGCTTTGGAGAATAGCTTGACTCCCTCTTTTTTGTGGCAGCTCCTGAGATGTTGGAACACTGCTATGATGTCACTCCCTAGTCCTTTTCTTCATCAAACTAGACATACCCAGTTACTGCAACCGTTTTCATATGTTTTAACTCAAGATTTAAATCAATTTTTTCAAGCCTTTGTGAACCCCCTGTGATGGCATCACAGCCCTCACAGACCAGAGGTTGAGAACCACCATCCTGAGGTAAAAAGAACCAAACAAAACCTACATATGTTATGGTTGGTGGTGATGACTGAATCCAGCCTATGCTTAAATCTATATAAAAAAGAAGTGGTTAAACTCCACCCCAATTCTTTCCTAAAGTTTTCTGTCCTGTTCATTTTTCAAAGGGATGGAGTTGTCATAGTCAACTCATCAATGAAATTGCGCATGTAATGTTACCACAGCTGAAAGGAAATAAAAAGAAGGGCAGTGAAACCAAAGCATTTAACTTAGCCTCTGAGCATGATGGAGCCTAATATAATTAACCAACTTGTGATATCTCTAGCAATTGTAATTCCAATTATTTGCTAGCTGAAGGCAAGTTTCCCTTCTCCAAGTTAGGAAATCATGTAAATAGCCTAATTAATACAATTTGCCTTATGTTCTTCTAAGAAAAACAAAAACAAATATGTCAATTTTTTTTGAATAAATAACATGCTATAAACTAAATATTTTTTTTTAAAAAAAACCTCTTTTAACAGTCACTTTGCAGAACAAATATTGCTGATTTTTTTTCCCCTCAGCATTTTCATGCAATTCAGCATCATTTAATAACATCAGAAACTGCTCCGCCCAAATACCACCTCAGCTCTGGCCTGCATTGCAACAAAATAGAAGACATCCTTTTGGAGTTGAAAGGATTAACAAAAAGTTCTTTTGTAAATTCAGCTGTGACGGTATGTACAACAGGAGGCCAAGAAATACCTGAAAAACCGAATCAGTTTCTATCTCCACTCTTTTTTAATGTCAAGGGATTTCATCCCAACTTAAAATAAATCTTTTATGGAATGAAGAGATAAACCTACTTATAAAGTCTTACAAGGCTTACAAACTTTATGTGTGGTTTGTCATGTGTTAATGTCAGGGGGAAAAAATGTAAACCGGCAAGGATGCTATAATGAAACCTTATAAAATAAAATTATTTTTTTATTCCCACCCTCCATTATCAAATATTGTTTTAGCTTACATAGTTTGTCGTTTAAACCACAATCACATTGACACATCATGCTAAGCAGTGGGGTCCTCTGGAGTCTGCCACCGGTTCGCTACATGCGCATGCACACCACAAGCACTACCGCACAGCACGGAAAAAGGAGCCTTTTGAAGGTAAGTAGAACAGCGAGGGGGGGGGAAACAGCTGTGCCATGCAGTTTAGATTCGCTAGAAGCAAATATATATCGCGCGGCACAATTGATCGTCGGAAATACCGGTTCAGACAAACCGGTAGCATTATTTTTCCTACTGGTTCACCCGAATTGGTAGCTTTTATTACTACCGGTTCACCCGAACTGGTGTAAACCGGTAGCATTTCACCCCTGCGCTAAGCTATCCTGCATTGTGTTAAGTTTTGAATTAAGTTGTATGACTTACAAACATGGCTTAAGGCTTGCAGTGATGTGTGAATCAAGTCATGTTGGCTATACTACAAAACACAATGAAAACAAGCCATTGGTTAGAACAATTTTTCTCAATCTAGGCAGCTTTCAGATACATAGACTTTTTCTTCCTAGTGTTATTCCCACATTATGGCAGGGTTCATTTAAAAAACTCACTTTAATAACTATGTAATCCCTTAATTTGGGGTAGAGTAAGGGCAACTGGATAGAATTGAGCATTTACTGGCTGGATGCCCCTTCCTGATGCCACGTGGAGTTCACAGCAGATTTTTTTTTTCTTTGCGCCAAGAAGAAATGTTTCTTCTAGCAGAGAAACATTTGCTGCTACCTAGGATTGAATTCCCAACCTTTTGAATGGGAGACAAGAGCCTTCACCACTAGGCCACGGCGCCAGTCAGAGATGTATAGACTTTAATTCCCAGAAATCTGGGAGTTCAAGTCTTCAGACTTGAAAACTGGCATGTTTAAGAAACTTTGGATTAGAGCAATTTATGGACTCGGTGTTATGATAAACCAAAGTGTACTTTGGGTTTGGTTTAGCATAAAAAAATGAATCTACCTATTGTGTCTCCTATGAACATTTAGACTCCTTTCCATTTATCCTCCCCTCTCCAGGCCTACTTTCCTTCTCTTTTTAAACTGGTGTGGTTTTGTCTTTTTTGAAAATTTTACCATGTAAGATTTCTTTATCAAGAAAAGCAGATGGCAAATTTAATTGAGAACTGGGAGATCTCCAATCCATCTGGGTTCAACTGGCAAGAAGCTCTCTTGTTTCTTGGACCGACATCTTTGCTACTTGAGATTTTGGGAAAGAAAAAAAATCAAGTTTCTTTCACAGACAAGTATTAGTCATGTAAGACTTTTGAAATTCTTAAAAAAAAATGTCCAGGAAAAAACAACAACCATTTTTTAGAAAACATCTGACCAACATCTCCCCTTCAAAATTACTTCTTTTAACTTAATTCTACAAATAATTTAAGTGCTTGCCTTTAAACTGGATTTGAAATAAGGATACTTGTGATGTTTCCAAAGATGGATTGGTTTCCAACCTTATTTCTTTTTTTTATCAGCAATATATTTACATCTGGTGAATTGATGCTGAATCAATTGTTGTCTATAGAGGTCCATGAAGGGGGAGGTCGGAGGAGTTCTCAATATGTCTTAGATGCAGTGAACCTGGTCTCCAGATATAGCAACCACGAATAACTCAGCAATGATAATTTGACCATAATAATCATAATGAGCAGATTGTGCCAGAGTTTCATTTATTTACAAGGTCTCTCTGGGCTCTTCTTTGGAGATCCTGTGGTGCCTTGAACAATTGATTTATGATCTACTCCATCTGCAGTTAATCTGAGTGGGAGGCTGTTTTGTAGCATTTTCCAACCAAGGAAAATCAAGACAATATGCATGTAACCCAAGCATTTCCCCACCTTTCTATTTTCTTTCCCTCTACATTTACTCTGCTCTCCTGATTGGAGGCCCTAACCATTTCTTTACCAGAAGCAAAGTCCAAGATATGCTGCCAGATTTACTTCTGAATGCACAGGCAGAAATTGGACAGCCCACATTTCATGCTTCAGCAATTTCTTTTGCATTTCTTCCCCTATTGTTAAAAGAAAATTAAAACTTTCCCCTTAATTCTTCCACCAAAGGTGGGCTTCAGCTTTTCTTCTGGTTTGTGAACACCAAAGGAAATAAACTCTACTTATTCCTGAACCCCACCAGCCTGCAGTGCAGACCAAGAAAGAAGGAACTAGTAAAAGCTAGAAGGCGATTCTAAATATTTTTATTCATTCATTTATATTTATTTATATTCTGCCCATATCATATACAGTATTATATTCTATTTATATTCTGCATATATCATGTTATATGGCTGTAGTATTGTTATTACCTTTTCCTCCTCGAAAATAAGACCTCCCCAGATAATAAGCCAAATTGGGCTTTTGAGCGCATGTGCTAAAATAAGCCCTCCTCGAAAATAAGCCCTCCCCAAAAATATTTAAGCACATGCGCAGCCAGTGCCCTCCATTTCCTGGGGTTCGGGAGACAGAGCTGGAAATCAGGTAAGATGGCAAGAGGAGCCCCGTCTTGCTCCATGTGCCCCAAAATAATAGGACCTCCCCCCAAAATAAGGCCAAGCGCTTATTTTGTGTTCAAAAAAATATAAGGCAGGATCTTATTTTTGGGGAAGCACAGTATCATTCCCATCTCTATTACGCCCCCTCCTATTGGTATCATTATTACAATTATTATTATTCTGTTGCTTTCCATGTACACTCATAGCTTCTGCATCAGGGACACACTTGACCAAATATTCTATTCTATTCTATTCTATTCTATTCTATTCTATTCTATTCTATTCTATTCTATTCTATTCTATTCTATTCTATTCTATTCTATTCTATTCTATTCTATTCTATTCCTCTGTTGAAATAACTCTGGGTGGTATATAAATTTGGGTCACAGCACCCTGCATGAACAAGACCATAAGATCCTAGCTAGCTGTGGTAGAACTGATTCTTCTGCAACCAAGCAGCTGATTGATTTACTCTTTTCATTTGTCCATGAATCGATTGTTGTCTGGCCCTTCTAAAAGCCCAGTCAATAGTTCTCTCTCTCTCTCTCTCTCTCTCTCTTTTTTTTTTTTTACCATGTCTGTCCTCCGAAAATAGATTGGGGAAAAAGCTTGATTAGCCCTCAGCCATCTACCATTTTTATGGATGATTAGGGATTTCAGCACAAGTCTTCCTGATCCAACTCCAACACTCCAGCAGTTATGAGTCTAGCCACAACATACTGCAAAACCCTCCCTTGGCTGATATGGAAAGTATACCATCTGTCTGCTCTATAAAGGGAGCTCCAGTGAAAGTCAGCAAAATACAAGGAACTCCTAAGGTGCGGCTGGATGCAGACTCAGTTTGGGATCAAAAGGAGCTGGGTTGAAATTCCCCATTTGCTAGAAAATGCAGCCTGTGCTAGCTCTTTCTTTCTCCCTCTCTCCCCCCCATCTCTCCCCACCCCCCAAGGTGGGGCTTTGCTAGCAGCGGTGGCTCTTCCGTCCCAAGGACCGGCCCATGGATTTCTACTGCTGTCCTCTCCTCTGCCTTCTGTGCATCCATGCGTCAGGCACTGGACCCAGCTGTTCCTCCTCTTTCTCATCAGCCACCTCCAGACCTGGGGGCTGTTGGCTCTCCATCTGAGAGCTGACCAATGGCCTAGGAGACCTCTGTCTCTCTCTCTCTGCCAGCTCCATTCCCTCTTCCCTCTCAGAGCTCTCAGGTTGCCTTGATGCTGACCCTGAGTCCCATACCTCCTCCTCCTCCTCCTCCTTCTCCTCCTCCTCCTCCTCTGATTCAGCTGCTGGAGGAGCTGGAGCTGACAGGCCACCACAACTGCAGTTGGTGTCTTTTAACTTGCATCATATTTTATTTTTATTTTATTCTTGTTTTTAATCTGACTCTTTTTTGAGTTATTTTATTTGTATGGGTTTTAGGCTTTAATTATACCCCCCCCCCCGGGTCACACTGGTGAATGAGACGGGCGGTTTCAACATTCAACAAACCAACAAATAAATACAAAAATATTCAAATAGAGGTTGGATAGGTGCCTATCAGAGAAGATTTATTTCATTTTATTATTTAAAATTCTAGAATTCCACTCTCCTGAAATAATATGATAAATGCTGTTTGTTCTCTCTTTTCTTCCACTTCTATATATCTATATCTGTATCTGTATCTATATCTATATCTATATCTATATCTATATCTATATCTATATCTATATCTATATCTATATCTATATCTATATCTATATCTATATCTATATATACACTCACAAGAAAAATGTAGACAGACATCAACGTTTCATAATCAGGCAATACAGCTTCTCTCTTTCACCTCCCTCTTTCTTTTATGCATTTCTATCTCACAGGCCATAAAACCCTGGCCTGGCTTTAGAAAAACAGTACTTTTAGTTAGATAATCATTTCATTTATGCATAAAAGATTACATTTTTTTCCCCAAAATATATGAGGCAAGAAGGAAGAAACATCATAAACTTGCTTTTCTAGAAGACAGTCGCTTCACATATGACCCCCTCCAGCTTTGCTGTTTTAAAGTCAGAAAGTGGCACTTCAGAACTCAAGATTTAAAGCTTCTTTTTTATTTCCCCATACTAAAAAGTAATGAAAGCCTTTTATTATGCAGAGCCTACAAACATATTTGGGAATCAGTTCAAACGCTCAATGTCTCGAAATGTCACCGCTAACTGAACATAAAAGAATTTTATCAACTGAGATCCGCTAGAGAAGTTTCAGTGGCCCAATATTTATTGACTGGTCACCATTTAAAAAAAAAAAATGACTTCTTTTTTTTTTTACCTTTATGATTTCATTGGTTTGTAAATTGCATTCTCTGCCTAACAGAAGCAGAGCTTTGAAAGAAAAATATCAGCCCGATATATATATATATACATATATATATATATATGCATATTCTTTCTAGCCAGGTTTTACCTACGTAAACTGAGTTGTTCTACAGCCCTGGTTTTATATATATATATAAAACGTGAGCGTGGCATTAAAATTAAAGAGCAATCAAACATTTATGTGGGACTAAAAACATGATCTCCAGAGTGGACTTTTTGTTTATTGTCTAAAGCAAAGCTAGGAAGGAAGAAATTTCTCTTCCTAGTCAGGGGGAAGAATGGGGGTATTGTTCAGTGGTGGGTTACTCCTGATTCGTAAAAAAAAAAAAAAAAGCCTCTGATGATCACGCGGCTCAGCTGGGATCGTCAGAGGCTTTTAAAAGCATTTTTTTCTGCAACCTCTTCGGCTGTGTGTGGACTCCTGGGAGGGGAGGGGTGGGCGGGGCCAGCCAGGAGTGGGATTTGGGGGTTCTCCGAACTGCACAGAATCTTAGCTAGAGGTTCTCCCAAATCCCTGCGAACCCCCAGCAGCCCACCCCTGGTTATAAGCACATGTTAAGTAGCATGCTAGAGTCTACAGATTAAACTAATTTTGTGGTTATTTTTGTACCATATCGTTGTTTGTTTTACATCCTGCTATTTTTTATGTTACTCATAGTTGTGAAGTGCCCAAAATAGTTTGGAGCTGGGCAGATTCCCAATTGAATTAAGTACAAGCAAAGAGATTGAATTAAAGTCTATCAGCACCATGATCTAGAAAATGCTCATCTAAATAGAATATGTATTGCTGTTTAATAGTATCCTGAAGGGTTGAATCAACTAACTGTCGCAGGAAATAGCAAAATGCATCATCAGAACATCAGAAGGACCAACTAAGTTACATATTGCTAACTAGCTGGTCTGCTACAGTTGTTTTTGCCCTCCCCCCAAAAAAGGGCCAAACCCAAATTAGAAGAGATCCAGGTTTTCAACTCCATTCATGAAAAATCTTCTATACCAGGGGTGAAATCTACTTACCTTCCTAACCAGTTTGGAAGTGCATGCGCCGCTTCACATGTGCACGCGGACCTTCTGTGCATACACAGAGGGTAAAAAACAGGTTACTTCCTGATTTTAACCAGGAAGTAATGACGACCGGGCAGGTGGGCAGAGCCTCGCACCGCCATAGCTACCGGTTCTCCGAACCACGGCCGCCATCATTACCGGTTCGGGTGAACCGGTCTGAACCGGGAGTATTTCACCCCTGTTTTATACCACCATACAATACAGGACGTCACTTAAAAAAAGGAGAAAAGAACGGATTTCGCATCATCAAATTTCAGAAGAGGCAAAGCAATCGTGACAAGGTGAGAAATAATTGTTGAGAAATGTTCTCTTAAAAAAATCCACAACCCCTTTTACTTTTGTCCTATTCTGCCCCAAAGTGAAGCAGCTGCAGTTGTTTTGATGTTTTCTCATTATTGCCCAAGGACAATTTTTTTTGTCTCCAAACTGCATCTTGAAATTCAAAGCAGGTTGAACAGTGTCTCTTGAGTCTCAAAGCAGTGACTCCAACTGAGCCATGCTGTTCTTGAAACACCAGTCGGAATCAAATCAGGGTTTGATTTCACATCGTCCTAATAAACACAATCACTTGTTGACTGCGGAGGAGCTTTGGCAAAAGGCACCTCATTTGTAGCCAGAGGGAAAAGTTAGCAAGCAGCTCTTCTCTAGAATTACCTTCTACAGTGCGTAGGAAGTGTTATTATGTCTATGAGCCGTGTTGGTGCAGTGGTTAGAGTGCAGTACTGCAGGCTACTTCTTCTGACTGCTGGCTGCAGTTCGGCAGTTCAGTTCTTACCAGCTCAAGGTTGACTCAGCATTTCATCCTTCCGGGTAAAATGAGGACCCAGATTGTTGGGGGCAATACGCTGATTCTGTAAACTGCTTAGAAAGGGCTATAAAGCACTGTGAAGTGGTATATAAGTCTGCTATTGCTATGGCCCTTCCTTCCTTCCTTCCTTCCTTCCTTCCTTCCTTCCTTCCTTCCTTCCTTCCTTCCTTCCTTCCTTCCTTCCTTCCTTCCCTGGTGGTTAGAATGCAGTACTGCAAGCTACTTCTGCTGAATGCTGGCTGCAGTTTGGCAGTTCAATCCTGACTGGCTCAAGGTTGACTCACCCTTCCATCCTTCCGAGGTAGGTAAAATGAGGACCCAGATTGTTGGAGACAATATGCTGACCTGTAAACAGCTTAGAGAAGGCTGGAAACCTTCTCCGTGAAGGTTTACCTATACTGTGAAGCAGTATATAAGTCTAAATGCTATTTATATGGTCCTCCCTCCCTTCTTCCCTCCCTTCCTCCCTCCCTTCTCAGTAGTTAGAACACAGTATTGAAGGATAATTCTGCCGACTGCCAGGAGATCGAACCTGACTGGCTCAAGGTTTACTCAGCCTTCCATCCTTCCGATGTCAGTAAAATGAGGACCCTGATTGTTGAGGGTAATAACGCTGACTCTGTAAGCCGCTCAGAAAGGGCTGTATGTACCACTACGAAGCGGTATATAAGTCTCAGTGCTGTTGATATTGCTATGAACACTGAGATTTTCCACATGCAAGCCTGGCTGAGAAATGATAATTTGTTGGTGCTGATGCTGAGCTAAGCACATTCCAAGAACGAGATTCTGCTATCTGAAAAGTAATCCACTGTTACAACAATCAATACGAAGACAAGCTTTAAATCATCTTGTCTTCCCGTCCTTGTTTTTTTTTGGGGGGGGGGCATAATGTCCAATTTCCCACTGCCTTTGATTCAGATATTTCCCTATTTTTCACCTTGGAGAGTTCTCGAAGAACTGCAAAGTCATGCCAAGCAAGAAACAACAACAACAACAAAAAGATGGAAGGAAAACCTCCTATTTTTGAGATGGCTTAACTGACATTGTCCCTTCTTTAAGCCAGATGAATCTTTATCGTTTGCCCCCCTCCCCACCCTCAAAAATGGCATAGTGTTTAGACTTTTACGTTGCAGGGATTCCTCCCAAGAGCAACAGTCTATTTGCTTCTCAGAATGATATCAAACTCAAGAGCCAAAGTAAACATTTACCTTCAGGAATTAGCTACAAAGTCAGAAGACCCAGGAGAGTATCTCCATTGTAACCTTAGTGTAATCGCACACGTTGTATCTTGAAAGTGCAAATCACACTTAGGGAGAATGGATCGGTATAGGGTTCTAATTAACTTGCACGCCTCCTGATAAGGATGCTTTAATATCTCTGGGAACAAATAACATTTGCCTAAGGCCTCAGCCACTCTGATGTCTTCTGTTTCATTTAATGATTTTGTGGCAACATTGCCATGGCAATTTCCAGTTAAGACACCAATATTTTATTCTAGTCTGTAGGTACCCCAAACCCCTCTGGACTGTTTTTTGCTGTGACTTGAAATGCCTGATACTTTTTAACTCCTAATCAATATCCATTTATGTCTAACACTCGTTTTTCCAAGATCCATGTCTCTTTGACCTACATTACAGCTTTTGCTTAGCTTTGAAATCATACCTCGCTGGGCTTAAGGGCACTTCAAGTGGTGTGGTAACCATCAAAGGGTGTGTGTTTGTGTTTTTTAATTACTTGCAGCCACACATTCACCAGCGTTCATGAATGCTTAATCAAGATAGCTGTTTATAAATGTATTTTTGCAAGGAAAAAAGAAGAAGAAAATGATTAAAAATACATGCCCACTGTTTTGGTCCGCTGCCAGCCTGTGGACCTGGCAGTGGAGTCGGACAGTGAGGAGGCTGGGGAGGACAATGGCCAGTCCTGGAGTCAGGGGAAGACCCAGACGAGGGCTCTGTGTCAGAGGCAGAGATGGGGCCAGGGCCATCTGGGAGCGATGCACGGACTATGGAGTCTCCAGAGGCAGACAGCAGAGAGGCAGAGGAACAGGAGGAGCCTGTTCCTAGTGCACGCATGCGAAGAGCTGCCAGAAGGCAAGAGCAGCTAAAGCAAAAGGGACAACTCAGGAGTAAGGCCAGGAGATGATTGGCCCCTCCCAGAAGGCTTAAAAGAGCAGCAAGGAGCCGTTGTGTTCTTTATAGAAAAGCAACGTTGATTCCAGTGCTTCTTGTCAGTGTCTCTTGAACTTTGTAGGGTTTTTGCCTGGAAAAGCCTTTGGCAGGTTGCCAAAGACATCAAAGGATAAGGCCGACGGACTAGTTCTTAAGAATTTGTTTTGGACCAAGCTGAGAATCAGTTAATTCTCAGCTGTTTTAATAAAATAAGTTTGTTGAGGACTGAATTGTGTTTGGTAATCACTACTTGGGCCTCAGTCACAACACCCACATCTAAAATTGTGGGACAGGCTAGGTCGAATTTCAATGGAAAGATCGCCTCCCAATGCTCTTTCATATGACATGTGGAAATCCAATTTTCTGAGAAAGGCAGGAATACTGTATAAAACCAACTTGGGGAAGGGGGGGTCTAGATGCAATCTTTGGTGACTTTGGAGAAAGTTTTGATGACTAGGGGCACGGCACGGAGGCAACACAGTCAACTGATAGTTCAAATTCCCCTTTATTGCTCCAACTTTCTCCAAATTCTCCCACATTTATGGCAATTCCCAGAACAAAATGCTCCCACAGACCTCCAGCAGCCTCTGGCTATGAGTAATCCATCAGAACACTGTTAGCACAACAGCTTTAAGGAAAGAAGTTCAGAGAGGCAAGAGAACAAAACAATGAGTTTCACGAAGCAAAGGAACAAGGCAATGATAAGGCAAGAAGTCCAGCAAACTCCAGACATCAGCAATGGCACACAAAACTCCAGGAATTCAGCACTTGTTCCCGACAAAAGCCCCTCCCCACAGTGTGTCCTCAAGTCTCAGTCCCCAGGTGTGTCTGGTGAAGAGTGGTGAGGTGCTTTCCTCCTGAGTGGTCAGTCAGCCTGTGCTGTTCCTGCCTCCTCTCCACTCTCCGTGCTCAGGGATCAGGAGGGGGTGGTCCTTGCTTGTCACCTGAGCTCTGTCACTCCTCATCTCCACTGCCTGCCCTCTCTTCTGCCCCTTCTCAGTCATCCTGCCCCCGTTCCTCCCTACTGGCAAGCTGTCCCAAGCCTGAGGGACCTGGGGCTGCCTCCAGGACCTCCATTGGCCCCAGCTTCGGACTCATCCTCCTCCACGGACTCAAGCTCTGACGGGCCCATGACAAAAGTCCACATGTCTTTGGAGAGAGACATGTGGAGTTACTTCTGAGTAGTTTACTTTTTTGTTCCTGCCCTATAGACAAAATCTTGCCAAACTAAGGCAACTATTTGCATCACTATAGATATACTCCGAGAACTGCTAGAGAGAGACCATTTCAACCCTCTTCCTCCTTACTAAACTTTCCACGCTTCGCTGTCTCTTTGCCCTGTGCAATACAGCCTGGGACTCCTGGGAATCCAGACATCAATCCACCACAGTAATATGCCAAAGGCTACAGACAAATGTGAGTGTGGCCGAGAAAGAAATGGTCAGAGCTAAAGGGGGAAGACTGGACATGGGTAGAGTCAACAGTGATGGGTACCTGGATGCTGTAGTTCAGTAACATCAAAAATGCCCAGATTGCTCTCTCCCAGTATATATTAATATTTCATAAATTAAATGTATGAATAATTAAAATAAATATTCTTCCCTTGGCAGGAATCCATCCAGATGTCTCCAAGATACATTCATACTTATTTTTTTCCCATTACGCCTTTTATTATTGTTCTTAAACCCGAAGATAAACTATTCTGAAACACCAATAACTAAATAAGGATAGGGATTAACTGTTTCTTCATATCCCTTCATCATTTCTGCATTTTTTCATTGTAGCATTGGATATGACCAATGTCCCTCTTATAATGATAAACACGGATAAGAATTTGACTTAGATTAGAATTCTGACATGCCTTAGCTATGGGGGCCCATCTCAGCCATAGCTGTCACTTATATGTACTGTACTTTATATAGGACTGACTAGGCAAGCTTCCAAAATTCTGAATTTCTTCTCAGAGTTTGACTGCCCAAATTACCTGGCCTTGTTTGAGGAGCCATAATGATGCATTAGGACTTTTCTATTATTCTGCTTCTCATTATTGGATTTTATACATCGTACAGGCATGCCGAGTTGTGCTATACTAATCATAAGAAACTCTTTTCTGCTCCTGGAGTAAAAAATTTCTATTGTAACAATGATTCAAATGATTAACAGCTGGCAAATCTACCGATGTGCATTGATAAAACACAGTCCCCTGCAAAAAGAGTCAGATGAAAGTACTTTCTATCAGCGTGTAATTCATCCAGCATGTAATTCAGTTCTGGTCATTACAATATAAAAAAGATGTTGAGACTCTGAGAAGAGAGCAGAGAACAGCAACAAGAATGATTAGGGGACTGGAAGCTAAACATACGAAGAAAGGTTACAGGAATTGGGTATGTCTAGGACAGGTATGTCAAACTGGTGGCCCGTGGGCCGGATGTGTCCTGTACAGGCCATGCCCACCCCAACTCCGCGAATGGGAAAAACATCGCAAAACGTCACGTGACGGCAACGTGACACAGTGAGGTTGACACCCATGATCTAGGGTTACGTCTAATGAAAAGAAGGACTAGGAGAGACCTGATAGCAGTGTTCCAATATATGAGGGGCTCCTACAAACTATTTGAGGAGGTCAAACCAGGGGTGAAATCCAGCAGGTTCTGACAGGTTCTGGAGAACCGGTAGCGAAAATTTTGAGTAGTTCGGAGAACCGGCAAATACCACCTCTGGCTGGCCCCAGAGTGGGGTGGGAATGGAGATTTTGCAATATCCTTCCCCCAGGGGTGGGGAGGGAATGGGGATTTTGCAGTATCCTTTCCCCAGGAGTGGGGAGGGAATGGGGATTTCGCAATATCCTTCCCCCAGGGGTGGGGAGGGAATGGGGATTTTGCAGTATTCTTTCCCTGCTATGCCCACCAAGTCACCCCCACAGAACCGGTAGTAAAAAAAATTGGATTTCACCACTGGGTCAAACTGTTTGCCAAAGCACTAAAAAAGTGAGACGAGAAACAATGGATGGAAACAACCCAAGGAGGGAAGCGATCTAGACCTAAGGAGAAATTTCCTAATGGAAAGGAGAGCAATCAGCCAATAGAACAATTTCCTTCAGAAGTTGTGGATACTCCATCACTGGAGGCTTTCAAAATAGACAATCATTTATCTTAAATTGTGTAGGGTCTCCTGTTCAAACAAGGGGTTGGATTTGAAGATCTCCTGAGTCCTTTTCAGCTGCATTATTCTATGTTCTATTTTGTGCAGTGTATGAATCAGATAGAGCACAAAATAAATTTGATGCCATTTCATGAATCTGACTAGATTTCTCTTCTTCTCTGTCTCCATCCTCCTTAACGATAGAATTGTACTGCATCAGTACGAAGGCAACTAAAACAGAAATAATAATAACCCATCAATCAATACTTTTTTTTCCCAATGGAAGTATTATGTTGTGCAACACCTCAATTAGTAAGATGCAAAAATAGAACATTTGGTTGGTTTCATTTAAGGATTTCCTTAAATTTGATAGCAATTACAGTCTAATCTCTACTTCAAATCAGGACGTAATAAAACGTGCATAATAAATTCCAAAAGGCTGTTAAAATAAATTATCTTCTAGAATGGATAAAGGAAAAGATTTCTTAGACATTAATAAATTGGGTTTAGTAGATTAGGCCATGCTTAGGTCATTGGGTTTTTTTTTAACCTTTTCTCTCTCTTTTTTTTAGAAGAGTTGATTTTTAAAAGAGAAAAAGAAAAAAAGTGAATGAGTGTATAAATTTTCCTTCTGTCTTAATTTTAAATAATCTGTTCAGTAAGACTGAGGATTAAGCTGGGTATTACTCAAGATTTGCGAATGCGTCTGCATTTTTAAAAAGGGCATAGAGTCGCACAGAATGGATTGGTGATGAATAAATTGTAACGAATAAAATAGATAACAAAATAAAGACAAATAAAATGGATACGGACTGGAAATACATCTATCCAGGCCTCCACTGTAGACTTTAAGTTCAAAATTGTTGGTTCAATCATTGGAGAAATAATGGGAACAGCTGACACACACAGAGACACAAAAACACACATGGATGTGCACACACCACAACAGAATTTTCAGTAACTAACCTGATGACTCCTCCCCTAAGCATCTGTTGATTAACTCATGCAAACAGAGCAAAATGAACGACTGAACCATTTACAGAAGCAAAACAATTCATTACAGAGATGACACCCTTAGCTCATGGCAGTCAATTAGTGAAGCAAAAGAATTGTGACACAAAAGGTACCGGTGAAAGCACAAAGCAGAATCTACTGATGAGATTTCACCACTATTGATTGCCAGATCCATTTGTGCTTTCTTCAGAGAAAATGCATCATTGCTCCCCCCCCCCGACCCCCCAATGTAGCTGGATGGAGTGAACAAAGGGCTTGAACTTTTATTTTTAAGAGGGCTGGTGAACATGCTGCAAAATGGGTCTTGTTTGTTTATAAAGGTAAAGGTTCCCCTCGCACATATATGCTAGTCATTCCTGACTTTAGGGAGCGGTGCTCATCTCCGTTTCAAAGCCGAAGAGCCAGCGCTGTCCGAAGACGTCTCCGTGGTCATGTGGCTGGCATGACTAAACGCCAAAGGTGCACGGAATGCTGTGCCTTCCCACCAAAGGTGGTTCCTATTTTTCTACTTGCATTTTTTACGTGCTTTCGAACTGCTAGGTTGGCGAAAGCTGGGACAAGTTACGGGAGCTCACCCCGTTATGCAGCACTAGGGATTCGAACCGCTGAACTGCTGACCTTTCGATCGACAAGCTCAGCGTCTTAGCCACTGAGCCACCGCATTCCCACATTATTTGTTTATAGCCCAGGGTTAAACTGAAAGGGACAGCTTCCCCTATTAACATCTCTGAAAATTAAGGATACAGGATCGAAGTGATGTGGAGAGAACCATAGAAATGCACAATCTATGGATGGGTGGGTGGGTGGGTGGGTGGATGAAAGGAGATAGATAGAGAAAGAGTGAGAAAGAGTGATGATACAGATATAGATTGATGGAGAGAGAGAGAGGGAGAGGGAGAGGGAGAGGGAGAGGGAGAGAGAGAGAAAGAGAAATGATAGATGAATTTATTTATTTATTTATTTTTATTTGATTTATACGTCGCCCTTCTCCGGAGACTCAGGGCGGCTTACAATGCGTTAAGCAATAGCCTTCATACTTTTGTATATTTTATACCAAGTCAGCTTATTGCCCCCACAATCCGGGTCCTCATTTTACCTACCTTAGAAAGGATGGAAGGCTGAGTCAACCTTGAGCCTGGTGAGATTTGAACTTGCAGTAATTGCAGGCAGCTGGTGCTATTTAACAGCACTTTAGTCTGCTGTGCCACCAGGGCACAGTACTGCCCACAATCCCTGCATTTTCTGCTGGATTCTTGTCTAATTATTAACCAAGTTGTACTTACGTTCCACATCCAAATAAGTACAAGCAGACTTTTGTTTAGAAGTCCACTCAACCTCACCCAACCAAAGTGATGGATAAACTGAGATTACAGAAAATTTCCCAGGGAGTGGGTGTGCTAGAAGGGGTAACAATTACGACTTGACCAATTTACACTTGGTAAATGAGTATTTGATCCCTGGCCACCCATATCGTGGCAGGCCTTGTTTGGTGTGAAAAGGTTTTATGACAGCAAGTGTAGTAGCTTTCTCCAATTCCATCTCTAGTTCTGAATGGAGGATCGTTTTAAATTGGGACAGACAATTTGCAATATGTTGGGAAGCTTGACAGTGTCAGATAAACTAACTTTTTAACAATATTGTTTTATTTAGTCTTTTATCCCCAACAGAGCTATCCTTCCTGAGAAATAAGATAAACTATTTGCAGTTCTAATTAAGGAAATGCTTCCATGTATATAATATTCAAATACCAACATATTCTCAGTAGCACGTGAGATGCCTTTGATTCAAACCCCAATAATTATTTTAAAATGAAGCTTTTAAAAAGGAAAAAAAAAGGGGGCGGGGAGGGGAAGGATGAATATGCCAGGAAAATGAAAGAAAGTAATATATATTTGTGGAGGTTTTTTTTTTTTTTTTTTAAAGAGTGGGTTTGCAACTGCTGGGAGTACAGCATGGAAATATCATATTTTGCTAGAGTTAGTAGAATATGTGAATTTCCATGTTGTGTTTGCATTACAGTATTCACACATTATATGATTTCCAACAAAAGCTACCCAATGTGATGAAATATATAATTTGCTCATTAAAAAAAATCCATATTGTTCATGGATTATGGAAATAGTCTGATTTTTTCCCCTTTTCACATTCAAGCCAACATTTTCTATAATTTTTCACCGCATGCTTTTCATCCCAAAAGCAATGTTTATAACAGAATGAAACAAAGGCTTAAAGGGGGGGTAGGAAAGCCTGCATTTCATAGTCATGTGCTTTCGGTTTTTCTAAATCCTTCCTTCTACTCCTTAATCCAACCTAAAGAAAGGATTTCTTCGGGAAAATTTGACCATTTATCTCCTGCCAGCACAGATTTCTGATACTGTTGAAAGCAGTAAAATGCATAGCTGAAGTGTGGAATTCGCTTTCATCAGATGTAGTCATGGGCTTCAGATTAGATGACTTTAAAAGAGAGCTGGATAAAGTTGATGAATGGAGCAAAAATACTCTGAATGGCTGTTTAGTATATCCGGCATCAGATGGAACATATTTTAAAGATAATTTCTGTGCAACAAGAATGGAAAATGACTCCTGTTCTGTGGTGTATCTTTGACTGTATCTACTGTGTTTTCCCCAAAATAAGACCCTGTCTTATATTTTTTTTGAACCCTGAAATAAGCACTTGGCCTTATTATTTTTTTGGGGGGGGTCTTATTTTTTGGGGGTGCGTGGAGCAAGACGGGGCTTCTCTTGCCATCTTACGTGATTTCCAGCTCTGTCTTCCTAACCCTAACCAGAGGAAATGGCGGGGACCGGCTGCCCATGAGCTGAGGTGGCGCAGTGGTTAGGGTGCAGTACTGCAGCTACTTCAGTTGACTGCTAGTTCAGCAGATCAGCGGATCAAATCTCACTGGCTCAAGGTTGACTCAGCCTTCCATCCTTCTGAGGTGGGTAAAATGAGGACCCAGATTGTTGGGGGCAATATGCTATTTAGTATACTGTCTTTGGTGTAAGCCGCCCAGAGTCCTTGGAGAGTGGGTGGCATAGAAATATGAATAATAAAAATAATAAATAATAAATGTGTTTAAGTATTTTCAGGGAGGGCTTATTTTCAGGGGAGGGCTTATTTTCAGGGGAGGGCTTATTTTCGGGAAAACACGGTAGTGTTCTAGTCCATGACTGGCTTTCTTTTATTCCATTCCAGGAAGGGAAAATGGAAGAAAATAAATATATACTCTGGAAAAAGAACTGTGAAGACTCACGGGCATTCTTTAAAGACAAGAATTATTTCAGCAAAAAATGGTTTACTGTTGCCCCAGAGGGCAGTTCTCAATCTGTTTTAAATGACCGGAAAGCAGATGATCAAGTGATCATTAGGAGAACTTATGTAATTAATGATTTAGAATTAATGGTCCAGATTAGCACTGAGCTCTTCTTCACCAAAGATTTTCAAGCATTACCTCTGGATTCCCGCTATCGAGAAGACACTGGGGACAAAATGATGATGTTCCACTTAGACACCAGTAAATTCAATTTCGGGAAATCAGCCAAGTATAGTTAGTCCTTGACTTACCACAGTTCATTTAGTGACGATTTGAAGTTACAGTGGCACTGAAAGAAGTGATTTATGACCATTTTTCACAGTTCTTTTCACACTGCAGCATCCCTACGTGGTCAGAATTCAGATGCTTGGCAAGTGATTCGTATTTATGATGGTGGCAGTGTCCTGGGGTCATGTAATCACCTTTTGTAACCTTCTGAGGAGCAAAGTTAATGAGGGAGCCAGATTCACTTTACAGCCATGTTACTAACTTAACAACTGCAGTGCTTCGCTTAGCAACTGTGGCAAGAAAGGTTCCAAAATGGGACAGAACAAAAAGGCTCAATTGTGGTCATAAATCGAGGACTAGAGTATATGAAACTGTTTATAATGGCATAGAACTTCAAGTTTCTCTTGTCTTTAAGATGGTCACCATTTTTATTCTCAGAATAGCATCTTTGATCATTAGCCTCACATCTGGTCGCAAATTTCAACCCAGGTTGCCTCGCTCTAAGCGCAATCCGCGATGAATTTTGTCATATTAATTCTCTCGGCATCGAGAAACTGTGAAACAGAAAATTAATAATCAATTCATAACAAAGCAGAACACTCACTATATGTGTTGGCAAGGAAGTACTTTGTGCCTGTGTCTCAAGATGATGATGCATTATACATAAACCTACCATCCTGGCAAAGAACAAAATTTAAAACAAACTAAATGAACTGCTCATCAATAGTAATTAGGCCACACTTCTATTTATAATTAATCTATTAATATGCCAGTAAACAAATATGTGCTAAGAAACAAAACAGCAGTGAAGTTCATCTCTAAAAATCTCCTAGGTTGTAGGCATATTTGAGACATCTTTCATATGTTTCCATCGATGTCGGTTATCCTGTTTCTTCTCAGATGGGAGATATGCCACCTCAAGTAAGAAAGGGAGAAGGGATTACAACAGGGAGCAAGGATCAGAATAGGCTCATATGGTATAGCCCCTGCAGAGATGTGGTTCCACCAAGGAGCCACGCTTGGTGGTGCAGCAGACTAAAGTGCTGTTAAGTAGCACCAGCTGCCTGCAATTACTGCAAGTTCAAATCTCACCAGGCTCAAGGTTGACTCAGCCTTCCATCCTTCCGAGGTAGGTAAAATGAGGAAATGGATTGTGAGGGCAATAAGCTGACTTTATATAAAAAGAACACCGCTTGGGGGGGGCGAAAGCCCTACTAAGCAGGTATATACAAAAGTATGAAGGCTATTGCTTAACACATTGTAAGCCACCCTGAGTCTCTGGAGAAGGGCAGCATATAAATCAAACCAATAAATAAATAAATTTTAATTGATTTGATAGCAGCTCACAGAAACTGAAAGGGGGACAATTTGGTGATCCATAATACTGAGACATTTATGGCATATTATACATAAATGAACATTAGGGAAAGTGAAATGATCTAAGAATTGGAGGACTGGAGGCTAAAACATATGAAGAATGGTTGGAGGAACTGGGCATGGCTAGTCTAGTGAAGTGAAGGACCAGAGGAGACAGGATAGCAGTCTTCCAATATTTGAGGGGCTGCCACAGAGAGGAGGGGCTCAAACTATTTTCCAAAGCACCCGAAGGCCAGACAAGGAATAATGGATGGAAACTGATCAAGGAGAGATTCAACCTGGAAATAAGGAGGAATTTCCTGACAGTGAGAGCAATCAACCCATGGAACAGAAGTTGCCTTCAGAAGTTGTGGCAGCTTCATCACTGGAAACTTTCAAGAAGAGACTGGACTGCCATCTGTCAGAAATGGTGTAGGATCTCCTGCTTGGGCAGAGGGTTTGCCTAGATGACCTACAAGGTCCTTTCCAACTCTGTTATTCTGTTAAGAAAAACTTTGTCAAGAATAAAACAGGTGTTGTGAACGTTCTGTAAGATTTGTCCAGGTCTCCTTTCTTATCCTAGAGAAGCTAAGTCTTGAATAG
Source organism: Pantherophis guttatus (assembly GCF_059756535.1). NCBI lineage: Eukaryota > Metazoa > Chordata > Lepidosauria > Squamata > Colubridae > Pantherophis > Pantherophis guttatus. The sequence goes on along the minus strand of NC_142074.1, from coordinate 16,233,002 downwards.
CTGAATTATCTCTTTGGTGACAGTTGGCACCATGCACTACCATACCTTCTAAGTCAGTGATGGCTAACCTTTTTGCCATCGCGTGCCAAAAGCGGGAGGAGCGCGGGGGGGGGTCACACATGTGCGTGCCCACACCCATAATTTTATGCATCCAACCCCCCCATGCATGTGTGCACGACCCTCCTGCACTCCCCCCACTTTTGGCACACGCGTGCCCACGATGATATGGTGGGTCCATTTTTTGCTCTCCCCAGGCTCCAGAGCCTTTCTAGGAGCCTGTGTGGGGGGGTGAAAATGGCCTTCCCCATCCCCCTGGAGGCCCCTTGGAGGCAGGAAACGGCCCATTTCCCTACTTCCAGTGGGCCCAGAAGGCCTGAAAATCAGCTGGCTGGCGTATGCATGCACGGCGGAGCTGAGCTCGCGTGCCCACCAATATGGCTCCGCGTGCCACAGGTTCACCATCACGGTTCTAAGTTTTCCTTGCAGTCTGTAAAATGAGGGGTCCTTGATTTTCTCTGAGCTTGGTTGTTTTCTTGCAGACGTTTCATTACCCAAAGTAGGTAACAACATCAGTGTTGTTATGATGTGATAATGTTATAATGATGTTACCTAGTATGGGTAATGAAACATCTGCGCATGCGCAGCAGAGACCTGTAGACCAGCTGGTCAGCGGGAAACATGCTCACATGCGCAGTGGAGCTGGGCTGGGGCGATGGCTGGCATGCCAGGCGACATGGCTCCATGTGGTTCGACATCACGGAACTAGAGCTTTCAAGAACAGACACGCTCCAAATTCAACAAAACTCATCTACATCTTTATTGTGCCTCTTATCATCTCTTGGCTTTCCCCCAAATTTAAATATGGGTTTTGGAAGTTTGGTACTAAACCCAGCAAACATTATTTATAGCTTAGTACCTTGTACGATATGATCATGATATACAAAGTAGAATGCTAAGCAGTTAGAAGAAAATCGTCTCAGTCCCATAGTTTGTCTGCTATATCTCCCAGATCACTTTATGTCTTTTAAATTAGGCTCAGTACAAAGCATAGATGGCCTGCAATGAGTTCCCATCTCTTATATTTTGTAATTGGTTCCTGCCTAATGAATCAAGTCTAAAATACGATTAACTATCCAGGGAGGACCATGTAGAGAATTTTATGAGAATTTCTGTTTCTTTCCCATTTGTACAACTCTTGAAGCTCCCTCCCACCCCTCACTGTTAAAAGCCCGTTATTAAAAGTGGGTAAACATTGAGGCAAACTCTTAAGTATAAAAATACTAATGGAGACATCTGAAATATTTAGAAATGGAAACAGTAAAAGCAATGCAAACAATAACAAATATAATAACATTGATGGGGAAGACTGAAATAGATTGTGCAGAGTAATGTGATAAATATTTGAACAGGGAAAAAAATTACAATCTAATTCCACTCCCAGCTGAAGCAACGGCTTGTATAGCTACAATGTTAGAATCATGTAGAAGGGATATAGATTTTGTATTTGGTGTCACGATGTTCTGGTACAAAAATTGAAAATGGCCTTTATAACTGGTCTGAAGGAGCCTCTGATTTCCATAATTAAGTTCTGGAATTTACTGCTAGAGGATGAATAATTAACTTACATGGTTTGTTTTAAAATCCATACAGATCTACCACTAGTTATTAGTCATGAAGGACAAATCAAGCCTTCACTTTAGAAAGGCAATAGGCTATTCTGATGATTAGATTATCAAATGCACAGTTTATTTGCCTGATTTATAGTCCGGTCTTCTAAGGTTTTGCAGGGCATGTAATATGGTGCTAAAAATGGCATTAAAACAAATTGAAACAAAAGCAAAAATGTTAATGTGGGATAATTAACAAGGCAGTCCGATAAAGTTAATTTTAAAATAAATTCTATGGGTCTTACTTGCAGGCCAGTGGATATGAGCTGCATTTTAAAAAAATGCTATGGTGGAAAAGTAGAATAAAAGCAGTACATGAACATCAGAAAACTCAGAAATTAATAAGTAGACTTATTAATTAACAGCCTTCCTTCCTTCCTTCCTTCCTTCCTTCCTTCCTTCCTTCCTTCCTTCCTTCCTTCCTTCCTTCCTTCCTTCCTTCTTTCTTTCTTTCTTTCTTTCTTTCTTTCTTTCTTTCTTTCTTTCTTTCTTTCTTTCTTTCTTTCTTCTATTCTATTAGGTTAACAACTCAGCTTCTAACACTAGAAGTTTTCCACCACTGGTGGCTTCCAAGCAGTAGAACATTGTCTTCTGCAGTCTTACTTTAGACAATAAAAATAACCGCAGAAGAACATATGTTCTAGAATTAATGCACAGATGGGCAAACACATTTCAGGTTTTGAAATTTCCATGAGTTTTATAGCAGCTTAAAAGAAAATGCAGAGACAGCTAAATTCATTGACATCTGCAAGTTTTCCTAAGATCTACATAGATTGGTGTGCAATTTTCTCCAACCGATAGAATTTTTAAAAACCGGCAAAAAGAATTACAATTACAGTGTATTTGTGTGAAGGGGTGCGGAAGACTATTGATTAAATGCATGTAGGGATACTAAACTGCCTGGAACATTAACAATTGCCAATAATGGAAACTGGCCGCAGTATACTTAGTCCTAGACTTACAATCACAACTGAATGTAAGATTTCTGCTGCTAAGCGAACCAGTTGTTAAGTGAGTTTTGTCCCATTTTACGATCTTCCTTGCCACAGTTGCTAAGCGAATCACTGCAATTCTTTTTTTATATTTATTTTTTTAATTTTTTTTTTCAACAAAACAAATATAAAACATTCCATTTTTCCTTATGCAGTGTGTCGTCTGGGTACATACATCTCTGTGCTACATCGTTCATCATTTATCGCAACTTTCACGCTCACATTAACATTAATTTTATAATACGTTAAGCATATATTATAAAATATTAAGTATTGTAAAAATTCCCCATTTTCTTCTTAGCATCTTTCAATAATAATACCCAGTCAACATCAAATATCATTAGTCTCCTCATACACATACTAACGATTTTCATCTTATTTAAAACTCTTTCTTAATACATTTTCTACTTATTTTTGGTCTCCTTCATTTCCAAACTCCATTTTTATTCTCCAACCATTGATAAAGTACTTCCCATATAATATAACATTCGGCTTGCTCTTTCTCTTTAATTGCTAACCTTAATCTATTCATTTCTGCACATTCTAATATTTTCCTTATCACCTTCTCTTCCATAGGAATCTCTCCCCTTTTCCAATGTTGTGCAAATACAATTCTAGCTGCAGTTAATACATGAATAAGAGCCTTGGTGGCGCAGCAGACTAAAGTGCTGTTAAGTAGCACCAGCTGCCTGCAATTACTGCAAGTTCAAATCTCACCAGGCTCAAGGTTGACTCAGCCTTCCATCCTTCCGAGGTAGGTAAAATGAGGACCCGGAGTGTGAGGGCAATAAGCTGACTTTGTATAAAAAAGAACACCGCTTAGGGGGGCCCCAAAAGCCCTACTAAGCAGGTATATACAAAAGTATGAAGGCTATTGCTTAATGCATTTTAAACCGCCCTGAGTCTCCGGAGAAGGGCGGCATATAAATCGAACCAATAAATAAATAAATTAAATATACATTCTCTTTATTATAAATTTCCGGTAAAAGTCCTAACGGAAATATTTCTGGTTTCAACTCAATACTGAATAAGAATCACTGCAAGGCTTAAATTAGTAATATAGTTGTTCAGTGAATCTGGCTTCCCCATTGACTTCGCTTGTCAGAAGGTCACAAAAGGAGATCACACAACCCTGGGATACCGCAACCGTCATAAATATGAGTTGGTTGCCAAGCATCTGAATTTTGATCACATGACCATGGAGATCCTGCAATGGTTGTGTGTCTGAAAAACAGTCATAAGTCACTTTTTCAGTGCCATTGTAACTTTGAATGGTCACGAAGCCAACTGTTGTAAGTATATATACCACTCTATAAAGTCCTAGTAAGACCACATCTAGAGTACTGCATCCAGTTTTGGTCACCACACTATAAAACAGATGTTGAGACTCTAGAAGAAGTGCAGAGGAGAGCAACCAGGATGATTAGGGGTCTGGAGACTGGAACATACGATGAACGGTTACAGGAACTGGGCCTTGCTAGTCTAATGAAGAGAAGGACCAGAGGAGACATGATAGCCGTCTTCCAATATTTGAGTGGCTGCCACAGAGAGGAGGGGCTCAAGCTATTTTCCAAAGCACCTGAAGGCCAAGGAATAATGGATGGAAACTGACCAAAGAGAGATTCAACCTAGAAATGAGGAGGAACTTTCTGACAATGAGAGCAATCAACCCATGGAACAGAAGTTGCCTTTGGAAGTTGTGGGAGCTTCATCACTTGAGATTTTCAAGAAAAGACTGGACTGCCATTTGTCAGAAATGGTGTAGGGTCTCCTGCTTGACCTGGGGGTTGGACTAGATGACCTATAAGGTCCCTTCCAACTCTGTTAATCTGTCTAATCTGTCCAAGTCTATCTGTACACATCATGAATTGTGGCAGATTTGTTACCTTTAGAAAAGACACTAAATGTGTTTCAATAAATGTTTTGTGCATCTCATACCTGTTGCTGATTGGACTTCGAGTGTATTTTCACAACAGGCCATGTTTTATACAGTTTCCGCAGAGCCCATGTGTGCATTTAATTTTAATTATTTGGAGTATGTGAGCAAATTTAGAGAGTTACCTTGTAGTGAGATGGGTAGCAAACAAATCTAAACCAAACCAAAATCAATCAATAAATCAATACATAAAATTTAATATTCATATTGCTTACTCCAATCCCGAGCAGCCTGTGCCTTTGTATCAAACGTCATCTGCACATATTATTAACGTTCAAATAAATCTGCTGTTAACTTGAATTTATTTTTACGGGCTTGAGGAAGTATAAATAACCATTAAAAAGTATATTGATTTAGTGATCATTTGAAATAAGACACCTGTGGTGCCTTGACTGTAATTCATTGCTTGAGAATATCGGTCAATATGGGATTGCCAATAATGTATATTCAGAGCACCAATAAGTTATTCTAAGACTAGCCTAATCATATATTGATCAGACCTGTGAAAATGTATCCACTAGGTAAATCTTGGGACTTTGAAGTGTATATTTCATTGATTTACGCAGTTCATTTCAACTTAGAATTTAGGGAATTAAAATCCTGTGAATTCTCATCCGTCAATGTTTGTGGGAAAAGTTTGATTAAACAACGTAGCTGGACTGACAAGGCCAAGAGTTTCCCAATTCTGTTGTGTATCTTGGAAAGGAGGTTACGGGATCAAAACATTATTTGAGTATTAGCCCAATGATTTTGTAGGATTATTCTGCTCTGATAGAACCCAGAGGATTTTTAACTGAAGTGGAAGACTGCAAATTTTTAAAAGACATTTTAGCAAGGCAAAAAGGACAATTGGAGATCAGCTGTGTGACAACTTGCTGTGCTGTGTGATTTATATTTGCTAGAAAGTAGGAAATCCTGCTTTCTAGCAAATCTAAATTGCGCGGCACAACTGTTCCCCCCCCTCGCTGTTCTACTTACCTTTGCAGACTCAGAAAAAGCTTTTTAGCACCCCTGGAGGGATAGGGAGGGGGGATTAGAGATAGCTGGACTTGTGTAGTCAAAATAAAATACTTTCTCAAGGCTTTTTCCTAGGAACCAAGGACATTCTCACACCTGGCAGAGGGAAGGAGGAGTGATGTCACCGGATCAGCGGACGCTGCCTTGATTGGGCCATGTGATTGATTGTTTGGGGTTGAGGGACAAACTTTTACTTTTCATTAGGTGAAAACCGAGAGACCTTTCAGAGTTGGTTTTCACCAGATATATGCCAATATGATATTTCCAATAAAGCTTTTCTTTGAGGACTTCACCTGCCTTGGACGTCTTGCTTGCAATGGATTTATTACTTGGAACCCTGACACTGAATTTGCAGAATATTATAAAGTTATAATTTCATGGGCATACAGAAGACAATGAAAAGATTTCTGCTAAAGTTTTAACAGAATCAGCTTAATAGCTTACTTAGCTAATTGAATTCTTTATATCAATAAAAACAATGTTTTCAGAATGAATGGATTGCCTATAGACTTTATATGGATCAATATATGGCTCATTTATACAAAGTATAGAAGGTTAAAATGCATGATTGTCATCTATATATGTTAGAGGTAAACATACATACATATTAGTGTTATATATATATATATATATATATATATATATATATATATATATATATATAATCTATTTTTATTACTCTATCTTTTTGTGTGTGTGTTGTTGTCTTTCCAGTTAATTTAAGCATTTGTTATGTATTTTTGATAAGGTATAAGAGTAGAGTGGAGTGGAGTGGAGTGGAGTGGAGTGGAGTGGAATGGAATGGAATGGAATGGAATAGAATAGAATAGAATAGAATAGAATAGAATAGAATAGAATAGAATAGAATAGAATAGAATAGAATAGAATAGAATAGAATAGAATAGAATAGAATAGAATAGAATAGAATTTTTTATTGGCAAAGTGTGATTGGACACACAAGGAATTTGTCTTCATGCATATGCTCTCAGTGTACATAAAAGAAAAGATACGTTCATCAAGAATCATAAGGTACAACACGCATCACAGCTGATCGTTACCTAGCTCATCATCAGAAATACCAGTTCACACGAATCGGTAGCATTTTTTATTACTGATTCGCCCGAACTGGTCCAAACCGGTAGCATTTCACCCCTTTCACCGATAGTTCATTTCTAACACAGAAAAGTGCCCTCTTTAAAATAATGATTAGCCAACTGGAAAGTCACGCCCGATGTGTTTGGAGGAGGATTAGCAAAGAATTCTCAATTAAGACTCCTGATTTTGCACAAATTGAAAATGATATTTCTTCTAACCCTATATTTATGCTACTGCATTTGTCCGCTGCTTTTTCACAGATCCGGAGTGCAGTTTAAACATCTTTCGAGATGTCAGCTCACGTCATTCCTGGCACATATTATCCTTCTTTCCTTTTGATTTGAATATCAATGCACATATTAGAAAAGGGTATATGTCATATCTCATGAAAGGTAAAACATATCTCTTGCTCAAAAATACATGCTCTTGAAAGTGCACACATTTGAAAATTGGCACATATGCTCAGAATAAAAGAAATACACTACACTTTATTTATGAAGGAGCACTACAACATTTTGCAAAATCAAACTTCACATCAAATGAACAGGTGGGGGGGGGAATCTAATTTATCTTAGAGTCAGCTTACCAAAATGTCAGCGTGGTTATTTTTTCTTTTTAATGATATATACCTTCTCCAGAAATGAATCGTTGTGAGTAGATGAGAAAATAAAATCCAAGTAAAAAGGCATGTTATTTTGTTGGAAAATGCAAAGACCAATCTAAAGGATATGTTAACAGCAGTATCACACTTGATTTTGATCCACTTAGTATTGATCAGGTAGATAATAAAAGTCAGCAGACTTTGTACTTTGGTCTATGAAAGTAAATTGAATAAATAAATATATGTGTGCTGTATAAATGGAACTGTATGTGTACTCCCTCTCCCCCTCTCAGTCCATTCTGTCCTATTATATAATAAAATCAAAAGTTTCCAGATGCTACTGTATAACACTAGAGGATTTTAGTCCATCTTACTACCCCATGTAGTAAGATGAAACTACTTTAATTATTCCTTCCTTCCTTCCTTCCTTCCTTCCTTCCTTCCTTCCTTCCTTCCTTCCTTCCTTCCTTCCTTCCTTCCTTCCTTCCCCTTCTCTGAGATCCTTGTTTAAATTAAGATCCTTCCTTCCTTCCCCTTCTCTGAGATCCTTGTTTAAATTAAGATCCTTCCTTCCTTCCTTCCTTCCTTCCTTCCTTCCTTCCTTCCTTCCTTCCTTCCTTCCTTCCTTTCTTCCTTCCCTCCCCTCCTCTGAGATTCTTCTTTAAATTAAGAGAATGAAAATGCTTAAAGTAGCCATCCCACTAAAAACAAAACACAGGAGTACAGTTCTGTGGGCGTGGCTTGGTGGGCATGGTGTGGCTTGGTGGGTGTGGCTTGGTGGGCATGGCAGGGGAAGGATATTGCAAAATCCCCATTCCCCGCCCCCCACTCTAGGGCCAGCCACAGGTGGCATTTGCCGGTTCTCCGAACTACTTAAAATTTCTGCTACCAGTTCTCCAGAACCTGTCAGAACCTGCTGGATTTCACCCCTGGTACAAATCTTCTTATACTTCTTCTTAGCTTTTGTTTTATTCCAAAGGCATAACATTTTGAAAAAAAACAAAAAAACAATGAATAATAACAAATCTGGACATAAAGCAGAAATTGGAAGTTTGTTCTAATATGAAACTGTGTCAGTCTTGTATATTTTTTCCCCCTGCAAGTCCCTTCTATCACATTTCCATATTAATCTGTAGAATTTCAAGTGGTATTGGGTTGATTCCCCCCCCCCCAATGCCTTTCTGCTACATAAGGGAAAGTGGGAGTTGTAATTTTCTCCAGAAATTTATTGCTTTCTAGTGCAGTAGTAAAGGGACAATCCTAGACTGAGTGAGAAATCAAAACTCATCTCTCTCCAACAACTCCAACTCTCTCTCTCTCTCTCTCTCCCTCCCTTCCTCTCTCCCTCCCTCTCTCTCCCTCTCTCTCATCTCCCAGATCCAGTGAGAAGAAAATAGGTCAGATAATGTACATATTTCAGATGTTGTACCGCTTGGCGAGTAAACTGATAAATTATGGAAGCAGGAATATTATACAAAATATTCCTGTTGAGCAACATATTGGACAAGTTCATTTCTTGCAAAACTATTTCGGAAATATCAGACACGATTAGCTAAGGATAACTGAGCCAAGAGAAAGAATTATTGGCGGGAAAACTGATACCATCTCTATTCCTCCAAATTAAAATGAACAAAAATATGGTTGAATGCATTAGGATTGATTTGGCATAGGATTTTTGGGGGGACTGGGGAGGAGCAAAATAATTCTGCAATTTAGAAAGAAAAAGAAAGAAAGAAAGAAAGAAAGAAAGAAAGAAAGAAAGAAAGAAAGAAAGAAAGAAAGCGAAAGAAAGAGAGAGAGAAAGGAAGAGAGAGAGAGAAAGGAAGGAATGGAGAGAGAGAAAGAGAGAGGAAGGAAGGAAGGAAGGAAGGAAGGAAGAAAGGAAGAAAGAAAGAAAGAAAGAAAGAAAGAAAGAGAAAGAAAGAGAGAGAAAGAAAGAGAGAGAGAGAAAGGAAGGAAGGAAGGGAGAGAGAGAAAGAGAGAGGAAGGAAGGAAGGAAGGAAGGAAGAAAGAAAGAAAGAAAGAAAGAAAGAAAGAAAGAAAGAAAGAAAGAAAGAAAGAAAGAAAGAAAGAAAGAGAAAAACAGATGTCTTCCTTCTAATGTAAGCTTAAGTTAGGAGCTTTTCCTGAATATTTAGCTGTCAGTTAAACCCATTGATTTATTCAATCTCGTCTCTTGGATTTTGCTGTCAGGTAGGTAATTAACAATTTAGATGACTATCTATAGATCAGTTCTTTGTGTGTCGATGTGATAGTTTTTCTCTCATTTTCAGAGAGGTAGTCACCCTTGCATCCTTTTTTCACTGCCAAGAACTTAATTGGTATTTATAAAACTTCTTAAAGAAAAAGTATCTCTTGAACACGACTGCAAGTTTTGCTGGATTGTTCACGGACTCATTCACACTTATGTTGGCAGCCGTTGCTGGAAGACACAGATGCTCTGGCACATAAGTGCTATTCTTTCTGCTTATAGGAAGACACTGAGACATTAAAATAATGTCAAATTATTAACTGCCAACATGAGCTAGCAAACGAGCCTCACTAAGAGGCATGGGACAGCATTGGTGGGGAATGGAGGGTCAAATGAGGCCAGGTAGCAGTTACAGCATCACAGTCAATACTCCACGCACTCCATGTGCGCTGAAATTACCGTATTTTTTGGAGTATAAGACGCACCTTTCCCCCCCCCTAAAAGAGGCTGAAAATTTGGGTGCATCTTATACTATGAATGTAGCTTTTTTGAAGCTTTTTTTTTCAGTCCTACAAGGCGCTAACGAGGCACTAGCGAGCGATCTTCCCAGCTTTGCCTGCTCCGACTCTCGGCTGTGCTTTAATGAGGCGCTAGCAAGTGAAGCGATCTCCATGCTTTGCTCTGACTCTCAGCTGTTCTTTAGAAGCTTTTTTTCAGCCCTAACTAGGTGCTAGCCGAGTGAAGCGATCTCCCCACCCCCGCTTTGCCTGTTTTTCTTATTGCTGCTTCCTTTCAGCTGTGCCTTAGAAGCTGTTTTTATTCCCAAGCAGGGGATAAAAATCCAGCAAACTAATGTGCTGAAGCTGATCAGACTAGATTTTTTCCCCCTATTTTCCTCCCCAAAAACTAAGCTGCGTCTTATACTCCGAAAAATATGGTACATACGTGTACAAAACTGGGGTTTTGTTCATGATGCCACAACTACTACCCTTTTGCCTACAGATCCCATTGTCATGAGATAACGTGTAGTTTCTGAATGTTTTAATGAAATAATTTTGATTTATTCTCTGCCACAGGGTCATTTTTTGACTCCTACCAACCATGGGGATACCTTTTCTCCAAGACAGTGTGTCCCTCACCTGATCGCTCAGGTCTTCCAACATTGCATCTATTGTCACTGTAATTGAGTCCATCCACTTTGCTTCTCTTTTCTTTCACCTTTCCCAGTTAATAAAGGAAGATAGATAGATAGATAGATAGATAGATAGATAGATAGATAGATAGATAGATAGATAGATAGACAGACAGACAGATAGATAGATAGATAGAAGTGGTTGTGGGATGGAAGGCTGAGCCAAGGCCTTGGGATGACCCTATCATATAGTCAAGCTATAATCCCAAAACCCCCACTAAGGCGTTAGCTACCCAACATTCGTCAACCACACCCCCTGCACGAGCCCAAATCGAGGACATACCCAGGGCCATCCAATCTTCCATTAAACAGTGTGTTGTCTGGGTACAAATATTTTGTGCAGTAACAGTTAAAGTTTACAACCATATTCATTATTTAATCTATTCTTAACTTAATACTTAGCTTGATTGTCTAATGCTATGACAATCCTCTTCTTAATTTATTTAACTCTATTAACTCTTCTATTAATGCATTTTCTATATTTCACTCATCTATTTTTATTTCTAATTTTTATATTTATTCTCTAACCATCGATAAAATTACTCCCCTATAGTATAATATTCGGTTTGTTCTCTCTTTAATTGCCAGTGTTAACCTATTCATTTCTGCACATTCTAATATTTTCCTAATCACATTCTCCTCTGTAGGGATCTCTTCACTTTTCCAATTTTGTGCAAATACAATTCTAGCTGCGGTTATTACATGGATAACCAAATATACATTTTCTTTGCTATAAATTTCTGGTAAAAACCCAACAGGAATATTTCAGGTTTCAAGTCAATATGCTGTTGTATTATCTTTTCCAACCACGTATGTATTTTTGTCCAATATTTTTTGGCTTCTACTAATCAGGTCCACCACATATGATAATACGAGCCAGGTGTCTAATGGCATTTCCACTGTAATTGAGACCATCCACTTTGCTTCTCTTTTCTTCCACCTTTCCCAGCTAATAAAGGAAAATATCTGTATCTCAGGCTTGATATGAGGTGGTTTCTCAGCTTGCTTATTTTCTTGCAAACATTTCTTTATCCAAAGTAGATAACATCATCCGTGCTGGTTTCCCAGCATTAGAGTTTTCTCCAGAGGTTCTACATCTTAGCATAGCATCTTCAAAATAAGCTAATTTGAGCCTTTTCATTTGTGCCTTGAGTGAGAATTCTGGATTGATTTGCTTGACGATCCGTTGGCTTGTTTTCTCAGGAGTCTTCTCCAACACAAAGTTGAAAAGCTTCAACGTTCTTTCTTTCCTGATTCTTCAAAGCCCAGAATGTCAACTTAATAATTTCTCCAACTTTCTCCCAAGCTGTGTAGATGATATGAGATAGGAGTATGTCAGCCACTATGATTAACTTCAAAGTATCGTGTCAGACATCTCACGCTTGTGAAGTTACAAGATTTGAAAGGCAATATCACATTATTAGTCAAATGGAGTTTTAGATGAAGACACCAGCAGAGAACAATTCAAGTCTTTGAGGTAGTGCAGGTCTAATCTTGTAGCTTTCCTTTTGTTTACTTTATTTATTTATTGGAATTTGTCAAACAAAAATGAGAACAAGAACAAGAGAATAAAAATACAATGACAGGGATGATAGGCACGTTAGTGCACTTATGCACACCCCCCTCTACGGACCATTTATGTATGATGTAAGGTCTATGGAAGTCCATTTGTGACTGACATGGTAAAAATTTGTAGCTGAGAAAACTGGATCAGGTAGGGCATTCCAGACTTTGACAACTCTATTACAGAAATCATCTTTTTTACAGTCAAGTTTAGAATGATTTGCATTGAATTTAAAGCGGTTGTTCGCGCAAGTATTATTGCGATTAAAACAGAAAAAATCATTTACAGGTAAAACATTACTACATATAATTTTGTATGCAATACCTAGGTCTGACCGCAAGTGACACAGTTCTAAGTTATCCAAACCGAGAATTTCGAGGCTAGTAGCATAAGGAATTCTACTGTGTACAGAAGAGTGCAAGATTTTTCTCGTGAAGTACTTCTGAACCCGCTCGATTGTACTGATGTCGGACATATGGTGGGGATTCCAAATAGTTGAACAATACTCTAAAATTGGTCTAGCATACGTTTTATAAACTCTAATTAGCAATACAATGTTTTCAGAAAAAAAGCTTTGCAAAATTAAGTTTACAACTCTTAATACTTTTTTAGCAACGCTGTTACAGTGAGCTTTGGAGCATAAATCATCAGAGATAAGTACACCTAAAGGTAGAGGTAAAGGTTCCCCTCGCACATATGTGCTAGTCGTCCCCAACTCTAGGGGGCAGTGCTCATCTCTATTTCAAAGCCAAAGAGCCAGCACTGTCCGAAGATGTCTCCGTGGTCATGTGGCCAGCATGTGTGTGCCATCCATGCATGCACATGGCCTCCAAAATGTGGTGAAATAGGAGGGCATTACATTGGGCGGGTGGGCGGAGCCAAACACAGTCGCCGCTACCGGTTCACCAGAACTGGATAGAGCCGGCTGAATCCCATCACTGGTGTCAGCATCCTCTTATTTGTTTTTCTTAAGAATTCTTGTTTCCTTCTGCAAATCTTGGGGGTTGTATCAGGTTTGTAAAAACTTTTTACATCTGGTGAAATGTTGGCTGCCTAAGTACTGGTCCTGAATATTGCGATCAGCATAAATGCTATTAAAAACGATTGCTCACGTTACCATGTTTCCTTTCTCTTTCTACTTCCTTTCTTTTTTTTTTTTTTATGTTGCATCTGTTTCAATTATAAGTCTAAGCAAAAGGATAAACTGAGCTTTATTGCAATAATATGTTATTCTGGGAATCATTTGAGCTTAAGAGGAGGGTATAAAAGCTAGGAAAGAAAAAAAAGTTGTTGTTTTTTTCCTGAGAAGCCCAGCGTGTGAAATTTGGGTCTCAAGAAGAATCTGTGCTATTTAACAAAAAAAATAAAAAAAAAAAATCAATTTGCTTCTCTGTTTTTTTGTTTTTTTTTAAAGGTAAAAGGAAGATGTGAGTTCCTGAAGCCAATTTTGCCTAGAATATAAATGTGTTAACTTAGTTAAGTTTCTCTTCTGGGAAGATTTAAAAAGTCAGTATCTAACAAATCTATAAACAATGATGAAAACATTAAATGACAGTGACTGGGAAAGTCTTAACTGTTGATAACGGTTACATATGATGAATGGCTAAAGGAACCAGATAGGATAGGATAGGAAATAAAATAGAAAATATAATAGAATATAGAATATAGAATAGAATAGAATAGAATAGAATAGAATAGAATAGAATAGAATAGAATAGAATAGAATAGAATATAAAATATAAAATAGAATAGAATAAAATATCGAATATAGAATATAGAATATAGAATATAAAATAGAATAGAATAGAATATAGAATAGGAATAGGAATAAAACAATAATAAGAATAGAATAGAATTGAATAGAATAGAATAGAATATAGAATATAAAATAGAATAGAATAGAATATAGAATATAGAATAGAATAGAATATAGAATATAGAATATAAAATAGAATAGAATAGAATATAGAATATAGAATAGGAATAAGAATAAGAATAAAACAATAATAAGAATAGAATAGAATAGAATAGAATAGAATATAGAATATAGAATATAGAATATAGAATATAGAATATAAAATAGAATAGAATAGAATATAGAACAAAACAGAACAGAATAGAATAGAATAGAGTTTGTATCTATTGTGTGCTCTTGTATTGTTTTGGTTGAAGCTGAAGTATTCATTGGCTGAAAGGACATTGTAGCAGATGTCTTGCCTTGGGCAGGGTTTTTGACTAGAAGACCTCTAAGCTCCCTTCCAGCTCTATGGTTCTATAAAACGAAAACAATTCCAGGTTAGAAGAGAAGCAAGGAGAAGAGCAAGATCTTGATGGAGAAGAGCAACATCTCCAATCCCTGGAGTGCAGATGCTTTCCTTCTCCTTTTTTCCTCCTCCAAGCTCCATGGCTTCATGGCTAGAGACACTTCCTAAGATGGGCAGAACTAAAGAGCCTCATCTTTTAATAGCCAGATGAATGTTGAAAATTGTGGGCTAATTAATCTGCATTTTGTTTAAATGTTTCTCTTTTCAATTTTCCCTTGGTGTGAAAGTCCCCCATTAAGGTTCTGCAGAAATGTTAATACCTCCTACTGGGTAAATCTGTTTTAAAGTGTCCTTGATGATACTAATGTGAGACTGCCGAGTGTATCTTCAAGCAATTCATTGTGAGGACAGCTGTACGAAGTGAACTTAACTTACTTGTAAATTTCCCTCTTATTGATTCAGCTCTTTAATTAACATTTGACTTTTTAACCAGATTTTGTTTTAAATACAAACAATGGGAAAAAAAAAACACCAAGAGGAAACCTTAAATAATTACTCTTCTCAATACTACCCAGATGTACGTTCTCACTTCTTCTTTTATAATGTGCAGTTAAATACATAGAAGGAGGAAATCTATATGGATTTTTTCTCTCCTGCTTCATGTTTGCCTTGATAAATAATGTGTTTAATGGCTGGTTGAATACCTTGAGGCACCATTTCTTTGGCTCTTCTTGCAATAAAAGGGTAACTATCGCCAATCTTTTCATATCGGCAACTAAGTTCCTTCTAAGAAGAGTCAAGACAGAATAGAATAGAATAGAATTCTTTATTGGCCTAGTGTGATTGGACACACAAGAAATTTGTCTTTGGTGCATATGCTCTCAATGTACATAAGGAGAATAAAATACATTCATCAAGAATCATAAGGTACAACACTTAATGATAGTCAGAGAAGAGAGGAGAGGAGAGGAGAAGAGAAAATCCCTCTCTCTCTCTCTCTCTCTCTCTCTCTCCCATGTGCCTTTTTGCCCAGGATTTCAAGCCATGTGATCCTTCTTTCCAAGCAACTTCCATGAATCCAGTGTCTTTTTCCCACTTGGAACTAAACCCAGATGGACATTTCTTCCAATCCTTCCTTCCTTCCTCCCTCCTTCCCTCCCTCCCTCCCTCCCTTTCTTCCTTCCTTCCTTCCACAAAATGATAAAACCAGACTTTCAGATTTTCTGATTCCCTTGAAGGCTGTTCTTTGATTCTTAAAATATAATACCTATATTACAGCGTCAATTGTAAAAGACTTTCCATATATCAAGATTTCCATAAGGATTCTTCTGAATTTCTTCTCTTCCAAACTTATCCCAGGAGTTTCAAATTCTAAAGATACCCAATCAGGGATGGGTTCTACTTACTTTTACTACCAGTTCAGATCGTGCCCGCGCTCTTCTGTGCCTGCGCAAATCACTTTTGATGAAGTCCGGGTCAGTGGGTGGAGCCTCCCGCCGGTTTTACTACCGGTTCTTGTGAACCGGTCTGAACCGGGGGCAACCCAGCACTGTACGCAATGCTTCCAGAGTGGAAGTAAGTGTTAGCAGACATCCATTTTTTCATTCCTGGATTCTAATATTTTTTGGAGAATGCTGGAATTAATTAATTAATTAATTAATTAATTAATTAATTAATTAATTGGTTCGATTTATATCCCGCCCTTCTCCGGAGACTCAGGGCGGCTTACAATGCGTTAAGCAATAGCCGTCATACTTTTTGTATATACCTGCTTAGTAGGGCTTTCGGCGCCCCCTAATTGGCCACAGCTTGAGGTTCTATTGTTGCTTTGTGTTTTCTTCCACATCAAACAGGCACTCATATACATTGAGAAAATACTACAAAGGCGAGAGTTTATATGTCCATAGTTATCAAAACATATTTTCCAACATGTTTTACCAAGTGTAGACATGTATAAAAGAGGGCATTGTAGGACAATCAGGCAATCTTACTGCAATCAGAGGAATATTGTTCGTTTACAAAGTTTTTGCAACGTGCATGTATTTGAGTATATATGGAACAGTGTTTCAACTCAAAACCTCACAAAATTATCCTAGGAATTGAAGAGAGATGTGGTTGTGAACTTAAATTCCTCTAACTTAGTTCCACCAATTCACTGAATCCATTCGCCAGCATGATGGCAATGTTTGTGGCAGCAACAACAATGAAAAAAATCACTTTAACATAATTTAGGATATCAAATACAAAAGAAGTTCCACAAGAGAATTGGGCTAGTAAAACGCATAATATAACTCCCCCCCTTTTTTTTTCTGATTTCCAGCTGAAATCTATATACTTGCCAATTAAACTCCTTGGTATTTTTTTTTTTTAATTTGATTTATATGCCGCCCTTCTCCGGAGACTCAGGGCGGCTTACAATGCGTTAAGCATTTTTCTGTCTTCTGAAACATTCCTGAAATATTATAATATTATAAACTATTATAATCATATTATAAGCAACTGTGTTCTCTTTGCGGATGATGTAAAACTATTCAACACCACTGACAATGCTGCTACTCTACAAAAAGACATTGACTATGTGTCAGAATAGTCAAACAATTGGCAACTCCAAATTTCAACCAACAAATGCTGTTGGCAAAAAAAAATCAGAACACAAAATACAAGCTGGATGGATACGACCTAACAGATGACCCCCACTCTGTCAAAGACCTTGGAGTACTCATCTCAAATGATCTAAGCGCCAGAGCTCACTTTAACAGCTTTGCTAAAAAAGCATTAAGAGTTGTTAACCTAATCTTGCATAGCTTTTTCTCCGGTAATATTGAACTGCAAACTAGGGCATACAAAACTTTTGCCAGACCAATTCTTGAATACAGCTCATCTGTCTGGAACCCGCACTGCATATCGGACATTAATACAATCGAACGAGTCCAGAGATATTTCACAAGAAGAATCCTCCACTCCTCTGCTTGCAACAAAATACCTTATGCCATCAGACTAGAAATTTTGGGCTTAGACAATTTAGAACTTCGTCGTCTTCAGTCTGACCTAAGCATAGTACATAAAATCATCTGCTACAATGTCCTACCAGCCAACGAATACTTCAGCTTCAACCAAAACAATACAAGAGCACACAATAGATACAAACTTAAGGTAAACCACTTCAAACTCGATTGCAGAAAATACAACTTCAGCAACAGAGTGGTCAATGCCTGGAATGCTCTACCTGACTCTGTGGTTTCTTCCCCAAATCCCCAAAACTTTAACCTTAGATTGTCTACTGTTGACCTCACCCCATTCCTAAGAGGTCTGTAAAGGGTGTACATAAGCGCACCAGCATGCCTACCATCCCTGTCCTAATGTTTTCTTTTTTTCGTATCCATTTCATGTATTTATAATTACATTTACACTTGTATCTGTCATAAAATACATGCTTGATGAAATACAATAAATAAAATAAAATAAAATATTCTACCCTTCAGATAGTTGGAAACAGCCACTATCTTCATCTTCTTTTAATGACCCCATAATCCTTTGCAGGCTGGAATCTTCACAACTGAATGGAGCTAGCAGAGTGTTTTAATGGCCAGATGCCCTTCCTGACACCAGTGTGGAGTTTTGTTCAGCAGATGTATTCCCATTGTGCCAGAGAGAGAAATATCTGCCTCTACCTAAGATAGAACTCAGAGCCTCCTGATTGTGAGACGAGAGCTCCACCTCTAGGCCACCACACAACTCCTGGAAACAGTCACCATGCCTCTCCATAATCTTCTTTTCTCCAACCAAACATGCTCCATGTCTCCCACTGTTCCTCATAAGTTTTCCTTCAGGATTCTGTATCACTCCTTATCCCCTGTGGAAATGAACCTGTGATGAACAGGGGCATGGCACGAAGGCAACACAGCCAGAGAACTGGTATGAGTCACTTTATTGGCACCAACTGTGCCCCCAACGTCCCTTTTACTGTCCAGCCTGGAGAAAAGCTCTCTCACAAACCTGCAGATACTCCAGTTCAAACGCTGTAAACAGAATGGCTGCAATCAATCATTCCAGCAGGGCAAGGTAATGAGTCCCAGATGGGAAGAATAATTCCAGCAAGACAAGCTAGGCACACAGTAGCATGGCAATAATTCCAACTGTCAGGAGGAATGCCAGAAATGCAGGTCACAACTCTCAATACCAGATTAATTGAGCATTTGTTCCTGACAAATGCCCTCCCAACTGCCTCTCCTTTAAACTCCATCCCCAGGTGTGCCTTGTGAAGGGAATCGGGGCCCTTTCCTTCCTCGTAAGACACGCAGCCCACATTGCTCTCTTCTGCATTTTTCTTTTTGTGCCCTAGGATGAGGAGAGGGTTTTGGTCTTCATCTGAACCCCCTCTGCCTCATTCTATCTCTCCCCTGCTCTGCCCAGCCTGACTTTGCCCTTCCCCAGTTTCCTCCACAGCCAATGGAGCCACTCTCCTGCTCTCTGTCAGCTGTTCATCTTCCGTCTCAGATTCAGACTCCGACAGGGACGTGACAGAACCAGTTTATCGATGTCCTTCCCAAAATGCAGAGTCCAGAACTGAGCACACTACAATGTGAAGTCCAACATAGAAGAGAGAGAAATTATTACTTCTTCCTTCCTTCCACTATCATTGGGCATACATTATTTATAACGGCTCTATCTCTAACAAAGGTTTCCATTTCTTTTCACTTTCTTAACTGCACAATAATTCTGAGAGGAAAATGTGTTCTGAGTGTAACTCTTGAGTTACACTAACTCTCTCTTTCTACTTCCTTGATTTCACCAACTGCCAATAACGTTATAGATATCTAGTTAGATGAACCTTCCATCTGCGCTACTTTGTGTAAAAACAGTGCCATCTGCAACATGCGAAAGTGATAATTGAAGGTATTCCAGCTAGGTTTCTGGAGGATGAACCCCAGTCAGTTCAAGATTACTTGCAATGAGTGGAGAATTATGGGACTTCTGATCCATGTTCTAGAAGCACCAGCTGACGTACATAACAGAAAAGCAACATTGTAGAAATGTGGCCAATCAATGCTTGAGATCAGGATGTGTAAATAAGTATATCAGGTATAAATAATTACCCTCAGTCTCCGAGCAAGTTCAGACTATTTATTACTGTCATTCCGTTCTACATTTGTAGGCTGTGAATCTGAATGGAGCTGGTTTTTAATTAAATCTTGCTTATTGATTGCAAAACAGATTTAAGGGGAAAAAAATGAAGCACATCAACAAAAGGATAAAAATGGCAATATTACTATCTTATTAAGAAGATATTTCCATTCACTGATCTTACAGATGCTTCGGTGCTTTGAATGACGTAACTAATGATCCTTATCCAAGGAGAAATATTTACTTCCATACAATCTAAAATAGCTCACCAGCAATAGAAAGACAGAGCAACAGACTATCGCTGACCCAACTGTGGCATTTTTATCAGCATATTTAACTCTGCCCGTCATCCAGTGAAACGTATTGTGTGAATATTCCATTAGAAATTGAGTGTCAGGGTTCCAAGTAACACCCCCAACGAAAGAAAACTCCAAGGCTTGAGTTTCCTCAAAGTTCCATTTTATTAGCGATGTCATCTTGGCACATCTGGGAAAACCCGAATCTGAAAGCTTCCAGGTTTTCCCCACCCAAAGGAAAGTCCAAGTCCCTGCCTAACACCCAAATGTCCATCACATGGTCCAAACAAAGCACTGTCCCAACTGGAGATGCCTCCCAGTTCCAGCCTTCCAGGTGCAGAGCAAGATGACCTTGACTCTCTGAGAAAGGAATGTTATTATGACTATATATCACCCTCACTCCATACAACCCCGCCTCCCAGCTTCCCACAATGTGTAAATGTGGCAGGCCTGAAGTTTGAACGCAAAAGATGGCTTCCAGGCCTGACATTGAGATGATGAGAGTTGGAAAATTCCATCACAAGCCTTCTCTTCCAACTCCCCAATCACTGCTTCCAATAATTTATTCCAGATCATGATAATTTCCCTCATGCCATTTTCGGAAGAGCCAACATGATACAGTAAGTTCAGTGTGTTCAATTGTAACTCAGAAGTCCTGCATTTGGTGTCTCTGGTGTTATAGTTGATTTGCCTCCTAATGCTAAGCCAGGGTTTCTTTTCAGCTATGTCTTATTGAAGCGTGACCTGTTCTGCATATCATGCCGAGATACTTTAAGCTCACGGATACTTAGGATCCTTGAGAAAGATTTTCTCTCAGTGCAGAACTTTCAGGTGTCCATTTTACTGGAAATTTGTCCTCTGGCTGGCTGAATGCCACCACCGGTTAGAGTTAATATGCATCCATATTGAGCGTGCCTCAACCTATTATTTCCTCCTGATACCTGTTCTGTTCATGGATTGTTTTAGCCTCTTTTAATTCTGAAATATTGACAATCAATGTAAACCACTTTAGGATTACTTGCAATGAGAAGCAGTATACAAATATCTTAATTCACACCCTCATAAATGATTAAGAATCTCCATAGGCATCCTAAAAGACAGGTTGGTGTAGTCGCTATGGCACCAGGATAGTAACTGGGAGACCATGAGTTCTAGCTCTGCTTTAGGCACAAAGTCATCTGGTGATCTTGGGCCAGTCTATCTTTCTGATCCCACCCCCAAAAAGCTTTTTGAAAATATTGAAAAACCACACCTAGAACACTGCATCCAGTTTTGGTCACCACGCTATAAAAAAGATGTTGAGACTCTAGAAAGAGTGTAGAGAAGAGCAACCAAGATGATTAAGGGACTGGAGGCTAAAACATACGATGAACGGTTGCATGAACTGGACATGGCTAGTCTAGTGAAGAGAAGGACCAGGGGAGACGTGATAGCAGTGTTCTAATATTTGAGGCACTGCCACAGAGAGGAGGGGGTCAAGCTGTTTTCCAAAGCACCTGAAGGCCAGACAAGGAAGAATGGATGGAAACTGAACAAGGAGAGATTCAACCTGGAAATAAGGAGAAATTTTCTGACAGTGAGAGTAATCAAACAATGGAACAGAAGTTGCTTTCGGAAGTTGTGGGAGCTTCATCACTGGAGGCTTTCAAGAAGAGACTAGACTGCCATCTGTCAGAAATGGTATAGGGTCTTCTGCTTGGGTGGGCAGTTGGATTAGAGGTACCTTCCAACTCTGTTAATATGTTAATATTGTCAAGAAAAATGCAGGGACTAGTCCAGACAGTTGCTTAGGAGTCAAGAGGACAAAATAATTACATAAAAATACTTGAGATATCAAATAAATCCTGATAGAAACAACTTACATCATGATTGAGTGAGGTGAACTGGAGACTCAAAAGACCAAGCGAGACAATTCTGGAGAGAATCTGCCCATTTTTTCACAAAATGTTGACACCACTTAAAGGCATTTCATGAATGAATCAATCAATGGATCAATCAATCAATCAAGAGTAAATTCAATATCTCCCCAATTTCCATGAAACTAAATGGTTTTCTTCATTGTACAGTATAGTTACAGTAACCATATTTTCTTGGGGTGGGGGGAGAAATAAAGGACATAATCTGATATATGAAAGAGATTCATAAAGATAAAAAGAATAATTTGTGACTGGCATGACTAAATGCCAAAGGCACACGGAACACTGTTACCTTCCCACCAAAGGTGGGCCCCGTTTTTCTACTTGCATTTTTTACGTGCTTTCGAACTGCTAGGTTGGCAGAAGCTGGGACAAATAACAGGAGCTCACCCCGTTATGCGGCACTAGGGATTCGAACCACTGAACTGCCAACCTTTCAATTGACAAGCTCAGCATCTTAGCCACTGAGCCACCACATCCCTTAAAAAGAATAATCATAAACTTATTCCCATTCTCAGATCCCTCAATCTAAATTAAGCACTGCTCCTCATAGTCATCAATGAACTAAAAATGGAAGAGTAAAGATGTATCTTCAGTATCATATATCTGACACTGCATTATTCAGATTATCCTTCTGAAAAGTGAAGCCAAATACTTTCTCTCAAATTGCAGGCTTTTACTAAGGTGGACAATTTATAGGGTTGTTTTGGTTTTTTTTTAGGCTACTGCCGAGCTGCATTCCAATCTCCAACCTACAAGGAATGATTTATTTTAAAAAAAGCTTTTAAAAGGCAAAAGACTTGCATCAGCTACAGTTGGTATTCAAGAGGACTGCAGCATCCGAATGATGATAATCATTGTCAGCCATATCCCTCCAATGCTACCATTAGGGGAGAAGGGTAATTTGGCATAGTTTAATCTTTGAGGTCAGCCTGGCTGAAGAAGCTCAGTTCTCTTTGTCACTTGCAGCGATCCGCTGATTTACCCTCATGAATACTGTGATGAGTGATTAGCTAAATAGCATCTGCACAATTATAGGTCGATAAACATGCACAGATTTGCCATTAGATAGTAGAATGGAGGAAGGGGAGGAGGAAGCACCCAGCAAGATAGGCGGCATGGAGCAGAATGCTGATGAAAACTTGTCAGTTCCTGACTGAAGTCTTTGGAACAGAACAGGAGAATACCTATCAATCTAATCTAATCTATCTAGATCTATCTATCTATCTATCTATCTATCTATCTATCTATCTATCTATCTATCTATCTATCTATCTATCTATCATCTATTTATCATCTATCATCTCATCTATCTTTCTATCTATCTGCTATCTATCTATCTATCTATCTATCTATCTATCTATCTATCTATCTATCCATCCATCATCTCATTTATCTTTCTATCTATCTGCTATCTATCTATCCATCTATCATCTATCATCTCATCTATCTTTCTATCTATCTGCTATCTATTTATCTGTCTATCTATCTATCTATCTATCTATCTATCTATCTATCTATCTACTTATCTATCTATCCATCTATCATCTATCATCTCATCTATCTTTCTGTCTATCTCCTATCTATCTATCTATCTATCTATCTATCTATCTATCTATCTATCTATCTTCTATCTATCTATCTAATCTATCATCTATCTAGAACTATCTATCGATCTATCTATCTATCCATCTATCATCCTATCTATCTATCTATCTATCTATCTATCTATCTATCTATCTATCTATCTATCTATCTCTATCTATCTATCTATCTATCTATCTATCTATCACATCTCTATCTAGCTATCTATCTAGCTATCAATCATCTATCTAGTTATCTATCTAGCTATCATATCTCTATCTAGCTATCTTACATATCTCTATCTATTTATCTATCGATCTCTATCTATCTATCTCTATATATGTATCTCTCTATCATTCAATCTATCATCTATCATCTGTCTCTATCTCTATCTATCTATCTATCTATCTATCTATCTATCTATCTATCATCTATCTATCATACCTCTCTCTCTATATATATATATATGTATCTCTCTATCATTCAATCTATCATCTATCATCTGTCATCTGTCTCTATATCTATCTATATCTATCTATCCATCCATCCATCCATCCATCCATCCATCCATCCATCCATCCATCCATCCAATATATTTTCCTGTTCTCTTCCAGAATTTCTTGTTCTTTTCCGCATACATGTGTGTGTGTGTGTGTGTGTGTGTGTGTGTATACATACATATACATATACATATATACATATACGTACACTACACACACATACATATATACATACATACACACACATACATATACATATACATATATATATGTTTTTGTAGAATTTCATGGTTACAGGTATGTAAGTCTTGGTGTATTCGGGTCTTTTCCTGTGTAAGATTGAGAGTATTTTGGCAACGTTTCGGCAGAATCTCATCTGCCATCATCAGGCCTATGCAAGGGTTCTTTAAGGTTCTTTGCTGTTAAAGAACCCTTGCATAGGCCTGATGATGGCAGATGAGATTCTGCCGAAACGTTGCCAAAATACTCTCAATCTTACATGGGAAAAGACCCAAATACACAAGACATATATACATATATCCATATATACCCTTTCCTTTTGTTTGGTGTATGACTGCAGGACTATATCTGCAAGAGCCGTAGTTTCTTTTGTTCCTTGGCTAGGCTCCCTTTTAAAGAATGAACTGACCTTTTCTGCAAGGTTGCCATGGAAGCTTTCTTACTAATGAACTCTTCAAACTTAGAGCTTTTGTGGTAGAAATTTACTATTAATCAGGAAGAGTGGCAACCTTGGGAGACTCTCGTGCTCACTTTTTCTCTTTCTCTGTTTCTTTCCACCCTTCTGAGCTAGAAAGGATACACCGAACTGCATGGAAGTGAGCTGTGCTGCAGGTATGGCCCAGTGGTGGGTTTCAAATTTTTTTACTACCGGTTCTGTGGGTGTGGCTTGGTGGGCGTGCAGGGGAACGATACTATAAAATCTCCATTCCCACCCACTCCAGGGGAAGGATACTGTAAAAACTCCATTCCAACCCCAATCCAGGGGAAGGTTACTGCAAAATCCCAATTTCCTCCCAATCAGCTGGGACTTGGGAGGCAGAGAATAGATGGAGGCGGGGCCAGTCAGAATTTTTACTACTGGTTCTCTGAACTACTCAAAATTTCCACTACCGGTTCTCCAGAACTGGTCAGAACCTGCTGAAACCCACCTCTGGTATGGCCCATATAGCAAAGGGAAAAATGTGGAAAGAACTTTCAACAGGTTGAGGTTTCAAGCTAGCCTGTCTTCGTGAACTTCCTAAAGCAGTTGGGATGCGGTGTCATAGTTCTTCAAACGGCTTCTGTCCCATCTGGGACATGACGTTGGGAAATATTTTGGGACTAGGCATATATTTGAAATTCCACAAAAACATCTGCTGAGATCAATACAGTACCAATAGAAGAGAATATCTGTAGCTCAGAGTTGAACTGTAGAGTCCTTGGTGCTTTCTGAGCTTGGTTTTCTGGCAGATGTTTCATTAGGGCACCACCAGAGGTGGTATTCAGCAGGTTCTGACCAGTTCTGGATAACCGGTAGCGGAAATTTTGAGTAGTTCAGAGAACCGATAAATACCACCTCTGATTGGCCCCGCATCGATCTATTCTCTGCCTCCCGAGTCCCAGCTGATCGGGAGGAAATGGGGATTTTGCAGTAACCTTCCCCTGGAGTGGGGTGGGAATGGGGATTTTACAGTATCCTTCCCCTGGACTGGGTGGGAATGGAGATTTTACAATATCCTTCCCCTGCCATGCCTACCAGCCACGCCCACCAAACCAGACCTACAGAACCAGTAGTAAAAAATGTTGAATCCCTCCACTGGGCAGCACTGATGATGTTACCTTGTTAGGTAGTGAAACAGCTGCAAGAAAACAACCAAGTTCAGAGCGTGTCAAGGACTCCACAAAGGCGATTATGGTTCATAACAAAACATCCGTTTACCAAAAGGAGAAATAACTTTCCAGACTACTGTCTATCATCCCTGTAGTTTGTGGGTATAACTAGTAAATATGAGCTGTGACAATCTAGCACAGTAAGTAACGTTATGATTTTTAATTTATTTATGTATTTATTTTTGGTATCTGCATCACACCTCAATTTTTCAACGCTAGATAGGGCGCCCTATGTATTCTTACAAATACGGATGACAAAGGTCGACGTTCCACTTTGTAACAGGACAGCTGTCTGTCTGTTTATCAAATCAAATGGTTCAAAGATTGATTGGGGAAAGCCGGAAAAATCTATGAGGTTAAATTAGTATCTTTTGAGCATTGCTTTCCCCCCCCAAATTGAATGGCGCTTAGTAAAAATGAAACCAGACACGTAGGTTTATGCAGGTGGGCTGCAAAGTCCAGAGATATCCTTAGATGGCAACATTACATCTTTGCTGGGATTTGGTGGTCATCTGGATTTCTGTAGTCCCATTCAAGGGTGGGCTCCTGGGGGTTCGATAGGGTTTGGGTGATCCTCTAGCCAAGGATTGCTGGGGTTTGGCGAACCCCCAATTGCCACCCCTGGCTGGCCCCGCCATCCCTCCCACCCTGCCCTGCCCCTCCCAGGAGTCTCCACGTGGCCCGTTCATCATTCCAGGTAAGTGCAGGGACCGCGCGGAAGGTCTGTTAGGGACTACCAGAGATTCCAAAACTCCAGAAACAAGACTGTTTCCAGCCTCTGGAGGGCCTCCGGACTCCAGGGGAAGCAGTTTTTGTCCTCCCGGAGCCTCAAGGAAAGCCTCCAGAGCCCGGGAAGGGCAAAAAACGCTCCCCCCGCCATGGTGAAGGCAACCGACTAGGCCACGCCCACCATGGCCATGCCCACCCAGCAACAGGGCAGTGAACACATTGCTATAGAATCTGAAGCCCACCCCTAGTCCCATTTGGTAGTCCTAGTCTCTTAACCAAACCTTAAGGTGAACAGCATGAATCAACAGTCCAATTAATTCAGCACTGTCGAGCAATAATGGTATATTTCCAAGTTTGGGAATAGTGCAAGATATTTTTCAGTTATTCTGTGCAGGTTTATCATTTGTACATTGATGTTCTATCATATATATTTTATTTTTCATTGTAAGATGTCCTGGGTTTATATCCAACTGGCAGTGTCAAGTTCGAAAAAAAAAATATCCTGTTGATTTGGAGGACATGTTTAATATTTCCTTGGCTTTTGCAGATTGCTGTCGACTGTTAAAGTTGCAGTCCTTATTCCAAACATTTTATTTCTAGTTTTTGTTCCGTGACTTTATGCCAGGGATATTTTTGCTGCAATCTTTTCAAACTTTTCATCCTGAACATATTAAGAATTTGAAAATAACATTGGGGATACATTCAGTTTAAAATTGGAATAAGTTCATCCTTCCAGCATTGTCCTAGATCATTGCCTCTGGAGTCCTGTGAATATTTAACTCAATAGGAAACAGGAACTGTTTTAGAAGTTTCTGGCTAATAGAAACATGATCAAATTACTCCCCCCCCCGCATGGATGTTGATAATTCCTTCTTCACAAACAGAATGTCAAGACAGAACAGTCATCACTAGCTTCAGCTATAACTTTGGATGTGAGATGGGCAGCTTGAAATTCCAGGTCTACAGGTAGTTCCTAAACTTCTCCTCTTTTTTTTTATTTTTTATTTTTATTTGATTTATATGCCGCCCTTCTCCGGAGACTCAGGGCAGCTTACAATACGTTAAGCAATAGCCTTCATACTTTTGTATATTTATACAAAGTCATCTTATTGCCCCCACAAACTGGGTCCTCAATTTACCTACCTTAGAAAGGATGGAAGGCTGAGTCAACCTTGAGCCTGGCGAGATTCGATCTTACTTTAATTGCAGACAGCTGGTGTTAAATTACAGTGCTTCTGTCTGTTGAGCTATCCAGGCTTTTTGGTTGATAAGGATCCATGGGACCACAGCAACTGAATCCTTTTCTACTATTTCATGTTAGGAAATACTTTAAAACGAGGGGTGAGATTTAGCAGGTTTGACCGGTTCAGGCGAAAAGGATGCTAATTTTACATCCGGTTTGCCGAACCGGTAGTTGCAAGGACTGGCTGGCCCCTCCTACTCCTCCCCTCCCAGGAGTCTCCATGCAGCCCATTTTGGATGCCAGGTAAGTGCAGCGCCCACCTGAAGGGAGGGTGAAAAACCGGCCTCCTGGAAGTTCTAGAAGTCTGGAAACGGACCCGTTTCCAGCCTCGGGAGGGCCTCCAGAGCCTGGGAGAGGCCATTTTCACCCTCCTGGAGGATTGAGGAAACCCTCTGGAGCTTGGGGAGGGTGAAAATGCCCCCCCCAACATGGTGCAGGATGCTGAGTAGGCCACGCCCACCATGGCCACGCCCATCCAGCAACTGGGCAGAGAACTGGTTGCTAAAAATTTTGAATTCCACCCCTGATCCCTGGTATTTCTTGACGTTCTGGACTCCCCATGTTACATTATTGTGCCTACTATAGCCTCTAAGATCTCACCAAAATCAGATGCGCAGCCTCAGCTATCAAAATTTTTGTCCTCTCTTGCTTTCTAATTGAAGTTTAGGGGCATTGCAGTCATGCTAGTTTCTGGCCACCAGCTGCTAGATCATTTGACAAGATTTGGAAGACTGTGCAATAGACACGACACCGTTGACTAATGACAGATGATTCCACCAGCGCCGTGGAGACTGGAGGTAGAGAGGATAAAACCTGAAGGGGCCATGTCATTGCTCTTTGAATAAAACAAAGGAGAAGAAAGATTCTCATTAAAATGGGGGCAAAACATTCATTAAACATACGATGCCGGAGTCAATGCCTGCCAAATATTTGACTTCAATAAAGAAAAAGCCCATGAAACGCTACAGGAAAACAATGCAAGGTAAAGATCAGGTTTCGTCTGGCACTTTTCAAAATTATTTCAGACTCTTGTCTCTCCTCTTCCCTTTCTTCTCATTCTGTTTCTGGACTGCTGCCTCTATCCATTTAATTTTCACACATTGTGTTATTTTACCCACCCTTGAGTTTTTCTCAAGCTGGTTTGCATATAATTACCAAATTAAACACACTTAAAGAAAGTTTCAGACACATGTCTCTATTTCCCATATTTTCTACTGTGTTTCCCTGAAAATAAGACCCTGTCTTATATTTTTTTTAACCCCGAAATAAGCGCTTGGCTTTATTTTTGGAGACGTCTTATTATTTTGGAGCGCATGGAGCAAGATGGGGCTCCTCTTGCCGTCTTACCTGATTTCCAGCTCTGCATTTAAATATATTTGGGGAGGGCTTATTTTTGGGGGGAGGTTTATTTTAGTACATGCGCTCAAAGGCCCAATTGGGTTTATTATCAGGGGATGTCTTATTTTCGGGGAAACAGGGTAGGTATTGTATTTTTTCATGGTGTTTTTCCTCCGATGCAATGCTTTTTTTTGTCTGTGTGTTTTCAACTCAGATGCATTTTGCTCTCCATAACAGCAATTTTCTGGAATCCCTACTTGGCGCAGCCAATTCCATTGGTCCTCTCAACATCTATTTGCCTGTAAAAGGAGCTCCCCAACTCTCCTTTATTATGGAGGTGCTATCTGATTGAGGCTGAAGCATAAGGCAGACTCGGGGACTATTTATGAAAATAAAGCAGTCGGAAGCAGGGGTTGCAGTTCAGTTGAAAGGAAACAGTGGGATTCTTCTGCCTTCTCTGTAGTGTCTTAATAGGTGAGCACAATAGATAGGAAAGATCAATGAGAAATTACATTCCTGGAGGGAAGAAGGCATTGAAGGAAGCCGAGACATGGACAGTTGGTAGTGGATAGATTAAAAAGCTCTGTTAAAGCCAAATATGACTCTATTCTCGAATAGGAGAGATTACAATAAGTCAACGGGTCAATGTCACAGTCCAGGATTGTACAATGCATCGGACGTTAAAGTCAGCACCTTGAAGCAATGTGTCAAGGACCATAGTTTAGATGGATCAGGTCAAAGACATGGCTTGGGCTAGAGCAGTGATGGCGAACCTTTTCAGCACTGAGTGCCCAAACTGGAACACGCATGCATGCGTGTCCATGTGCGTGCGCCGGAGGGCCCGAAACCCAAAGACCAACTGGCCAGTGCACATGTGCATGTGAGTGCCAACTGGCTGGTCTTCGGGTTTCCGGCAAGCGCATGCATGCTGGCCAGCTGATCTTCGCGCACGCCGGAGCACTGGAAACCCAAAGATGAATTGGCGGGTGCACACATGCCGATTTTTTGGCCATTTTTGGCTGTTCTTTTGGCCGTTTTCCGGCACTTCGGCACCCACGAAGACCAGCTGGCTGGCGCACGTGCCCACAGTGATGCACGCTAGAAACCAGAAGAGCAACTGGCGTGCTCACAGAGAGGAGTGACACCTCTGATATGCGTGCCATAGGTTTGCCATCACAGGGCTAAAGTAAAGATTGAAATGGATTGGCATTTAGTAAATTTAAAGCAATGCAACTGACTTGATTATCCTCTATGCTTCCAAAGCTTTCTGCCTTTTAACATACTGAGACATTGACAGTGTGATGACAACTTTTGGATGGGTTCTGAGGTCCTGTATGAAGATGTCCAATGCACTGGGACTAGGCAACGGGATGCCAGATGGTCCGCCTTTTCCCCCTTGTTCCATAGAGGCTACAGGCTTTGTTAACAAACAATTGCCAATTATGAAGTCCATAGTAAGTTACGGGGATGTCAAAACGACAGATGCATCATGATATCCTGCAACGATTTCACAAACTAACACTACCAGATGTAAGTAGCCTCATGGGTGATGAACCCCTGCCTTCCCTTCCCCATACCTGCACACATCCATGATTACCAATATGGAGGTTTCTCCAGTTGCAAGGATTCTCTGAAGGTGAAGAGTAGATGTTGATTTAGAGTTACAGTAGACTTGGAATTAATTAGGGACGTGGTGGCTCAGTGGTTAAGATGCTGAGCTTGTCGATCGAAAGGTGGGCAGTTCAGCGGTTCGAATCCCTAGTGCTGCGTAATGGGTTGAGCTCCTGTTACCTATCCCAGCTTCTGCCAACCTAGCAGTTCAAAAGCACATAAAAAATGCAAGTAGAAAAATAGGGACCACCTTTTGTGGGAAGGTAACAATGCCTTTGGCATTGAGTCATGCCGGCCACATGACCACGGAGATGCCTTCGAACGGAGATGAGCACCGCTCCTTAGAGTCAGGAACAACTAGCACATACATGCGAGGGGCACCTTTACCTTTAGACTTGGAATTAATTAACGTACAACATTCCCTTTCTCTTATGCAGTTAGGTTGCTGGAAGATCTCTTTAGAAGTCTCACCACATCTACTGTATAGTCAAGATGTCTTTCTCTTCCTTTTTTTCTTAGAGCTAGTCTAGATGATTGCCTCGGAGACCGGTTTAACCAGACAGCTCTGCTTTGAGATTTTCCCATTCTATTTAATGGGAAATGAACCACTGCCATCTCGGTTCCCTGAAAACTTTCCAGCAGCCCCATCTGTCACTCAGAGGCACTTTGCAATGGTGGAAGTTGTTATCTAGGAAAGCTTGCTACAGGCAAAATAAAGCTAGGGTTTGCTTAGCAGTCCAATGGCACAGGTTGAAGCTACCATAGTCCATGAGGACTACATCAAAAGAGGAGCAGCTTAGCAAACGCTTCTGTAATTATACAAGTGTTGAGAAAACCATGCTTTTGTATATGCAAGAGGGTAGCAGAGTCATGATTCACTTCAACTCCTACAGTTAAGAGT
The DNA here is from genome assembly GCF_059756535.1 of Pantherophis guttatus. NCBI lineage: Eukaryota > Metazoa > Chordata > Lepidosauria > Squamata > Colubridae > Pantherophis > Pantherophis guttatus. The sequence continues at coordinate 16,201,351 of NC_142074.1, read as the reverse complement.
CGCTACAGATGCAACCGGGCGAGGAAGGAAAACAAAACACAAAACAACAAGCAGCAAACAGGTCATGATTTACAAAGGAGATGCTATTTTCATTTTGAGAAGACCATTGTTGCTTCTATTTGGGAGGTAACCTAGGTGAGCAAAGGGCAAAGGGCAAGACCCTACTTTTTTTTCTTTTTCTTTTCTTTTTTTACAAATGCTGCAGCCATTTTCACACAGGGAATATTTATGGCCAGGGTTTGGCATTCAGTACATGCAGCAGAGCCGTTGATGTTTCTCAAGGACTGGCTCATAATTCACAATGGATAGAAACATTCTCCACAAGACACTGTTCAGGTGGTTTAAAAAAAAGCCATTTGTGTGTGTGTGTGCGTGTGTGTTACCTGACGAATTAAGGTCAGAGTGACAGAGGTGAGTGAGCATGGCTTTCAGGGTTAAGAGGCCAGACTTGAAAAATCCAACACATTCAGTTCAAAGTCTGCTGAATAATTTTGCTTGAGGTCTTGGCATGAAGAGATAATGCTAGGCTTGGAATGTAGAAAGCTTGTCTTTGCTATTTGTCCACCAAGAGTCATTGGGTGTGATTGGAGTAGCTCTCCAAGATCTCCAAGTAAAGCACTTCTCCATCAACTGACCTTCTTAAGTTAAGATGCTATGGACTAGGGACATTCAGCATGCAAACAATGTGGTTGAGCTATAGTCTTTCTCTTCACTATAAACCCTGTTTTTTTTGTGCTTGAATAAGCTTATTCAGACTCAGGACTAAGCTTACTTACAGGGAAGATATTCCATGAAAAATTCAGACCTTTAAAAAATAATGCAAGTTGGAAACTGTTCTTGGATTTCAAGCTGCTATAGTGAGAGGTTTTTTTAGACCTCAGTGGCAGGGGTGAAATTTAGCAGGTTCTGAGAGGTTTTGGAGAAGCGGTAGGAGAAATTTTGAGTAGTTTGGATAACTGGCAAATGCTACTTCTGGCTGGCCCCAAAAAGGGGTGGGAATGGAGATTTCGCAGTATCCTTTCCCCAGGAATGGGAAGGGAATGGGGATTTCGCAATATCCTTCCCCTGGAGTGGGGTGGGAATGGAGTTTTTGCAGTATCCTTCCCCTGGAGTGGGGTGGGAATGGAGATTTTGCAGTATCCTTCCCCTGGAGTGAGGTGGGAATGGAGATTTTGCAGTATCCTTCCCCTGGAGTGGGGTGGGAATGGAGATTTCGCAGTATCCTTTCCCCAGGAATGGGAAGGGAATGGGGATTTCACAATATCCTTCCCCTGGAGTGGGGTGGGAATGGAGTTTTTGCAGTATCCTTCCCCTGGAGTGGGGTGGGAATGGAGATTTTGCAGTATCCTTCCCCTGGAGTTGGGTGGGAATGGAGATTTTGCAATATCCTTCACCTGGAGTGAGGTGGGAATGGAGATTTTGCAGTATCCTTCCCCTGCCACTCCCACCAAGCCACTCCCACCAAGCCATGCCCACAGAACCAGTAGTAAAAAAATTTGAATTCCACCACTGCTCAGTGGGCATTGAAGATGGGCATCCCTGTATTATAGGCTAATGCTAAAGTTGAATCTGTAAAATAAAATTATGTGTCTGAGACTCAGCAGAAGGGCCTGTGTTCCTTCATACTGCATACCAGTGAAATCCCATTTATCATGTTCCAGTGGATAAATAGTAGTAATACAATGAATCACACCTATTAGTTAAGAACAGATCATCCACAACTTGCTTTATGTCCCATAATTAGCACTGGACTCAAAGGTCTGTGTAAGGAATGAATTTGACAAGACAAGCACTAGTAATTCCTTGGAAAAGGGAAGCAATATATCACCATAGAAGAAATAACAACTCAGGGCATGAAAAAAAAATACTCAAGTATCCATTGATTCACAAAGAGAGTAGAAACAAGTCTAATATTTAAACCGTGGAGCAAAGTCTGTATGAAGACTTCAATGTCTATTAACCGTCTTGAGAAGGGAGCTCCATTTCTTTCTAAATCAAGGCAGCTAATCTTGCCCAGCTATACCAGTGAGATTTCTGCCAAATAAGCCAATTGTTGAATAGGAAACTAAGGGTTCTTTATCGGGCGATTGAAAGAGATTCGGCTTTGGCCTCATCTAATTCCTTATCTAATTATTTGACGTGCTGTGCAGCTTGAAAACTAATTGACACTGTTGCCTTTTTTTTTTTTCCGTTTCCTTTCTTAAGGCGGACCCAGAGACAAAACTCCCTTCCCATTTGGCATCTTTGCTTGAGTCACTTTGCAGAAGAAATAAGTAATTTAAATTTAATTGAGTGCATTATTGCTAGGACAATGAGACCTTTGCACACTATTAGTGCAGACACTAAGACAAGAAATCCCTTTCTCTCTCCGGAGGATTTGAAAGGGGCACAAGAGGAACGGAGTTATTTGCAGTACAGTAAATCCCTTCCCTTCCCTCGAAAAGAAATTAATATCTGTTTGGAATATCCGCTAAGCCGCAGCACGTAATGGGAGGGGATTTGAATTCTTAACCTGATATAGCCTTGAAGACTTATGGCTGGTTATAATACTTTAGGACACTTCGTTGAAACAAAAACAAAAACATTCTCCAAAATAGAGCAGCTGTTCAAAAAAGGACAAATTTTGCAAACTTTTTTTTTTCTTTTTGGTCATATGAAAAGGTCTTCCATGAGGGATGTTTATTGGGGACTCTGATCTAAAATCTAGGCCATCTATAGAACTCTGGAATTTGATCATCAAGGGGAGCACCTGGTCTTCCGGTTTTTGGCACGCAGGAGCGCACGAAGACTAGCTGGCCAGGGTGCATGTGCGTGCCGGAAACCGGAAGTTCATCTTCCCGGCATGCGCATGTGCGCCGGGCGGCTGCTCTTCCAGTTTCTGGGACATACACGCCTACACATTTTGGCACTCAGTGCCGAAAATATTCGCCAACCCTGCTCTATAAAAACGAATATAAATCTAGTACAACCCAAATAAAAATGGAACTTTCTCTGTAGATCGCGAATCAATTATACTTCTGTGTGGCTGAAACAACCCCCCCCCCCTTTGATGGATTTGAAACAAAGTTTTGATTATATATGGATAATGGTTAGAGGCCACTGCAATTTCCTTCTGCAAAAAAAAAAAAAAGAGTCATTCTAAAGGTATACAAGGCTTTTGCGCTGAGATCAGTGTCATTCTAATCTTCCATGTTTTAAGGTGTTTTTTTCCCCAAAAAAAACCTCATGCAGATATTTCATCTTAGCAAAACCTTACCAGCTGTATTTCAGATCAAGAAGCATTTGAGTAGCCATTGAAATATGCATGAAGCTCTGTCCAAGGATCAGCTGGGAAATTTTGCAGCATTGTTTTTCTTCCTTTAGATCTGCTTCAGGTGTTTTGCTTGAGGCTCTTCAAATCATCTTCAGCTTTTTGTATCTGGGTGTTATAGCAATACACATTGCTATAACAGTGTGTGTGTGCATGTAGGTGCTTTATTAAAACACAAGGTGAGTAGATCTATGTGAAAATTTAGAAATTGGTATTGCTTCAAGCTAGAAAACTAAAGAACGGGGAAAAGGCCACCTGAATCACTAGAGGAAAGTCACTGAAGTTAAATGAAAACGGAGAGGTCAACTGAAGCAAATCGTTGATGATGGACTAGACCAGGGGTGTTAAACTCAAGGCCCGTGGGACTGATCCGGTCCACAGGGTGCTTAGATCTGGCCCGCGGGGCTGCCCTGGAAGTAGCAAAGGACCGGCCCATGGTGCCTCTACAGCAAAAACAGAGCTCACAAGGGCCGTACGCAGCCCTCCTGAGCTCCATTTTCACTGGCAGAGGGTTGCAGGAGGCTGTTCCAGCTGAAAACAGAACTTAGGAGCCCATTTTCATTAGCAAAGCACTCGGGCCACCATATGTGCCCCCCAACCCAAGTGATGTCATGCTGGCTATGCCTACCCTGGCCATGCCCCTCCAGCCCCCCGCCCAAGGTCAAACACAACCCTGATGTGGCCCTTGATGAAATTGAGTTTGACACCCCTGGACTAGATTTGGCTTACCTAGACAATGTAGTGGTGGTTGAGATTGTTATTCAATTATGTTGGTTACTTAGGTTAATCTGGATATTGGAATTTTTCCACTGGAGGTTATATGGATGTTACTGCAATTAATTTTATCATCCATATTTTATTTTATATTTATTCCATTCTCACAAAATCAATGTATTTCAAAATACTTTTCTATAACTTCTTGAATTCTTCATACCCTTACAAAATTGACTACAGATTTCCATTGTACATCTACCATAGTATGAGGGGTTGTTCTGTCCCCCTTCCCTACACAGGCAAACACACAACCAGGCACGCCTGCCAAGATTTTATTAAGCACTCAGACTAGAAACCCTTGCAGATAAGAGTTTTGGCAGTAAACTGCAAGATGTCTGCCAAGTCAGTTTTCGCTCACAGTCAGCAAGAGAGAGTTTCTCCTCAGTCCGGTTCAGTAGCAAAAAGTAATCCATGAAGCAAGAGTTAGCCAAGGTCCAATCCAAATATGCACAAGCCAGATTTCATGTAACACGATATGACTCTCAGGTTTTTAACTTTGATCGTCACAAAGCCTGAAGAGCAATCACACCCATTTTTATTCCTTGTGGGGTGTGGCTCAGTGACTCAGCTCAATCTCTGGCCCTCCCACGCCTCTTTCATTGCTGTGCACGCTTCTCCCTCTGACGCTGCCTGGGATCAAGCCAGGATTCATCATCCTCGCTCCCTATCTGTTGTTGTTGTTCCGATATGCTTTCCTCCTGGCATATCCCAGGCTGTTCCTCTTGGCCTTCGGATGGAAACTGAGGCATTGCCAGAGAGGAGGGTCCTGGAGAGGGAGGCCTTATCAGTTCCTCCCCATCACCTTCTGAGTCCTCTTCCTCTGTTAGGACAGGCTCAGGAGTCGGGGTTACAACAGGGGTTCTTTTCATATATTTTTCATATATTTTTTTGCTACTGTTACTCGTGTACTCTATGTCATAGATAAATAAATAAATATTTTATATTTTCAACATGGCTGCATATGCTGCTACAGTCGGTATTTTAACTCTGATATTTTTTTGTAAGCTGCCATGAGCTGACATCAATTTTGCATATGTTCACCCTGTCAGGGTTCCGGTGGATGTCCTAATTAAACCATGAGCCTTGAGCCAAGCTTCAAAAGAAATCCAGTTATTTATTAGGAGCAACATGTCGGCACGTACCCAAGTGAAGCCAGCTCTGCCTCATGTAATTTATGGCCCAATTATGATCCTGCTTTCCCCCTCCTCCCAGGGTGTGTCATAAATCACATTCTCCAAGGGAGCACTTTCATGGGCTGTAGAAATCACATCACTCCAGCTGTTGCAGGTAACCTGGGATACAGCCTTGAGAAAGGTATGCATGGAATGTGCTTCTGGTTGTGGCTGCCATGTTGCTCCATCATTTCCCCCCTCTCCTGCCTATGGCAACTCGAGAACAGGCGAGGGATGCTTTGTGAGTTGACACATACATCTTTTGGGAAGTTCTACTTTCTCTTCCATCCAGAGCAGACACTCCTCTGAAGGAGACCTCTTTGGAATGTCTTGCAATTTCCATGGAGCCAACCAGTCATGAAGAAGGCCATCAGAATTCAGACGACACTTCGTTAGCTAATTTAAGACTCAGATGCGCATATTTCCTTCTAATCGAGACAAGCCTTGAGAAATTACTGCCAAGAGACAAGAGTGGATTTGAAAGAGTAAGTACCTGGAAAGTGATGGATGGGAAGCCAAGATAAAGCCTTGTCCCTACCTCAATTATCAGAAATTGTCTGATTAGTTCTACTCCCCCTTGAAGCAGGGAAGGAAGTCCAGGTGTCAAGCTTTCACGGAACAATTAACACGAGCAAGATTCTGAACATGATTATTATGCACTAATGGAGGCATAGAAAAGAAATGGAATTTAGAAATAACAGAGCCTGGGCCTAGCTTGAATGAGTGAAAAATGTATCCTATCCATGGGCCCTTACAGTAACCCCATTTTCATAAAGTCAAATCGTGTGGAGCAGGCACCATGTACGAACATATGAATTGATCTCTAATATATTTCTTAGAAGTGGGATGAGGTAAGTTGGGCTGATACGGATATACTTAGCTTTCTAAAGCTTCATGTCTATTTCAGACATAATGAAATACAGAGAAGAACCAGATTTACAAAGGGGCAGAGGGGAAATTAAGGTTTTTTACCTACTTGGCTATATTAAATTTCAACAAAAGGCAAGGTTGCAAGGAGATCAATAGCTCTCCCTCTTTTTTCTTTTTTCTTTTTGTCTCTATCCATTTTTAGAAGGTGCTGGAGGCAAAATTGGGTCCTTCCTGTTGAGTTTCCTTTTATTTCTCTCTCTGCCCCCCAGAAAGAAACTGGTCTTCTGATTTCAGAGGAAAGGAGAAGATTGAAGAAGATCTTTTGTATTAACAAGGAACAAGGAAAGGTTGTTAGATCAGATAGAAAGAGTGATTTAGAAATGTCAGAAAACCATGCCCACCCATACAGTGAGAAAAATAATTGTCCACTTCCCAATCTTCTAAGCTTTTCTTAAACCTTCTCTTTATTAGGAGAGGACTTGCTAAAAATTATTACTACATCTTGTGGGTACATAATCATTGTCTTCTGTATTATTTTGTGTGTGGGGGGATGACCCCCAGTCAGGGGTGAAATCCAGCAGGTTCTGACAGGTTCTGGAGAACCAGTAGCAGAAATTTTGAGTAGTTCGGAGAACCGGCAAATACCACCTCTGGCTGGCCCCAGAGTGGGGTGGGAATGGAGATTTTGCAATATCCTTCTCCTGGAGTGGGAAGGGAATGGACCTTTTGCAGTATCCTTCCTCTGCCATGCTCACCAAGCCATGCCCACCAAGCCACACCATGCCACACTACACCCACCAAGCCACGCCCACAGAACTGGTAGTAAAAAAAATTGGATTTCATCCACTGCCCCAGTATATATTTGTAATAAGTAAATATTGTATTATACCAAATAAATTGTTCAATATATATATATATATACACACACACACACGCACACACACACAGAGAGAGAGAGAGACAGAGAGACAGAGAGACATACATACACACACACACAATATCATATTGTATTAAAATTCAAGAAGTCCTGGAAATATATGTGATAAACAAAGCAGCTCTAGGAAGCTGAATCAATTGCTCAGCAGTCCTTTTTTTGTCAACAGAAGACTAATTCAAATGTTGACCGACAACATATTTCAACAATACACGGCTAAAAATAAAGGGCATATTTCTCTTTTTTGTGTTGTATAATAATTCTTTGTCAATCCCCCAGGTATGAAAGTCTACAGTTTTTGATGTCTTGATAAATTCCACAAACAACAGCTGCAGTCAAGAACATGTGTGTTCTTTTACAATTAATGACCAGTCTAAAGTTATGCTATGGATAATTGGCATCGACTTGACAAGTGACAATTAGCTATGATAATAAAGGAGGGATTTAAAAAATAAACAAATAAATCTTCCTGTATCTTCACTCATTATGGTGAAGTCAATAGGTGTAACTTAATGGTTGAACATGTGTCTCGCATGGGAAAATCTCAAATTTAACTTCCAGCATTGTTCATTAAAAAGCTAACCCTGAGACAGAAGTTGTGGAAAGGTGTGTGTGTGTGTGTCTGTGGGTGTCTGTGTCTGTGTCTGTGTACAAGAATGCAGAGATAATGTTGATCAAGGAATACAAGATCCATTCATAGAATGTGACAGGATATAGTCTGAATTCACAGGAGGGAAGGGGTACATTCCAGAGAAGCAAGAGACAACTCAGTTCAGATAGATTGTGTGGGACAAAGAGGGTGAAGACAGATCCCCCTTAATAGTTCTCAGAGTATTTGGCAAGATTGATGTCAGATTCCAAAAACTAAGAAAGACGCACTTCAATTCTTCCAAGCAGATTTCCTTATTATTCCTCAACCGTAGACAGAATCTTGCCAAATTAAAGCAGACTTCTAGCCATATAAAGCATATTCTCTGTAAACTATAGTGGAGGAGCTGTCTCCGCCCATTTTCTCTCAAACAAGCCTATCAGAACTAAGTTGTCTCTTGCTCCACTGGAATGCATTCTTTCTCTCTTGGGAATCCAGATTGTAGTTCATTACCCAAAATTGCTAAGAGATAAAAAGAGAAAACAAGCAACTCAATTTTCAGCAAAAGTAAGTGTCAACTCGCAAAGCATCCCGGGCCTGCTCTCGAGTTGCCATAGGCAAGGGGGATGGGAAATCGACGAAGCAGCATGGCAGCCAAATATAAAAGCACATTCTAGACATATCTCTCTCAAGGCTGTCTCCCAGGGTTACCCACAGCGGCCGGAGGGGAGTGATCTCTACAACCCGTGAAATTGCTCTATTGGCAAATGTGATTGATGACACACCCTGGGGGGGGGGAGGGGGGAAACAGGGTCATGATTGGGGCATAAACTATGTGGGTCAGAGTTGGCTTCACTTGGAACGTGCCGACATGAAGCTCCTAATAAATAACTGGATTTCTTTTGAACCTTGACTTGAGGCTCATGATTTAGTTAGGGCATCTGTTGGAACCCTGACAGTAAGTGTGAGAAAGAGACCCCAAAATAACCCCAATTTTGCATGTGTAGACACAGGGAATCTCTGACCGGCTTTCAAGGGTCTATTGTCATACCCTACTACAAAAAAGGGATGTGGTAGCTCAGTGGCTAAGTCACTGAGCTTATCAATCGAAAGGTTGGCACTTCAGCGGTTCGAATCCCTAGTGCCACGTAATGGGGTGAGCTCCCGTTACTTGTCCCAGCTTCTGCCAAACTAGCAATGTGAAAGCAGGTAAAAAATGTAAGTAGAAAAATAGGGACCATCTTTGGTGGGAAGGTAACAGCGTTCTGTGCGCCTTTGGTGTTTAGTCATGCCGGCCACATGACCATGGAGACGTCTTCAGACAGCGCTGGCTCTTTGGCTTTGAAATGGAGATGAGCACTGCCCCCTAGAGTCGGGAACGACTAGCACATATGTGCAAGGGGAACCTTTACCTTTACTACACAATACAGTAAAGTAATCCTTGCTGTGTCTGTTCCAGCTTAGGTTGAATCTGAAGCTCTGTAAATCATATCAGTCAGTACTAAGCCATATGGAAATATAATTAAACCTGGAATGAGGCAATGTCATCATATATGTCAACAATAAGTTTGATTTATTGTCACCCTATTTTGAACAAAAACATCCATTTAGTTATGAAGCTGTTTGTGAATTCTGAAAGCTGATATTATGACGTATTCCTTTCCTTTACCCAACATTTTTTTTTCTTCTGAAGTTTGAAGTTTGCCCAGCATTTGGGCAAATGTGGCTAAATATTATGACAGAAAACTATCTTGTTCATTTTTTTTTGTTTTTTTTAAGTCAAAACTGCAATTTTTATAAGCTAATCTCTTTGATCAATGCCGTTGTCAAAATTTCAAATTCACCACCATCTGAGACTTATGGAAAATTTAAATTCTCACCGTCACATAAGGTTTTATTGTATCACAAACCTCCTTAAGCTATATTTGATGTTTTATTAAGAACTCTCAATTCCCCTAATAAGACAACTAACTTTCACCATATATTCATCTCTATTCCCCTAATAAGACAACTAACTTTCACCATATATTCATCTCTATGGACAATGAAAAGAAAAACGCACAAGAGAATTCCCCGCCTTGTTCTTGAGAAGAATGCATACACAATTTTTGCAACTTGTTTTATCAAAGCCATCCCAATTATAGATTGGCTACAATTTGCTCCCAGGTGAAAATCCCTCGGCAATTTCACAAGTACACTCAGCTTCTCTTTTGAAATGGCTGTACATCATATTTTTTTCCCAAACTTCAAATAGCTTTCATGTGTCATCTAAAATGGCTTTAGAAAAAGATTGAGAAAAATCATCGCATTGAAACACTGGGGGATGTTCTCCAGTCTTGTAAATCCCATTTCTTAAAACAGAAGTTTAAAATCACCCTTCCCCCCTCCCCCCCAAAAATTGGCTTTCCAAACTAAGTACATTGGTTAAAAAGTAGTACAGATGGCAATGTCTCTTTTAGAACAAGAAACAAATGATTATTTCCAAAAATTTGTGGGCACAGAATCTGAATGGACAATCTTTCCAAATACCTTCAGGACAGTGGTGAAATCCATATTTTTTTTACTACCGGTTCTGTGGGTGTGGCTTGGTGGGCATGGTAGGGGAAGGATACTGCAAAATATCCATTCCCACCCCACTCCAGGGGAAGGATACTGCAAAATCCCCATTCCCTCCCCACTCCTGGGGGAAGGATATTGCAAAATCCCCATTCCCTCCCCACTCTGGGGCCAGCCAGAGGTGGTATTTGCCGGTTCTCCAAACTACTCAAAATTTCCGCTACGGGTTCTCCAGAACCTGTCAGAACCTGCTGGATTTCACCCCTGCTTCAGGAGAAGAAGAATAGTTTCTCAAGACCAGGATTCCTGCTTAGCAGTGATAGTAGCTGCACTGGGGCTAGGGGGTGAGATGGGGGAACATGGGAAGAATCCCTTTTACATGTTGCTTCTCTTAAGATTTAAGAAAGGCATGAGAAACTAGGGAGGCTGAAGACTCCAGAAGCGTAAAATAATAGAAAATACTTGTAGCTCAGGTTTTAGATTTTTGGCAGTGGTTTGTTCTCCATTTTGCCATTTTGTTGTTGTTGTTAGTTGTGAAGTCTTGTCTAACCCATTGTGACCCCATGAACAAAGTTCCTCTAGGCCTTTCTGTCCTCTACCATCCCCCGGAGACCATTTAAGCTCATGCCGACTGCTTCAGTGACTCCATCCAGCCACCTCGTTCTCTGTCGTCCCCTTCTTTTTTTGCCCTCAATCGTTCCTAGCATTAAGCTCTTCTCCAGTGAGTCCTTCCTTCTCATTAGGTGGCCAAAGTATTTGAGTTTCATCTTCAGGATCTGACCTTCTAAAGAGCAGTCAGGGTTGATCTTCTCTAGGACTGACCGGTTTGATCGCCTTGTCTGGTCTTGTCTGCTCTCCGAATAAAAACTGAAACCAATCTCTCCTCTCTGCCACGTTGGAAGAACCACTCTTGGTATTGTACATTTATTCATGTATTATTATGTATATAAAAAAGTTAATGAATCCTGCTGAATCAGTTATCTCTGTGTGCTTCCTGGATAATTTTTTTTTTTAATTTGATTTATATGCCACCCTTCTCCGGAGACTCAGGGTGGCTTACAATGCGTTAAGCAATAGCCTTCATACTTTTGTATATTTTTTGTAACAAACTCTGACAAACTTGGTGACAAACCAAAATAATAAAGGAAGTATAGCTATCATTTGCTTATTTCATATCTCAGTAATGCTAAGGATAATGCAGATATAAAAGGCCGATGAGGATTTTAAAATGTATGCTTTCATAACTCTGTTGCCTCTTAGTCTCTCTCTCTCTCTCTCTCTCTCTCTCTCTCTCTCTCTCTCTCTCTCTCTCTCTCTCTCTCTCTCTCTCTCTCTCTCTCTCTTTTATCCCTTTGCTGAAAAGCTCAAGTGAAGGTTCTTTGCTTCATTGACATATGGCAGTTGTTTAATAATTGAAATATTTAATATCTAACATGGCAGGATTGCCAGCACACGGGGGCGAATATTTGTCTCAAGACACAGAGTAATACACGAAGATCGCCCTGGTGAATGAACAGTCTGTTGAAAGGTCACCATGCAATTATGCTCTAACCTAAACGTTTTCCTTGTTGAGGTCTGCAAAGGCAGGGTGGCAGGAAGAGATTGGCAACTTCTCTGCACTAAAGCAACGGTTGAGTAATGTAATCCAAGCTAAGTGAGCTGTGCATTTTTGAGTCTATCCGGGCACATATATTGCACAAATGATAAGCTATTGGCTCTATAACAAGAAACTTTTTCCTCCCTTCATCAATGTTCCTCAATTGTAATTCAGAAAATGTACCTCTCCCCTACTAGAAGAGATTGCAAAATAAATCAGATGAACTAAAACAGTGCTGAGTTATTATGCACTTGGTTGGAGGCAATCCGGCAGACTCTGGAAGGCTCTTAAGCCTGATGATAGTTAATAGATTCTCCTCTTTTCTCTCAATTAAGAATACTGATTGGTTCTTCTACTTGTTATTATTATTATTGTTTATTAAAATTGTCAGACTTCGCAGCTCAGAACATTGACTTTATTGATTATGTTCCTTCAAAGTCACACCCAGGCAGAAAGATATTTCTTCCTCCCCATCCCACAAATTGAATGCAGAGCAACTAAGATGATTAAAGGTCTGGAGACAAAAACATATGAAGAATGGTTGTGTCAACTCGCAAAGCATCCCTGGCCTGCTCTCGAGTTGCCATAGGCCGAGGGGAGGGGAAACCAGCAAAACGGCATGGCTGCCAAAGACAGATGCACATTCCATGCTTCTCTGTCTCAGGGCTGTATCCCAGGGTTACCTACAGCAGCTGAAGGGGAGTGACCTCTACAACCCGCAAAATTGCTCCCTTAATGGATGTGATTGATGCCACACCCTGGGGGGAAGGGGGAAACAGGGTCATAATTGGGGTGTAAATTACATAGGGTCAGAGCTGGCTTCACTTGGGAATGTGCCAACATGAAGCTCCTAATAAATAACTGGATTTCTTTTGAAACTTGGCTCGAGGCTCATGATTTAATTAGGGCATCCATGGGAACCCTGACAGCGGGATTTGGGTATGACTAGTCTAGAGAAAAGAAGGACTAGGGGAGACATGATAGCAGTGTTCCAATATTTGAGGGGCTGCCACAGAGAGGAAGGGGTCAAGCTATTTTCCAAAGAGCACCTGAAGGCCAGAAACTGACCAAGGAGAAATTCAACCTAGAAATGAGGAGGAGCTTTCTGACAGTGAGAACAATCAACCAACGTAACAGAAGTTGCCTTCAGAAGTTGTGGGAGCTTCATCACTTGAGACTTTCAAGAAAAGATTGGACTGCCATTTGTCAGAAATGGTGTAGGGTCTCCTGCTTGACGGGGGGTTGGACTAGATGACCTATAAGGTTCCTTCCAACTCTGTTAATCTGTTAAATGGTATAGGGTCTCTTGCTTTAGCAAGGGGTTGGACTAGAAGACCTCCAAGATCTCTTCCATCTCTACTCCGATTGATTGATTGACTTTGATTAATCAAAAAGAGGATTGTCCAATTCTTTGGATGAGCAAAGAATGGATGTGCCAGTGATGAAGGGTCTTGTCTGGATTTCAGCAAAAGATCTCTGGTCAGCCTTTGATGGAATATGATAAGATTTCTAAAATTAGTTTTCTTCCTCTTTCTGTGCATTTTCATACATTTGAGTTTCATTTAAGCAGTATTATCAAAGAGACAATTACATCCGTTCTCGAAGGAGCCATCTCTTCCCACCATAAAATATGACTTAAGTAATGAATCAAGCATAGCATTAGCATATGGCATTTTTGGGTCTATAGTTCTAGGAAGACTCCCAGCTGATGAACACCCTGGGATTGTCTTTGAAAACCTGGCTAGGAAACACTAATTTAATTGCCCACAGTGCTTCTTAGGAACTGCTCCTCTACTATAGCATTATGGAAAATGATTGTTTCAGAACCCATGCTGTTTCAAAACTCATGTCTGCCTCCAACACCAGGTATGTTTTAGGCAACTTACAGAAAACACTCATTGACGTTTTTGGCTGCATTACTGTTTGCAAACATTTAGGGAGGGGGTTTACAGTAGTGGCCAAAATTGTGGAAACCTTTTGGGAAAAGTGTATTTTCTAAAACTAGTTAATAACACCACTTTTTTCTTGGAGTAGTACTATAAACTTATATATCAATGGAAAGATAATTTAATCAAGAATGTAATGCAATCACTTTTATGAAGGATTTGCTATTCAAAGAGCAGTTACAATACAAAGAAGAAAAGTGAAACATGTAGAAAAAATTAGATATACAAAAATGATCACCACGTCAGTTAATAGTTCGTTGAGTAACCTTCAGCGTGGATTACGGCCTTGCAAAGTCTTCCCATAGATTTTTAATTGGGTTAAGGTCTGGGCTATTTCCAGGCCATTCCAGCAATGGAATATAATTATCTTGAAACTCCCCAAAAAAGGTGGTATTATTAACCATCAAACCTCAAAAATACACTTTTCCCAAAAGGTTTCCACAATTTTGGCCACTACTGTATATGAACTGCCTCGTTTGGCAAACTGGGAAACTTCATAGAAAATAATCTACAGAAGTCCTTGTGATCAGCTGTTTCACGTAGGGGAACTAAATATTATTCAAAAAGGGGAGGAAAAAAAGGAAAGGCCACGCAAACTGTTCCAAAATGAAAGACCCATCAATTCCCTGGTCATTTTGTGGCAAGGAAATAGAAATAGAAGGTACAATAAATCTATTTACATATTTAATAATTACAATTTGTTTAAAAGCGCCAAAGGTTTGGCACAAGTCGTATCCATGAACTTCATTTGGGAACAATTTGCCTTCAGAGATTTTGCTCTGGATTTGAGCTAAAAAAAAAAAAAAAAGTCTACATGGAATACAGAGGGCATTTGTTATCGTTTCACTGTTGTTATTTGAGGTTCCCTGATGGTCTTTTAGCTTTCTTTCTTTCTTTCTTTCTTTAAAACCAAATCACAATACATTTAAGACCAAATACCCCAAAGACACAGATGGAGAATGCCTTAGCTTGGACTGGAGTAACTGTTTTAGGGAAGGTTATTCATGTGGTTGTTTATTAAATTTTTATGCTGCCCATTTTTCCTAAAAGGTGATTCGGGGCAAATTATCCTCCTCCTCCTCCTCCTCCTCCTCCTCCTCCTCCTCCTCCTCCTCCTCAGCCTTTCTGGTTCCCTAGAGGAACCCCTTGTGATCTGGGTTTCACAAATCTACTAGATTTACCTGGTCTGCTGGGTCTGGATCTTAATAGTGGTGTTGTCAGGGTTCCGATGGATTGATGACACACCCTGTGGGGAGGGGGGGAAACAGGATCATAATTGGGTCTTAAATTATGTAGGGTCAGACCTGGCTTGCTGTCAGGGTTCCGACGGATGCCCTAATTAAATCATGAGCTTCGAGCCAAACTTCAAAAGAAATCCAGTTATTTATTAGAAGCTTCATGTCGGCACATTCCCAAGTGAAGCCAGCTCTGACCTACCTAATTTATGCCCCAATTATGATCCTGTTTCTCCTCTCCCCCCAGGGTGTGTCATCAATAACATTTTGCCAATGGAGCAATTTCGTGGGTTGTAGATGTCACTCCCCTCCGGCTGCTGTGGGTAACCCTGGGATACAGCCTTGAGAGAGATAAGCATGGGATATGCATCTGTCTTTGGCTACCATGCCGTTTCGCTGGTTTCCCATCCCCCCTGGCCTATGGCAACTCGAGAGCAGGCCAGGGATGCTTTGTGAGTTGACAGGTGTGGTATATCATTGTCCATTCTTTCAAGTGGCTTTATCTCTCACTCCAGGAGAGCTATGGCTTCAGGAAGCTACAGAAGATACCAATAAGGAGATCTACACTCCTTTATTAGCATGTTTTTGTAATCCCAAATTTTATGGGACCAGAGTAATAGATTTAAATTACAGGAAGATCATTTCTAATAGAAGCTTCCGGACAATAAAAAAAGAGTAAAAGTTGAACAAACGGTCAAGAATGGTCTTTATGCGATATGTTCAAGACTGAACATTTTTCAGGATTCGAAGGTCATTTGTCATTGCTGCCTCCAAATCAAGATTAAATTTTGAGCAAGAGGTGAGGAAAAATACAGCCATGATACTTAATAACAGCAGGTAATGTTCAACCCGTATCAAAATTAAAAGTTAAGTTTTAGAGAAACTTGGGGAAATGATGGCACCTTTATGGAAAACCTCCCCTCATTTCACTCTCAGGCATACATGCTGGAAAATGATTGACATCTCTCTTTGAACAAGCAAATCCTTGATGATATACCTGTCTAAACTTCCTCTGAGTTACTTAACGTTCCTCAAGAAAAACCAAGGCATTCATTTAGGATCCTTGGCATTCATTTGCCAAGAGGTGTTTAATTCATCATTTTTTTTCCCCATGTGAACACCCAGATCAAAAAACCTTTGTGAAATTCCATACGTTCCAGTTGTTACATTTCTAGCCATGTTTGCTCTTTTTTATTATTTCCAAAAAGAGGAGAATGGTAATGAAGCAACCGATATTATGGGTTTTTTTTTTAAAAAAAGTCGTAACATTCCAAATAAGCTATTTTCCCCCTAGGGTTATAATAAATACCCAGGGTGCCTTGTTAATGATACCTTACATCAGACTTATATAACCTTACCAATTCTGGTAATGTATATAATAAAAGGTTATTGCTGGAGATTGACAGGCTTACTTAGTGCTAGAAGCTACTCTTTAAAAATGTCCGGAAGTTGGAACAAGCTGCTATCCAGCGCAAGATTCAGGGGACAGAAGTTGTCTGTGGAGAAGGATAAGCATTGGCTGACAATTGTTTACCAAACAGTGTTTAATTTTTGAGTGCTAAACAGATTAGGACTATCGCTTTTCCCTTTAAAATCTTCTCTGGATCTGAAGAAAAGGCCCTTCTACAGATGCAATAGCACTTAGACTTATATACTTCATAGTGCTTTACAGCCTTTTGTAAGTGGTTTACAGAGTCAGCCTCTTGCCCCCAACAATCTGGGTTCTCGTTTTACTCACCTTGGAAGGCTGAGTCAACATTGAGCCAATCAGGATTGAACTGCTGGCAGTGGGCAGAATTATCCTGAAATACTGTATTTTAAGCACTGGGAAGGAAGGAAGGAAGGAAGGAAGGAAGGAAGGAAGGAAGGAAGGAAGGAAGGAAGGAAGGGAGAATAGCAATAGCACTTAGACTTATATACCACTTCACAGTGCTCTACAGCCCTCTCTAAGCAGTTTACAAAATCAGGGATGATTTTTTTTTTGATCACATGAGCTTGGGGATGCCGCAAAGATCGCAACCATGGGAAAAAATGGTCCTAAATCACATTTTTCGGTGGTGTTGTAACTTTGAACGGTTGCAGTGAACTGTTGTAAGTCGAAGACTACAGGTCTCCCAATCTCTGCCACAGTCACCTTTCTTTCAACATAACTGGGCTGCCCACCTCTTCATTAAAAAAAAAAAGATTGTTTGGCTTTTCATCATATATTTGTATGGATCCCCAATCTTCTACTTCTTAGCAATAGCAATAGCACTTAGACTTATATACTGCTTCATAGTGCTTTTTCAGCCCTCTCTAAGCGGTTTACAGAGTCAGCCTTTGAGTGTTTAAGGTTGCAGACCCCTGTGTCATTGTATTATGTACCTGGCCCAGTGGTGGGTTCCTCCCAGTTCCGCCGAGCTGGTAGTGGTGACAGTATGATGTCACCGAACCGGTTTTCCCCCCGCAGCCCACCCCCTGCCCCTACACCCACCCGCCGTGTTATTCTTACCTTTTATTTGGCCCCACCCCCAATCTATTGCTGCCTTCTGAGTCCCAGCTGATGGGCTATAAGGAAAAAACTGTTTAAACTCTTGCCGCAGGGCTTCAAAGGGCCGCCCTGCAGCTGATCAGTGGTAAAAGGCAGTTTGGTGGTAGACCAGTGCTTCCAAAAATACATGAGTAGACTGGTGCCTGCAAAAACAAATGGGTAGACCAGTACAGCTCTGCAAGCAGTTAAAAGCCTGGTAGACCAGTACCTCTGCTAAATCCTAAAGAATTGTCACACGACCACCAAGCCACGCCCACAAAATAAGCCACGCCCACAGAACTGGTAGTAAAAAAATTTAGAACCCACCCCTGACCTGGCCTGGAGAAGTTGCCATATGCATCTTTCCCACATAAACTGTGCTTGGCCCTCACTCTCTCCCTACGTTTACAAAATCTCCGCTATAATTTTTAAATGTTTTCTTGATTTGAATTTCTACTGTAACTCCCCGCCCCCCTTTTTAAAATCATTAACTTCTCCTTGGAGTGTCTCAACAGTTGCAGAGCCTTGTCAACCAAAGGCAAAGCTGGATCAGAAATCATTCATATTTAGATAATGTTCAAGCTGAATAATGCGGAGGGTGTTCCCCAAAACTCCCAGTGTTGTAGACTAGATTAAGAATTGTTTTCTTTAAAAAAAAAAATCCCAGAGAAACAATAGCAAGCTACTTCCTAATTTGCTTATGATGTGTAGATGCCTTTAAACTAAGAGACACTAAGTGGCGTATATACGAACAAAAGCAATACAGTACCAAGGCAGTCATAAATCCAGCAATAATAAAACATCTACTACAATAGAGATACTCAACTATTCATCCTTCTGCACCAATAACGCATAAATCCCTAAAGGTCGTCCAGAACTTTACTTTATAAAAACCTTTGGAAGGCTGCGAGAGTAGGAATTGTGTTGTAAGTTAAAAAATTGTTGCAATTTTGTTGTTGCAATCTTGTTGTGTGCCGCTCAGAGTCACCTTGAACCACAAGACGGGAGGCAAATAAATTTGATTTAAAAATAAATAAACCATTGCCCTGGGAGGCAGAAAAGGGACGAATTCAGCTTATTAAAGGATGTTCCCTCTTGTATCCACCTTATAGCAGCTGAATTCCTTCACACCTTATAGCAGTGGAGGTGGCATTCTCTGTTTGTTCAAACCGGGTAAGCAGACTCTGTTTGGGATAGGCCACATACCCATGTCTCAAG
Organism: Pantherophis guttatus; assembly: GCF_059756535.1. Lineage (NCBI taxonomy): Eukaryota > Metazoa > Chordata > Lepidosauria > Squamata > Colubridae > Pantherophis > Pantherophis guttatus. The sequence goes on along the minus strand of NC_142074.1, from coordinate 16,182,641 downwards.
ATATATAGAGCTTTATAAATAATGTCAGAGCATGAATATCCATGGACTGGAATAGATCAGCCAATGGGGACTGAATGGAGACATAGTAACAAGGCCAGCCAATGAATAGACATGGTAAAAGGCTCAGCCAATGAGGTTTATTTGGAAACAGAAATTTAAGTCTGGAGTCTGGGCGTGGCTTAAGCTCTGTGCTCAGCTCTGAAACAAAACAAGCCTGGGCTTGTCTGCTCTGCTGAAATGAAACTAACTGTTCTCTCTTGCCTTGTGTTCTGCCTGTAACCTCTACCACATTGAAAAACTCTACTATTGGTACTGTAAAATTTACTCCATCTGTTCTTATGTATGTAAAGAGAAGTTAATGAATCCTGCTGAATTAGTTATCTGTGTGTGCTTCTGGATTCGAATTTTGCAAGAAACTCTGACAAATAATAGCCATTGAATAGTGGTATTCAATGCCTCTGGCAGTAACATTACATGGCAAGAATGAAGTGAAACCCTGTGAAATGTGGGCCACTGCATTTTGCATCAGTTGAAGGGGTCTTCCAGAGCAGCCCCAAATAAAGTGAGTTGCAGTCATCTAAATGAGAGATGTCATGAATGTGAGTGACTGCCTTCTTCTTATCTATTCTACTTCAGGCTAACACTGACACACCAGCCAACATTGGGAAACAGATTTCCTATGCTTTATCTCTATCAAGGGTAGAAATAGGTGGATCCAGGAGGAACCCCAAGTTTTCAGTCTACCCTTTTCAGTCTCTACAATTTTAGAGCTGGTGGTGGAAGGTGCATCGTACATACTTTCCATTAATGAATAGATATAGATGGATTGGTATAAAGAGAATGTCAACTTGTAAAGCATTCCTGACCTGCTCTTGAGTTGCCATAGGCAGGAGAGGAGGGAAACTGATGGAGCAACATGGCAGCAACCAGAAATACATTCCACGCATACCTTTCTCAAGGCCACAGTCTAGGTTACCGGGGAACCAGCCAGAGAGGCGTGTTGTCTACAGCCCGCGAAAGTGCTCCGTTGGAGAATGTGATTTATGACACATCCTGGGAGGAGGGAAACAGGGTCATAATTGGGACGTAAATCACGTGGGGCAGAGCTGACTCCACTTGGGTATGTGCCGACATGTTGCTCCTAATAAATTTCTTTTGAAACATGGCTCGAGGCTCATTAATTAATTAGGGCATGTGTGGGAACCCTGACAGTGAGTCAGCTCTGCCCCCCTGTTTCCCCCTTCTTCCCAGGGTGTTTCATTCCTCCCCCTAAGCTCCACAGTCATGTGTCAGCAACCTGCCCTTTCTAAGTATTCTTAGTAGTAGTTCTCAAACAATGGTATAATCCTGTCAAAGTCAAATTAGGATACTTCCTTTTGGAAGGGAAGACAAAATATCTTATTACCACAGAGTAGGAAAATCTAGTTGCCACGACAGGGGACAATCTTTCCCATTCTCAAGTCCCTGAAGGAAAAGCAAGATTGAAACTTATCAAATACACCAATGAAGCCAACAGAATGGGTAGAATTCAGGGGTGTGATTCAGCAGGTTCTGACAGGTTCTGAAGAACTGGTAGTGGAACTTTTGAGCAGTTCGGAGAACCGGTAGTGGAAATTTTGAGTAGTTTGGATAGCCAGCAAATACCACTTCTGGCTGGCCCCAGAGTGGGAAGGGAATGGGGATTTTGCTGTATCCTTCCCCTGGAGTGCAGTGGGAATGGAGATTTTGCAGTATCCTTCCCCTGCCATGCCCACCAAGTCACACCACACCCACCAAGCCATGCCCATAGAACCGGTAGTAAAAAAAAATTGAATTCCACCAGTGGTGGAATTCTGTTTATGATTATTTTCAGACTTATAATAAAACTTGCATAAGTCAGCCATATCGTCCATCCAACCATCCAACCATCCAACCATCCATCCATCCATCCATCCATCCATCCATCCATCCATCCATCCTTCCAAATTTGTGCAAACCCTCCTAAAAATACTGCGATTCGAACTTCCCTCGCCAGCAGTAATGAGAACAAGTTCCATGCAATTATTACTATCTGCACTGAATCCAGATTTGGTGGACTGAAAATTTTTACTGGAAGAAAAAAAAGAGAGAGAGAGAAATCTGTGTCAGATTTCTTTTAACATCTCTACAACACACCGACTCACTACAAAACCCAAGTGTGGGAAGCCTTTCATTTAATCCTGTCCAACTGGAGAACAATGCATTCAAAGGCTTGTCTGAACAGCTATGGAGGTTTTTACAAGCCATTCCCCAACTTGTGCAGTTCATAAACAGTGGGTTAGATAAGAAGGGAATAATTGTAGTTAAGGAAGTTCATGCTGTATTGATATAATAGTAAGTGCTGCCAGGGTTTCATTACTGCTTCATTTCACTCCCGTGGAACGCTTGCCTGCAGGGAAAATGGTGGAAGAGAATGACCCATTGCTTGTCAAGCAATTGCAAAATAATAGAATGAGATAACTACTATCATTATTTCAGTCTGCGCCGGAGGAGTAGGGGAAACATCAGACAACAAGGGAAGGAAGGGGTCCTATTCAACAGGATTTCATGGGCCACACTTTTCACAGCAGCTCATCTACTCTTCAAGAATCTAATTACATGAAGGGGGCAAAATCAATGTCTGAAGTTGGTTATTGTTGCACTAATTGGCAACAAACCACCAGTGGCCAAACCCATAAAAGAATGGGGCAGCATTGGTGATCCTTGAAGGCTCTCAAAGGTGGGGAGACGAGCTTCTGTTCTGGATGTCCTATTAGTGTGAAGTGAGGAAGCCAGAAGGAAATCAATTAATCACACTTTTAATAGTATTTGAACAATGACATATGTCTATCCCAAATCCTTAAAAGAACTCCATGGGTGGACAAATATGCCAAATCCAGTCTAAACATCTGGCTGACTGTGCGACCCCAAGTATTTTAAGAAAGTTTAAATTTCAAACTGCTAAGTGGTAAATTGAAAGTTGGACCATAAGGAAGGCTGAGCGTCGAAGAATTGAGGCCCTTGAACTATGGTGCTGGAGAAGATTCCTGCAAGACCCTTGGACTGCAAGGCGATCAAACTGGACGGTCCTAGAGGAGATCAACCCTGACTGCTCTTTTAGAAGGCCAGATCCTGAAGATGAAACTCAAATACTTTGGCCACCTAATGAGAAGGAAGGACTCACTGGAGAGGACCCTGATGCTGGGAACAATTGAGGGCAAAAGAAGAAGGGGACAGCAGAGAACGAGGTGGCTGGAGGGAGTCACTGAAGCAATCGGCGTGAGCTTAAATGGACTCCAGAGGATGGTAGAGAACAGGAAGGCCCATATGAATGTTGTCCATGGGGTCATGATGGGTTGGACACAACTTCGCAACTAACAACAACAACAACAACAACAACAACAACAACAACAACAACAACAACAACAAAGTGGTAAGTTCCTCAATGACATTCTCTTGGCTACAAAACAGCTCTCTGGGGAAGCTATCTGCTAAAATTCTATGGAAAGATATTACTGTATTACATTATTTTGTGCAAACCAAGATTGGTTGCTGTTGCTGTCACGGTCCATGCCCTACTGGCTTGTGTTTTTGTCCTGCCCTATTTCAGGAAGGTCCAGTGTACTCCCACATAACATTATGCACATTAAATCAGGGAGACATTTTGGGCTAAGCAAATATTTGATTTGGATATTTGCTGGCAACGCCATCCAATCTCAAATCAATTTCCTGCACCAAATTGTCGGGTCATCCTGAAACCTCAAATTGAATCCTTGGCTTTGGAAGCCGTCACAATCAATGGGAGACGTATTTGCGCATGAGCCGAAATTGTTCCCCAAATAAATCAACTTGCCATGTTAGATCAATCAAATCTACACATTCAGTGATCTCCTGGAGCACACCTATCAAGACAAATTTCTTCCTGAGACCTGCATGATGCCTGAGCAGAAGAAAGTTGAACCGTGAATGGGACCTTCTCTGCCCAGGAGATAGAAAACAGTAGCTGCATCAAGATGATAGTTTAGTTTTTCTGGCAGTTATCTTTATCTTTATTTTTTATTTTATCTATTTGTCAAGCATGTATAAGATAACAGATATAAGTATACACATGATTATGAATACAGGAAATGGATATGAATAAAGGGGAATATTAGGACAGAGATGGTAGACACATTGGTATGCTTATGCACGCCCCTTACAGACCTCTTAGGAATGGGGTGATGTCAACAGTAGACAGTCTAAGGTTAAAGTTATGGGGGTTTGGGGCAGGGGTGGGTTCTACTTACCTTTACTACTGGTTTGCAATGGGATCGCGCATGAGCAGATCGCCAATGACAATATCCAGGGCAGTGGGTGGGGCCTTCCACCAGTTTTACTACTGATTCTTGTGAACCAGTCCAAACCGGGGCAACCCACCACTGATTTGGGGATGTAACCACAGAGTCAGGTAGTGCATTCCAGGCGTTGACCACTCTGTTGCTGAAGTCGTATTTTCTGCAATCGAGTTTTGGAGCAGTTTACCTTAAGTTTGTATCTAATGTGTGCTCGTGTATTATTGCGATTGAAGCTGAAGTAGTCATTGACAGGTAGGACATTGTAGCAGATAATTTTGTGTGCTACGCTTAGGTCAGACCGAAGGCGGCAGAGTTCCAGATTGTCCAAGCCCAAAATGTCAAGCCTGGTGGCATAAGGTATTCTGTTGTGAGCAGAGGAGTGGACGACTCTTCTCATGAAATATCTCTGGACTCGCTCAACTGTATTAATGTCTGATACACAGTGTGGGTTCCAGACAGATGAGCTGTATTCGAGAATTGGTCTAGCAAAGGTTTTGTATGCCCTTGTTTGCAGTACAATATTACCGGAGAAGAAGCTTCTCCCGGTAATATTGTTGTTATTTTTGCCAGAAGTTTTTTTTTTTCTTTTTTTGCCAGTCATCACACTGTTTGAGAATCCCTGGCCTCTTTCAGTCAGTTTGTATTCATATCTTTCCTATTTTTTCGTTCCAAGGCAGAAGGACTTTCATTAATATTACATACAGTTTGAATGATTTACCAGAATCTGGACCCCGCCCCCCCAACAGATGGTGTTACTTAACATGCTACATGCAACCATCCCAAAAACCGCAGTGTGACGTTAAGACCATTTGAGGTTTATTCCTTGTAGCGTGTGGTGGCAGATTGAGTCAGCCAGGTGATATCACATATCGTATTTCTGCACCATAAAATACCGTAGTTGGGAAGTCATTTTCATAAAGATAATGTCAACTGAGAGAAGTCAGCAGCAAAGATGGCAAATAAATGAATGATGTCTTAATTAGGTGATGATAGACGACAAGGGAATATGTTAAAAAAAAAAATCAAGGATTTGGTACTCACAGTTACGATGGTTCTAACTTCACTTTTAAATATAGCTCAGCAGACATTCCTGTTAAGAAAAAAAAAAGAGAGAAACAACTTTCCTTAATAAAGTAATTTGTGGGTGTGCTGATCACTTCCCCGAATCATAAATGTTCCAGGTTTTTTCCAATCTGGAACTGTGGTGGCACAGTGGTCAGTACTGCAGGCTACTTCTGCTGACTGCCGGCTGACTGCAATTTGGCAGTTCGAATCTCACCAGACTCAAGGTTGACTCAGCCTTCCATCCTTCCGAGCTGGGTAAAATGAGGACCCAGAGTGTTGGGGGTAATATGCTGACACTGTAAAACCTCTGAGAGAGGGCTGTAAAACACTGTGAAGTAGTATATAAATCTAAGTGCTATAGCTACTGCCCTTCCTTCCTTCCTTCCTTCCTTCCTTCCTTCCTTCCTTCCTTCCTTCCTTCCTTCCTTCCTTCCTTCCTTCCTTCCTCCCTTCCTTTCCTCCCTCCCTCCTCCCTCCCAGTGGTTAGAATGCAGCATTGCAGGCTAATTCTGCCCATTACCAGCAGTTTGATCCTGACCAGCTCAAGGTTGACTCAGCCTTCCATCCTTCCGAAGTCAGGTAAAATGTGGACCCAGATTGTTGAGGGCAATATGCTGACATTGTAAACTGCTTAGAGAGGGCTGTAAAGCACTGTGAAGCAGTGTATAAGTCTAAGTGCTATTGCTATTGCTATTTTAACCTATAGTTCAGACACAGTGGTTAGCTAAGACCTTTTCACAGCTTTACCAACACATTTTGAATCAACAAAATTTGGAGTCGGTGAGAAGTCCAAGGATAAAATAAACAAATAAATTGAGAATTAATGGGCAGCCATTTAGGGGGGAAAAGCCATGGTAAATTATTTCTTATATACAGTATGATTACAGCTGGGATAATATTATGCAAAATAGAAAGATTCTAAAATACCCACAAAGGAGGAATGGTTGATGAAGATGACAGAACTAGCAGAGATGGCAAAATTCACTTGTTTGATTACAGAAAGATCATCAAGTACATTTATCAGTGACGGGAAAACTTTTATAGACTTTTGCTATTAAAAAAAGAAAAAAATGAACTTCTAATTTATGGGTTTGAAGATTAGAAAGAGCAGCTTATAGGAAGAAAAAAAAAGATGGTTAGGGGGCTGGAAGTTAAAACATCTGAAAAATGGCTACAGGAATTGGGTATGTCTAGACTAGTGAAAAGAAGAACTACAGGAGACCTGATAGCAGTCTTCCAATATTTGAGGGGCTGCCACAAAGATGAGAGAGTCAAACTATTTTCCAAAGCACCAGAAGGCAAGACATGAAACAATGGATTGGCACTAATCAAAGAGAGAAGCAACCTAGAATTAAAGAGAAATTTCCTAACAGTGAGAACAATCAAGCAGTGGAACGACTTGCCTTAGGAAGTTACGGGTGCTCCATAGGGGTGAAATCCAGCAGGTTCCGACAGATTCTGGAGAACCGGTTGAGGAACTTTTGAGCAGTTCTGAGAACCGGCAAATACCACTTCTGGCTGGCCCCAGAGTGGGGTGGGAGTGGAGATTTTGCAATATCCTTCCCCCAGGAGTGGGGAGGGAATCGGGATTTTGCAGTATCCTTCCCTTGGAGTGGGGTGGGAACGGGGATTTTGCAGTATCCTTCCCCTGCCACGCCCACCAAGCCACACCACGCCCACAGAACCGGTAGTAAAAAAAAAATTGGATTTCACCACTGGTGCTCCATCACTGCATGCTTTTAAGAAGAGACTGGACAGCCATTTGACTGAAATGGTATAGACTCGAGTCTCCTGTTTGAGCAGGAGGCTGGACTAGAAGACCTCCAAGTTCCCTTCCAATTCTGTTATTCTATTATGTAATTTTAGAGAGAGAGAGAGAGAGAGAGAGGACAAAATATAAATGTATTTATAACCCAATCAAAAACCACTTCTATCTTGCTTGACCCAGCCAATTGCCTACTAGTTAATTATCATTCAAAGTGAATCTATTATTTCTTTGGAATCTCAGAAGAAAAAAAAATTCCGTTTGGCCCATATCGTTGCTTTCTGCTGCAATCTCAATTTCAAATGCAATCATTCATGGCTTAAACAAATTCATTTTTCCCCGTATCTTCTCCCACATGAATATTAATTGATTTCTCTGTTAGTATAAGCTTTGCAGATGTTAGGGTCAACACGTTTCTCACTTCATTTTTTTTTTTTTCTGGAAGTTCACACACGAGCCCTGGAAAAGAAATTACTGGCT